>NC_059159.1:130766123-131070751 GCF_019923935.1 Bubalus bubalis
CAGACACAACTGAGTACACAAGCGTCTGTGTGTGTGTGTGTGTGTGTGATGGAATAGTACTCAGTTACAAAAAAGAATGAAATTTTGCTGTTTGACGCAACATGGATAAGCTCGGAGGGCATTCTTCAAGTGAAATAAGTCAGACAAGATAAATACTGTACGATGTCACTTATATGTGCAACCCACAAAATACAAGTTAGTGAATATAACAAAAAAGAAGCAGACTCGGATATAGAGAACAAATTAGTGGTTACCAATGGCAGCATGGGGAGGGGCAACACAGGGTGGGGGCATGGGAGGTAAAAACTGTTGGGTAGCAGGCAGGCTCAAGGATGTATTGAACAACACAGGGAATATAGCCAATACTGTGCCGTAACTATAAACGGAAAGTAACCTTTAAAAACTGTATAAAATTTTTTTAAAGATTTTTTTTGTGGACTATTTTTAGTCTTTATTGAACTTTATTACACTAATGCTTCTGCTCTAAGTTTTGTAGCCCCAAGGCATGTGGAATCTTAGCTTCCCAGCCAGGGATTGAACTTTCACCCCCTGCATTGAAAAGCAAAGTCTTAACCACTGGACTGCCAAGAAATTCCCCCCAAATTTTTTTTAAAGAATATTTTCCCTAGAAAGACCTTCCCCTCCATCCCTCTGCTTTCACACGGCCCTGCTGAAAGTGGCCTGTCCCATGTGCCTCTCTTTCCAGCCTCATACATCACACACAAAAAGCCAAAAGGGCCCCCGGTCTCCCCATTCGTGAGCAAGAGAAGGGTTTCAGAGCTCCCTCTGCTTATCTGAGAAGCCTAAGACAGCAGGACCTCGGCAATCCTTCTCAGCCCTGGCCCCCACGCCACCAGAATTGGTGGCCTGGAGCCCCACATCATCCAGCAGGAAGCGGCATGAAAAGACAACTCAACTCCCCAGGAGATGACCGGCCAATCCCAGCACACACTCCTGCCAGTGCTTGGCTGTCATTCAAGGCTCAGAGACCTGGTGGGACCCCAGGCTTCATCCCCCACAGCTCTGGTGCCCACCCTCCTCACATAGGCACCAGCAGTCGTAGTCCAGGCTTCCTATCGCACTCGATTTTCTCTTGGAACTTCACCCTCACCTTCAGCCCCTCATAGCACGCGGCCACACCAGGACTCTCCTGGGCACCTGCATTTTTGGAAACAGGCCAATCCACCAAAAGTCAAGTTGATGAATGACAAATTCACAGCAAATCAATTCTAAAAGAAATCAACTGCTTTTGAATATCATTTTATATTTTGACAAATTGCAACTGCTGTCAGAATTCTTTCTGTAAATGGCATATCAGTCTTGATTTTATGTTTCTAATAATTAAAAATTAAAACTTCATTAGAGTATTTCACATTTGAAGGGACTTTTTAGCCACTTTTGAATACTCATTGTCCTTTTAAATATAGTCTTGGTGCAATTTTTTTAATATTTAGGATTTTTACCATTCTCATACCTTTTCCCACAACAGCCTATCAGTTTCAATTGTTTATAACAGTTAAAAGCCAAAATTGAGCCATTTCATATTGGTGTGGTTCACCTTAAGTCTTTGTCAGTTTCTTTTATTTCTGGTGAATGAAAATAGGATTAGAAGCACCAATCATAAGCTAAATTTTTTTTACTGATTATGAAATATATCTTTCTTGCTCTAAGAAGTCAACATCAACTCCCAATGCTTAGATTCCTGAAAAGCTGAATATATCTTAAAAAACAACAGTGAAGACCATTTGCAAAAAAAAAAAAAACTTCAGAAGCCATGAAAATCATTCAAATGTGCATTTCTAAAAGCTTTAAAAATAATGAAAAGAGGGACTTCCCTGGTGGTCCAGTGGTAAGACTCTCTGAGCTTCCAATGCAAGGGGCACATGTTCAATCCCTGGTTGGGGAACTAAGATCCCATATGCAAAATGGCGTGGCCAAAAAATAAATTTAAGGGGGGGAAAGTAAAATAATAATAATGAAAAGAAACAAGTTTTGGCAGATCCATAAATCGGTAAAATCAATCAGTGGTCATTTGGCATACTGGTTTTGGAAGAAGCGACCATTGGGCAGCTTATAGACAGCTGACCACTGAGCCCAGAGGTGGTGGGGGGTCCTGCTTTCTCCTCAGGGCCATTTTTGGGCCATTTCTCCTCCTACGGGACTCCTGATACCAGTCCACCCCCTACTCCTCCTTGGCACTGTTATCTATGGACCCTATCATTCCCTGCTGCCCCCGCTCATGAATGACCTCACACCCAGCTCACTGTCCTCCCTTCTGCCCAGTCCCTGCTACCCTGCCCAGCAGCTGCCCCTCCACACTCAGCCTCCCTGCCTGACTCAGCTCTCTTTTCATCACTGGGCCTGGTTTCAGCCTCCTGTACATGGAGAGCCCCTGCCTCCCTCCCTGTCTACATTCTCCCTAAGTGACCTCATGATCCCATGGCTGTTAGTACCATCTATATGCTAACGATTCGCAATCTGTATATCAACTCTGACCTCTCCCAGAACTCTGGGCTTACATCCAACTGCCTACTTGGCATTTCCAGGTAGAAGTCTAACTAGCATCTCAATGTCCATGTGGCTGAAAGAGAACCCTCGATCTCTGCTCCCCGCCCCAACCTGCTCCTTCCGTCACCTTCTCCATTCTAGTAAACGGTGGTGCCAGTGCTGTTCAAGCCTGAATTATCAGATCCCAGTAGATCCCAGCTCCGTGCATCTTTTCCTCTTTTGCTGTCATAGCACGTGAGCCACCGCAACAGCTCACAGGCTCTCCCTGCCCCCTGACCCATCCTCCCATGGCACAAGAAGAACCTTTTCAAAAACATAAATCATATTGGACCACGCTGGTATCTGAAATACTCAAAGGTTTCTCATTGCTCTTAAAAGGAAATCTTAACTCCTTAACTTGCCTGCGGCATCTCAGGGAGTTGGCCCCTGCCCACCTCTGTGCCCACCTCCCAAATCATCACTGTCCCAGCCCACCTTCCAGAGGTCTCACCCTCCACCACACGGGTCCCCACCTGTGGGCCTTTACCTGCTGTTCCTTGCGCCACTCCCAGAATTTCCCACAGCAGCATCCTTCCCGGGAATCATACTTGGGCATTTCCAATCCAGAGTAGCCACAAGACAATTAGCTCCTCATTGTATTTTAATCGTTACTCAGCATTCATCACTATCTCACCTATTTTTGAGAATTTGCTTGTTGGCTTGTTTGGTTTTTCTTCGTCTCAAGTTAATCGAATGTAAGCTCCATAAGAGCAACAGACTCCTCTGTCGTGTCCACTGGATCAGGTCATGGCATGCAAGGGATGCTCTGTGAGAGATGGACTCACACACACGCCTCTGCAGTATGGGTACCAAGCGTCCAGAGCCCAGCAACATAACCTCCTGATTGTAGAAAGCCGCGAAACTCACAGTAAGTTTCAGTCTGTTCATATTTGTTGATTAGGAGAATGGCCTTCCATCCCCTAACATCCCTCAGTATTCACCCCTGACCCCCATTCCCAGGGCTTCCCTAAGAGGTCAGAAAGGGCCTGAGGGCAATGTCTGTTCCCCAAGGGAAGGACCACCATTGCCCACATTCCCACTCAAGTCTCTCCATCCCTGCCTCCCTCCCCTCCTCCCCTCTCCACGTGCAGAAGGGGGCCACTGCCAAAACTCATAGACACACATCACCCAACACATACACACCACACACACACATATATCACCCAACATACACACCACCACACACACACATCCCCCACCCTACACACATACCACCCCACCAACACCACACACGTGCGCACCCCACACTAACACAACCCCACACGTATATATCACTCTACATACACACACACCACCCCATGCACCACCCTCCACACACCCCACCCCACACATACACACCACCCCACACATACACACCACCCCCCACATTACACACACACACCACACACATACACACCACACATATACACACCACAAATATACACACCACACACCCCACCCCACACATACACACCACTCCACACACACCACACACACACACCACCCTACACACACTACACATACACACACACCACACATATACACACCACCCTACACACACTATACACACACACCACACATATACACACTACACACCACCCTACACACACTACACACACACACACACACCACACACATACACACCACCCTACACACACACACACACACCCATGCCCCACACAAACACAACCCCACATGCATAAACCACTCTACATACACACACACCACCCTACACACACTACACACACACCCCCCACCCCACACACATACCAACCCACCAACACCACGCACACACGCACCCCATACTAACACAACCCCACACACATATATCACTCTACATACACACACACCACCCCATGCACTACCCCCCACACATCCCACTCCACAAATACACACCACCCCACACACACTACACACACACACACACACACCACACATATACACCACACGTATACACACCACCCCACACATACACACCACCCTACACACACCACACACCCCACCCCACATACACTACACACACACACACTACCCTAAACACACTACACATACACACACCACCCTACACACACTACACACACACACACCCCACACATATACACACCACAAACATACACACCACCCCACACACTACACACACTACACACACCACACACCCCACCCCACACATACACACCACTCCACACACATCACACACATAGCACCCTACACACACTACACATACACACACACCACACATATACACACCACCCCACACACACACACACCACACACATACACACCACACATATACACACCACCCTACACACACTACACACACACACCACACATATACACACCACACACATACACACCACCCTACACACACTACACATACACACACCACACGTATACACACCACCCTACACACACACACACCACACGCATACACACCACCACCACACACACACACACACACCACACGCATACACACCACCCTACACACACACACATATGCCCTACACAAACACAACTGCACACACATATATCACTCTACATACACACACACCACCCCATGCACCACCCACACACACCCCACTCCACACATATACACCACCCCACACATACACACCACCCCACACACACTACACACACACACACACCACACACATACACCACCCTACACACACTGCACACACACACACATACCACTCATATACACACCACACATATACACAGTACCCTACACACACCACACACACAAACACACCACCCAGGCATTCACCACACACACTTATACTCCCCATCTACACACTACACACATGTACACATGTGACCCCAGTCAGATCTGTTCCTTTCTCTACACATCCATGGGGTTAAAAGAACATACTGACAGACATAGTTAGGAGAAGCATTCCCAGAACAGTTACTCAAATCCTGCTTTCTACCCAGATAAATAAGAGAAGCAGAGCTCCTGGCTAAGCCAGGAGGAACATGAGGGGCACCAGGGTGGGGTGAAGGGTGGAGGGGGTGTTGTGGGGAGGAATGGACAGAGCCCTGCATGCCAAGAGTGCAGGGTGAGCCTGGAACCACCCTCACCCCCGCTGCCGGCAGAGCCTGTCTATCCACCCACGGGGAAGCAAGTAGGTGCCCCTAGAAGATGCTATTTGAAGGGAACCAGAAACACTTTGCCCAACCAAGACCTCACCCCAACCATAGCACCTGAGCCTCTATCCTTAAAAAACCTCTCATTGGGTTAAATATTGTTCTCTTCTTTTTTCTTTCATGGACACAAAGAGAAGTAAACATGAAGCCACTGGCACTCTGCTCACACCTTCTGCAAGCAAATCCTCCTGGCCGGGGGAGAAGAGGAAATGAAACGGAAGACAGGAAGCGCTTGGCACCCCAATGGGGAAGCTGGCCTCCTCCCGTTGGTCCCAACTGCTGACCAGCATGGCCAGAGTCACGGGTCACCACCCCCCACCCACTTCTCCCTGTCCCCACAGCCCCTCCCCACGCCACACCCTCTCCTCGCCACCAGACACGTTGTCCCTGGAAGGGGAGGTGGAAGAGGTGACAGAGCCGCAGCTAAGGCCCAATTTTCACTGATGCTCAGAGACTCTGACAGCTGTTAGAAGAAGAATGTGATTTTGAAATTTAAATAACACGCTTCTGCATTCGGCTCAGGCAGACAACCTGAGGATAAGCAGTTTATCGCCTGAGCCACCATGCAGGGGGGCAGGGAGATGGGCTGCAGTTCCCCCTGCTATCCCCTGTCCTGAGTCCCCAAAGCCTCTTCACAGGGGCTGCCTTGGGATCAAGTTCCCTCTGAGAGGCACCAGCCGACCTGCTGGGCCTTGCTTGCCTCTTCAGCTCAGCAACTTCAGGGGAAGAGGGGCAGGGGGGCCCTCAGCGGAGCCAGGGAAGGGAGAGAGCCTCCCAGGGCATCCGACAGAAATGAGCCAAGCCCAACTCTCCGGGTCCCTACTCATGCACTCCGGTGACCTGCACGGGGGACTGACTCTGGAGCCCAGGGCTAAGCCGCTCCTTCACCCAAAGGCAGCTCAGCCCCACCCGACCAGGAACTCAACCCGAGTCAGTCACGCTGAGTTCTGTCCCAGAGAATTCCTGAGAAAGAGTCCCAAGGGAGGAGACCCCAGAGAGGCCAATCTTCCATCTGCCACAAGGGCCTCCAGTCACTGTTCTCTGAGCCCATGAGACCTAGAAGCGGGGGTAGCCTCCGAGCCACGATGCTGCTGGGATTGTCACCCTCAGACCCCACCCCCCTCCCCCAAGACTTTGCTGATTTCCCCAGGCGCCACCGACTGCTGCCTCCCTTGGGCCCTTAGGGCTACACTAGCACCATGGATAAACCACCTCGTGGGTGTCTAAGCCGTGTCCACCTGCCCCAACGATCCAGTGAGGACACGGTCTGATTCCCTTCAAAGCAGCATCTCAGGTAGTGCTTGCATCACACCGAGATCCACCTCTTCCATGAAACCCTCAGGGGCCCCAGTCCTTCTCTAAACCTCAGGGCTACCCGACAGGCAGCCCACATGGGGCACCTCAGACCCACCTGGACCTCTTAGCCAGCCTTCCTGGTGCAGCTCTAGGAGCTCACACTAAACCACTAGCTCCCACCAGCGCCTGGCAGCATCACCCGTGGCCACCACCTAGGGTGCTCCTGGGCTCCACCGCCTTCTGGGGAGGTCACCACCCATCCTTGCAGGGCTCCATTTTACAGATGAGGAAAATGAGATTCAGTCAACTGATCCACCCTGTAGTCAATCAGTCAGTAGGGTCCAGCCAGGTTTCAAACTAGGACCAGCAGGTCTCTAGTCCGCCACCATCCTCTAGTCCAGGATCCTCCATGGATGGGTGTCAGTGCCAGTGTTAGGCACCCAGGGAAACATAGAGATGCGTGGGTGCAGTGACACAGAGCCCAACAATCACACTGCAATCATATTCGTGCCCCCAGCACGCAAGAGTAAGCACTGTGATAAGAACGAAGCACAAGAGCACAGAGGGGTAGGGTGGTGTCCCTCAGGGGCCATTTCCAAAGCTTCTTGGCAAGGGTAGGGTTCCCTCCTCTCCTGAGGCCCCTGAAAAAGGACCAGTGGAGCCTCCAACTAGAACACCCCAGAGGTGCAGAGAAAAGGGAACCCTCCTGCGCTCTTGGTGGGAATGCAAACTGATACAGCCACTATAGAGATCAGTATGGAGATTCCTTAAAAAACTAGAAATAAATCTACCATATAACCCAACAATCCCACTACTGGGTATAAACCCCAAGGAAACCATAATTGAAAAAGATGCATGCACCCCAATGATCATCGCAGCACTGTTTACCTAAATGTCCATTGACAGATGAATGGATAAAGAAGTTGTGGTACATACACTCAATGGAATATTATTCAGCCACTAAAAGGAATGCATTTGACTCAGTTCTAACAAGGTGGATGAACTAATAGCCTATTACGCAGAATAAAGTATCAAAAAGAGAAAGACAAATATCATATTTTAATGCATATATATGGAATCTAGAAAGATGGTAGGGATGAACCTAACTGCAGGGCAGCAATGGAGACACAGATAAGAGACTTGTGGACACAGGGAGGGAACGAGAGGGCGGGACAAATTGAGAGAGCAGCGGGGAAACACATACATTACCATATGTAAGATTAGATAGCCAGTGGAAATTTACTGTATGACTCAGGGAGCTCAAATCCAGTCCTCTGTGACAATCCAGAGGCGGTGGGATGGGGAGGGAGGTGGGAAGGGACGTTCAGAAGGGAGAGGACAAACTTATACCTATGGCTGATTCATGCTGATGTCTGGCAGAAATCAACAACGTATTGTAAAGCAATTATCCTCCAATTAAAATTTAATTAATTAACTTTTTTAAAAAAAGAACATCTGAGGAGTGCAGTTTGGTGCTCCGTGATGACCTACATGGATGGGTAGGATGGAAGGGGAGATTCAAAAGGGAGGGGATATGTGTATACATAGAGGTGACTCACTCTGTTGTACAGCAGAAACCTACAACATTATAAACCAACTATACTCGAATAAACAAAATAAAACAAAAATTTCCTTAAAAAAAAAAAAAAAGAACATCCTCAGGCCTCTCCTGGCTCCATCCAAGCAAGACGGCCCACCCCAGAGGCTCACAGTCAACTGACACTGTCACCACCCATCACTTCTTCCTCTAACCACTAACAGAAGGCCCAAGCCAGGCCTCTCACCAGCCACCCTGTGTTCCCACCTGATCACAGTGAGCTAAGGCCACGGAGGCCCAGCAGGGGCCCCAGGGACCCACTGTCCCCTAAAATTCGCCCAGCCACCTCCCATTGCAGCCCCCACCCAGCATGAACATGGCTGGGAGGGAGCCTCATGTCACCAAAAGCCATGCAACCATCTCCCACAAACAGGCTCCAGGACAACCTTGCCTGAGCCGCTGATGGCCTTGGAGAAATCACTCCACTGTCAGTTGTAAAAAGTGAAAGTTGCTCTGCTGCTAATGCTAAGTCGCTTCAGTCGTGTCCGACTCTGTGCGACCCCATAGACGGGAGCCCACTAGGCTCCTCTGTCCCTGGGATTCTCCAGGCAAGAACACTGGAGTGAGTTGCCATTTCCTTCTCCAATGCATGAAAGTGAAAGTTGCTCACTCGTGTCCAGTTCTTTGCGACCCCATGGACTATACAGTCCATGGAATTCTCCAGGCCAAGAAGCTACATGTTTGAGTCCAATATCCCAGGTACTGGGCCAGGAATCTACATGCAATTTCTCGATTTTTTGTTGTCGTTTTTGTTGTTTAGTCACTAAGTTGGGTTCAAGTCTTTGCAATCTGATGGGCTCTAACCCATCAGGCTCCTCTGTCCATGGGATTTACTAGGCAAGAATACTGGAGCGGTTTGCCATTTCCTTCTTCAGGGATCTTCCTGACTCTAGGATCGAACCCACATCTCTTAAGTTTCCTGCGTTGGCAGGTGGGCTCTTTACCGCTGAGCCACTGGAGAAGCCCAAATTTAATAGCAGATATTTGTATTTATTGTTCTTGTCCTCTGTCCACAGGATTTAAAACCTGAGCAGGTAGGTGTTGCCATCAGTTCAGCATTGTGTAAGAAGAAACCAGGGCTTAGAGCTGAAGCACCGGAAGAAGTCTGAGGAACATGACAGGCAGGGGGACAAGCAGGACTGAATCCTGGTGTGGACCACCCCTTCACCTGGGGCCACAGTTTCCCTTGTTGCCAAGTAAGGAGTGGGCTTAGATGATCTCTAAGTTCCCTTCCAACTATAGAAAAGACAAGTTTCATAAATTTACTCTGTACCCACGGATAAGATGGTTGGATGGCATCACCGACTCAGTGGACATGGACTTGGGTGGACTCCGGGAGTTGGTGATGGACAGGGAGGCCTGGTGTGCTGCAGTTCATGGGGCCGCAAAGAGTAGGACACAGCTGAGCAACTGAACTGAACTGAACCCACGTATATGGTAACGCCTGTACCCATGTATCTGGCAATACCTGCATCACATGCCCAAGGCCCTGGGGACCCCCAGCCTCACCAGGAACACAGAGAGAGTGCCCACTGACAGCCCAGTAAAGGCCCCTGCCTGCTGCTTCTCCCTGGCCCTGAGGCATGGCCCAGCAGTTGAGAGGGAAGCCAGTGCCTGGCCCGCCCAGGCCCTTCATCCTCACTTTTACGGCCTCACCCCTTGTAGATGAAGAATTTCCTTTCCCTCACTGTTCGCATCACCCCTCGCAACCTCTGAGAAGCCTGAGCACCACAACTAGAAAGTAGCCCCCACTTGCCGCAACTAGAGGGGGGAGGAACAACTAGAGCGTGCAGAGGAACAAGGACCCCACACAGCCAAAAATAGATACATAAAGAGACAGTAGCAACTTAGCCCCAAAGATACAAGAGCAGCCTCCCCCAAGTCCCTGGGCTCCAAATAGGAGTATTACAGTCTGGAGAATTCCCAGTTTTGCCCCTCACCACAGCCTTTCCACATCAAGATGGTGGAGGGGGCAGCCTAAGACCACATATAAATGTGTGGAAAGGTAAGGGACAGTGCTTCATGCAATCGTATTGGGCGGCAGCCTTATCATCCTGAAGCATCAGTGCGGGACCTGAGGTCTCCCAGGCCGGGCCTCCCCAGCCAGCGAGCCACAGGTGGGTCATACACCTGCCCAGATACTGACCCCTCAGCCTCCTGGTCAGGCAGGCAACGGCCATGACCATCTGAGCTCCAAGCTGCTCTACTCCGTCCTATGGACATCAAATAACACCACCGTCGTCAGTGCGCCTGGATGAGGTCAAGCCTGCTCTAAGCTCACACCTTCCTTTTTCAGAAAAGAGACATAAGGTCTGGAGCAGGGAAGTGACCTGCCCGAGCCCATCAGCTGATCTGTGGCAGAGACTGTGCTGGAATCAGGCTCGCAGCTCCCCACTCAGCCTTCTTTCTGCTGCGTGCCCCCTACCACGGTCTGCTTGGTTTCTTGGTGGCCGGGTTTCCCTCAGATAGAGTCACCCATGCACCAACTCGAGGGCTGCTCTGGGTGAGGCAGGGGCAGCAGGTGCAATGAGGGGGAGCCTTGCCCTCACTGTGGGGAGTGGTCCCCAGAGCCCAGGGATCCAGGGTCATGCAGGGCCCAGTTATGTCTGAGCAGCAGGTAAAGGATGCTGACTGAGTGAGCTGCAGACCAGCAATCTCCTCATTTGTCTTGTCAACCTCCTTGTCCTGCAGAATGCCAAATCCATTACAGAAAGATTTTCTGCCAGGAAGATACTTAGTGTCAGTCTAGGAAGCACTGGAGATCCCAGCTCAGGTGAAGACCTCTGACCTTCAACCTCCAGGGAGCAAACCAAAGCCATTTCTTCCCTGGAGGTAAATCCAATGGCTCCCGCCCAGACAGTGGCACCTTAGCTTGGGGTGGGGTGGGAAACGGGTAGGTCAGGTTGCTAGGATTTCCCCATCACAGCATCCACATGCCAACTACCTCCTCAATCCGCTGGAGGCCCCAAGCACTGCCTCCAAAAGAATGGCCCAAGGTGGTTTTCTGTCCAAAACTAATCAAGAGATGTGAGAATCAAATGTCTGTGCTAGGAGGGTCCTCAGTCAGTCCATCAGCCAGTTCAGCCCCTGAGAGATGGGCGAGGCTCATCACAGAGTCATCACAAAGCCATAAACAGAGACAAGATGGGTACCTCAGCCATCACCCCATTGCAGGGTGTGAGAGTGAGAGCCCAGGGCAGGCCATTCCATGCAGGGACCATCTGTGAAGTCACCATTCCATCCACCACCATCCCCGCCACTACCAGTGCCAAAGGCACATCCAAATGGTCAGTCTTTGGCAACTGCCTCCCTTTTCATGGGTCCCAGGATTTCTCCCACCAGGTACATGTGTATCGCCACCTCTTAATCCCTTAGAGCATGCCTTCTCAACAGAAAAGGAGGGTATCAGCCCTAAAGGAGCAAAAATGGGCTCCTGGGTAAGCAAAAAAAAAGGAGATATGACAGTGGCATGTGGCCCTCCAAACCTCAACCCTATCTGACAAAATTTTATTACTTGGCATTGGCTATGGACTGAAGTGTGTCCCCACCCTAAATTCATGATGCTGAAGCCTTAAACCCCTAGTGTGACTGTATTTGAAGACAAGGCTCTTAGGAGGTAATTAAGGTTAAATTAAGGTCATATGGGTGGGGCCATGATCCAATAGGATTAGTGTCCTCATAAGAAGAGGAAGAGGCCTTTCTTTCTCTTTCTCTCTCTCTCCCTCCTCTCCTCTTTCTATCTCCCTGCTCCAATCCCCCACCTCCTTCCCACCCATCCACACCCCCTACCCTGAGAGGACACAGTGAGAAGGCTGCTGTCTGCAAACCATGAAGCGAGCCCTATCCAGAAACCGAACCTGCCAGACCTTGACCCTGGACTTCTGGCCTCCAGAACTGTGAGATAATAGATTTCCAGCCTCCAGAACTGTGAAATAATAGACTTCCATCATTTAAGCCATCCAGTCTAGGATATTCTTTTACAGCAGGCCCAGCAGACTGAGACTATTTCTCTCTTTAGAATTAATTTTTCTCCTTAAAGGGGCAACAATGAAAAAAAAGAAAAATTTGGGAAATACTGTCCTGGAGAATTCTTCATTGGAAAGGGCCCAGGGTCTCACTAGAGAGTCTTTCATTTCAGTCTAGAGTTCTGCTTCTCAACTGGCAGTGACTGTTCGCCTCAGGGGACAAGTGGCAGTGTCTGGAGACGCACTGGGTTGTCACAGTTTGCGGGGCTGCTCCGGGAATCCAGTGAGTAGAGGCCAGGGATGTTGCTAAACACCATACACAGGACAGCTTCTGCCACAGAGAGGATTACCCAGGTCAATGTCAACAGCACTGCTGTTGAGAAACCTTGGTTTAGAGCAAAAGAAACTTCAGAATGTTTCACAGTCACAAAGTGCCTAGAAGCCTGAGATTTGGGGCCCTACACTCACAGGTCTTGGTGAGAAAGCCCACCCTGATCCTCTCTATGCACGACTGGTGACTCCAGAAAGCTCATCCCAGCCTCCACAGAGTTCCCAAGACCAGAAGGCCCTCCCCAGTGCCCAAGTAGAGGTAGGCTGCCCCAGACCCACTGGTCACCCAAAAGCCAGAGGGAACAAGGTCAAGAAGAAAGAACCAAAAAAACTCACGGGGCTCCTACACACAGACCATGGCAAGCAAACTGGAGCTCAAATGAGCCTCTCACTCCCTAGGCTGCCTGAGGCAGGAGTGGCCAGGGAGCAGAGGCTCTCCTCAGAGGGATTTCAGAAGCAGAACGCCCAGGGGAGACAAGAATTTCTGAACAGAATGGACGATGGTGACAGGAACACAGGCCACCTCAACTAACAGCTCCCACGAGCCCAGCAACATGCTCAGCCCTGGTCAACCATTGGTTCATTCTGACCCTACGGCCATCCAACAAGATAGGTGCCCTCCCCTCTACACCAAAGAGTAAACTGAGGCACAGAGAGGCTGAGCAAATTTACCAAAGTAGAACAGCTGGAAAGGACCCAGCCAGGCAAGATGAGTGACAAAATGGGAAAGCAATACCAGATGTCAGATTCAAGACCTCCTGCATGGCAGGTCATTCTAGGCCATTCCCATAAATGCTTTAGGCCACACACAACCTCGGTGGTGGTGAGAAAGGGGGAAGGTGTCATGGTTTTCTCTTTACAGATGAAGACCCCAGGCCTGGAGGTGTTCAGGGGCTTACTGGCAAGAGGACATCTCACCCAAGCCACAAGTTTCGATCTGCCAGCCCCAGGGGACTTGAGCAGAACTGTCAAGGCCCCAGTGCAAGCCCACTCACCTGAGAAGATTGAAGCAAGCCTGAAGATGTCTGAGAGGCGGGCGGTCACCGGCTCATAGGGTGAGGCTTCATAAAACTCCTCGCCTGGAAGAGAGAACCGCATCAGACTAGGCTCACATCCTGCCCAAAGCTTTGCACACTTCACGTGGGTAAGGTATTTCTCTCCAACCAGAGCAGATCAGACTGCCCAATACAGCTCTCTCATGACTCCCTGCATGCCCCAGCCTCTTCTAAGGACTTCCATATGCTTCTGGAAAGAATGCACAGGGGGAGGTGGAACCCTGATACCCCCCATGGAAGGCCAGGTATTAAACAAATCCCAGGATTTGAAGCCGAAGGACCCTCCAACAGTCATGTAGTACAACTTTCTCATTTCACAGGAGAGGGCTCTGACGTGGCCCAGAGAGGTGAAGCAACCTGCCTGAGATCACACAGCTCCTCATGGCAGACCTAGAGCTACCTGGCCCTGACACTAACATCCTCTCCCATCACAACAGACTGGCTCTGCCCAGGCTTACTTGGGTGCATGCATCCTCAGTTGTGTCTGACTCTTTTGCGACTCCATGGACTGTAACCCACCAGATTCCTCTAACCATGGGATTCTCCAAACAAGAATACTGGAGTGGGTTGCCGTATCCTTCTCCAGGGGAACTTCCCAACCCGGGGATTGAACCCACCTCTCCTGCATTGGTGAGCAGATTCTTTACCACTGAGCCACCTGGGAAGCCCATACCCCAGCTTAAGGGGACAAGATTTCCCCATTGCTTCCCACCATGTCACCAGGAGTGACTGGATGAGGTCCACTGGACGGAGGCCTGACCAGTGACTCCTATATGCCTTCCGACCTGTCTTCCCCTCCACCTGCTGCCTCTCCCCCAGGCTCTGGGGTGCACCAGAGGCTCGAGGATGTGAATGAGTGACAGCAGATAAATGGCGGATGACTGCCCCGGAGACCCAGCACCACCTCAGTGGGACTCCTGCCCCCTCCACCAGTACCTCAGCAGGAAAGGGAAGATCCTCGAGACGGACATGATGGTGAGAAGAAATCAATGGATAATCACTCAGACTGTGTGTGCATGCAGAGGGGGCGGGGGAGACAGGTGATGACCACAGCCTCACACATTGATTTCCTGTCCACCTGAGGCCCAGAGCCACAGGCAAGCTCACCACCTGAAGAGGAGTCCATGGGGGTGGCACCCCTGGGGGCCACCTGCAGGAAGGGGCCAGCCTCCGGGGGAGGGGGTCTTGGAATCTGCTTCTTCAGCCAGGCCCCAAAGTCACCCACGGGCTAACCCCTGACTGGCTCTCTGCTGGTCCAGGGACAAGGCACCTCTCCACTATACTAGGATGACTCCCCCAAAAAAAGGGTACAGACCCCCCCAGAGGACATGAAGGAAGAGCATGCCCCCTGAGAAGTGGCCCCACCCTTCACTGTACCTCACAAGAATACCCTTAGGCTCCGCCCGACCCAGAACACAGGGCGCCTTACGCACAGGCGGTGCCCACTGGTACCTGCCTAATCCAAAGATGACTCTTTGGTCCAGGCCTGTCTCCAACCCCACCTCCGCTCCCCCGGGGCCTTCAGGGCCATCACGGGCTTGCAAGATCTCAGCATCCTCTCCTTTGCCCACCAGCACTGGAGAAACTCCCTGGGGGGCGTACCAGCCATGCTAGCCGGTGCGAACAAATAACAAGAGAACTTAGGAAGCGCTTTTGTAATAACGATGAGGTTATGTTGTGTTTTCTTCATACTGGCACTATTAGAAGTGCTTTAGATGTACTAACTCATTTAATCCTCTTAATTTCCCCAGGGGCTAGGCACTATTATTCTCCCTATTTTTCTGATCAGAGACTGGGGCATGGAGATGCTACAGCACTTGCCCAAGACACACAGCTGGTGAGTGGCAGAGCTAAGTTTCGAATCCAGGCTGTTGGCTCCAGAGTCCAAGTACTTAACCAGTATGAATACTGCCTCCAAAAATAAAAAGTGTTACCGAAACCAAATTCTTAAACAAGTACTACCAACCCTGAAGATTCATTGGAAGGACTGAGGCTAAAGCTCCAAAACTCTGGCCACCTGATTCGAAGAGCTGACTCATTGGAATAGACCCTGGTGCTGGGAAATACTGAAGGCAAAAGAAGGGGGCAGCAGAGGATGAGATGGTTGGATGGCATCACCAATTCAATGGACATGAATCTGAACAAACTCATGGAAATAGTGACAGACAGGGAAGCCTGGCATGCTGCAGTCCATGGGATCACAAAGAGTTGGACACAACTGAGCGACTAAACAACTCTTGCATAACTTTTCACAGAGCTGTCTTCTCCTGGCTGGACCACTTCCCTACAGCAGGGCCTGTCCTTCCCTATAGCATCTGACACAGCACTGTGCCTGGGTACAGATGGGCTAGTATGACAGATTGGCCCAGGGGATGGATCTCTGGAGAAAAGGAGCCTCTTCTGTGACTGGTTGGGAGGGACCCATCCTATTTAAATCAATTCTCCTTGCCTGCTCCTGCAGCAGAATTCACCATCAGGAAATCTGAGGCCTGCCTGGCAGCAAGACTGAAGTCAAACCTGGGATGTCAGACTCCAGGCCCATGAGCTGGAAGAGGACATGTAGGGAGAACCCTGTGCACTTCACATTTGCAGAAGCAGGATGACCTTGAACTTCAGCATTGCCACTGGAGGAGGCAAGAAGTCTGGTCTCAAGTGCCCTGTGCAGCCAACAGTGACATCCCTCCCCTCACCCCAGTGTAAATACTGGTGATTATGGCAGAGGGGAAGACGAGCCCAAGGCCACAGCTCTCCCCCAGGGCAGTGGTCACTTTTCAGTCACTCAGTTGTGTCCAGCTTTTTGTGACCCCACGGGCTGCAGCACACCAGGCTTCCTTGTCCTACACTGTCTCTCGGAGTTTGCTTAAACCCATGTCCATTGAGTCAATGATGCCATCCAACCATCTCATCCTCTGTCACCCCCATCTCCTCCTACCCTCAGTCTTTCCCAGCATCAGGGTCTTTTACAATGAGTTGGCTCTTCATATCAGGTGGCCAAAGTATTGGAGCTTCAGCTTCAACATCAGTCCTTCCAATGAATATTCAGGGTTGATTTCCTTTAGGATGGACTGGTTTGATCTCCATGCAGTCCAAGGGGCTCCCAAGAGTCTTCTCCAGCACCACAGTTCGAAAGCATCAATTCCTTGCACTCAACCATCCTTATGGTCCAAATCTCACATCCATATGTGACTACTGGAAAAACCACAGCTTTGACTATATGGACCTTTTTTGGCCAAGTGATGTCTCTGCTTTCCAGGACAGTGGAAAGGGGTCTACTTAGAGCAGTCAGGGGCCTGGTCCCACCAGCAGCTTGCTGTGTGCCCTGTGAGGCCTACCACACCTCTCTGCATCTCAGCCTCCTGCTAGAATGATCTCAAGGCTCTCGGCAGTTGGAACTGTCTGAGAGCCCACTCCCAGCTCTGCCCACACGCTGAGGTCCTCGGTCCATGCAGTGAGCTCAGCCTCAGGTGGGGAGGTGACAGGTAGGGCCTCTCTCTCAGAGGCAAAAGGTGGGACTAAGTCTCCAGGAATTGCATCCACCAGCAGGGACCCTGGAGAAGCGAGAATCTAAGTGCAAACCCACGTGAATCTCTCCACTCCTTGATCCCCTCACCCGCCCAGGCCCAAGTCAGGTTATCAAAATGTTAAGGTCAGGAAGATCCCCTGGAGTAGGACATGGCAACCTACTCCAGTATTCTTTCCTGGAGAATCCCATGGATGGAGGAGCCTGGTGGGCTCAGTCCACAGGGTTACAAAGAGTTGGACACAACAGAAGTGACTTAGCACACACACACACACACACACACACACACACACAAGGAATAGGGAGCAAGTGCCTGCATCTTCCCGGGAGACCACTCTTCCCATTCCAGGAAGAGCCCCCTCTCAGGAAGACTCTGTCCCTCAGAGGAACACCACCTGCTGTTACTAATAAAAGGCCTCTGGGTTCCCCAGTCAGTCCTGGACAGAAACCACTGGCCCAAAGACCCAGGGGAGGGGACTGAGCAGTCTGCAAAGGGTAGGGAGCATGGTTTTGAGGAAGGAGAAAAGCAGGGGCCTGCCTTTCTAGAGTGGAGTGGACCCAAAGAAGGGCCTCCCAGACTACAGGTGCCCACACAGGGCCCATGGCTTCCTCAGTGCTCTCGCCCTCTGAAGCACACAGTAGGTGTTTAACAGATGTTTGTTGAGTAAATGAACCAACAAACCATCTCAAGCATTGGGATCCAGAGACTCTACAGTCAGAGCCCTCTTGGGTTGAAAGGGCCTTGAAGATGTGGCAGAAGGCAGCATAAAATGCATATTATGCTTATTGTTGTCATCAAAACACCTCACCGCCCAGCTCCAAGCAAGGTCCCCAGTGCGCTGATGTGGTGATGCCGAGGGTGCCAGTCCAATGGGAAGGGTCTCCAGTGGCCCACCCAGCTCTCTAGCCCTAAACTCTTCTATCCCCTCCCTTCCCATTCTGCACCTACAGCAAGCCCACCCACCTTCTGCCCTGTCTCCCTTGGGTTGAAACCAAAGGCCGTGGAAACAAAGCAAAAACCTAAACAAACCAGCTTACTGAATCGGGGCCTTTACTGTTCTGTGCATGGGGAGAAGGAAATGGCAACCCACTCCAGTATTCTTGCCTGGGAAATCCCAGGGCAGAGGAACCTGGAGGGCTACAGTCCATGGGGTCGCAAAAGAGTCTGACACAACTGAGCAACTAAACAGCAACATGGACTTGTCAGTTTCTGTTATGTGAGTTTTGTAAGAAGTTAAACAAGTCTTATTTGTGATAAATATATATTCTGTGCATGGAGTCACCCTGGGAGGGCAGGGGAAAGCCAGATCCTTGTCTCACAGAGAACAGAGCGCCCCTCTCTGTGGCTAGTTTCCTCTCTTTGCTAATTTCAAGTTCTAGGACTCCAGGTTGCCAGCAACAGAGAAGTCACCACTCAGTTCATGAGGAATTACTATGTTACTAATGGTGGTAATACTGTTAATAATTCCAAGCCCGTTTGTTCCTAATTTTAGGGCAAATTTGAAACTTCTGAGCCACTGGTCAGGAACCCATCACTATCCAGGCTCCACCCTGGGCCCAGCTTCCTCCTGCCCCTCCAGCAGCTGGGGCAGGGGAGGCAAGGTGATGACCCTCAGATTCCAGGCTGACACCTCCCCTCCCCCAAGGGCATAGTTCCACATCACACCCCTCTCTCTTCTTCACCTCAGCCTCTCCATCGCTTCTGTCCTACTTTAGAATTTAAACTACTCCACTCTCTTTTTTAAAAAAAGTCATCCTTTGTTCTCTATCTTCACGTGCTTGCTAAGTGGCTTCAGTCATGTCCAGCTCTTTGCGACCACATGGACTATAGCCTGCCAGGCTCCTCTGTCCATGGGATTCTCCAGGGAAGAATACTGAAATGGGTTCCCATGCCCTCCTCCAGGGGATCTTCCTCACCCAGGGAGCAAACCCACATGTCTTTTGTCTCCTGCATTGTCAGGTGAGTTCTTTACCACTGAGCCACCTGGGAAGCCCTCTATATTCACACCAGAATTCAAGAAGTTGTCCACAGTCATCATTCCCAGTTCCCCAGCTCCCAGGCACCCCCCTAAGCAAGCTTCTGCTCCCAGTGGCCACCTAAGGAGCTCACCCCAAGGGCACCAGGTACACTCTCCATCTCTCTCCTGTCAGGCCTGAAGTCTTGGAGGCTGTTGATCCTCCTTCCTTCTGACAGTGAGCTCCTCCCAAGGGGCTCCCTCCCACCTCACCCCCACAGCCTCCTCATCACCCCTGCAGCCCATCTTTCAGTGGCAGTGATCCCAGTAGCTCAGTTCCTAACCTCCCAGTGTGACTGTACCCAATCCCTTGGCCCCAGTTACCACCTGCAGGCTGCTGGTGACTTCTTTTGTATTTTTTATTGTAGTTGATTTACCACATTTTTATTTATTTTTGGCCACACCCTGCAGCATGTGAGATCTCAGTTCCCCAACCAGGGATCGAACCCACACCCCCTGCATTGAAAGGCGGAGTCTTTATCACTTCCAGGGAAGTCCCTGCTCATGACTTCTCAATCCTTATGTCCAGTCCCCCTTCCTCACCTGAGCCCCAGCCCTGTATGCCCAGCTGTCTATAGGGCAGGGCCGATGAGGGGCATATAACCCCAAAACAAACACATATCTCCAGCCCTCCCCCGACTCAACACCTTTGCTGTGATGGGCCCCCTCAGCCACTCAGCTGCCCCAGACAGAAGCCTGGGGGCCCTCCCTGATTCTTCCGGCCTTTCACAAAGACCTGTTGATTCCACTTCCTGAGCAGCTCTTAGATCTTTCTTTCCTACCACTGTCCTCGTTCAGCCGCCATGTTCCTGGCCTGCACCACAGCAGTGGCCTCCAAACAGTCTCTCCAATCTGCTCTCCTGTTGGAACCATGTGAACTTTGTCCTGAAGCACAGATCATCACATAAAACCTCCAAGGGGTGCTGCCCACCAGATCCAAACCCCTCCCATCTCTCCTCCTCCATCCCCACTTCCACCTGCCTCTAGGTGGCGGTAGTGGTAAAGAACACATCTGTCATGCAGGAGACAGAAGAGATGAGGGTTCAGTCCCTGGGTCGGGAAGATCCCCTGGAGGAGGGCATGGCAACCCACTCCAGTATTTTTGCCTGGAGAATCCCATGGACAGAGGAGCCTGGTGGGCTAGAGTCGGACACAACTGAAGCAGCTTAGCACCACTGAGTTACCTGCATGTCTGTAAGGAAGGTCAGCTAACCTGCATTACATGCTGCCCTTTGCCCAAGCTCTGTCCCCCACCTCCCACACTCTCCCCACATGCCTTCACGAAATAACTGCACCTCACTCTTTCGTCTCAGCCTGAAGGCCGCCTCTTTCAGGAAGGCTCTCTAGATTTTGCAAAAAGGGGTTAGATGCTCTTCTTTGGCTCTTCCAGAGCCCCCAGTGCTTTCCGACAGCACTCACTACATCACCAAACAACAGAAAGTCCCTGACTTATCTGTGTCCCCCCAGACTAGGAGCTCCACAAAGGCAAATGCTGCCCCAGCTGCTCTGGACTATTAATGCCTAGCAGCCAGGAAACGCCCCGTAAACAGCTGTTGAATTAATAAATGAATGTCTGACCCAGGAGGCCTGCAAATCCTCCACACCCTAGTCTGGAGGCGAGGAAATGGGGGAGGTTTGGCTTACAGGTTTGGCCTTGGACCTTGGAGGAGGGCTTGCCCAGGGCTCTGGGACCTGCTTCCCTCCAATCCCTGCTGATGGTGCCTAAAACAGGTCAGGGGTCAGGAAGCTACCAGAAGGGCAGGCCTCCTGGAAGCAGGCGGGCAGAAGGGGGGCAGCAGAGAGTGGCAGGGGCTGGTCTGCTCACATGCAAACCTCACAGCTCCGCCCGCACGCAGCCAGTCCCTTCTCTCTCCTCTGTGCTTTTCTCCATCCACCTGGGCACTCTGGCCTCACCTGCCCTTGTTACCATGACACACAGCCAGCCAGCCAGCTTTGGTCCACTCCCCATCTAGACCCCCATCCCCTCTCATTCCACCACCCTGACCCTTTCTCCTCCATAGCTCCTCCTTGGTCTGTCTCTCCAGCAACATCTGCGCCCCGCCCTCCCCAGGTCAGATGATTACCTCTGGGTGCTAGGTTGCCCAGGAGGTGGAGAGAGACACAGCGGGCCAGTCCATCCCGTTACCAGGCCCTCCCGCTGAACCCAGGACCCTGGCCGGCCTTACCCTCGGTCAGCCCCAGGTGGATGCTCCAGTAGATCTGCAAGCACTGCAGCTCCTTCTTCATGCCCCGCTTGCAGCGGCAGTCGTAGAGCGGGCTCTCCTGCAGCACCTCCAGGGCTGCCTGGCACTCCTTGTTGGCCAGCATAGTGTTGCGGTCCCGGCCGGCCAGGCACTGGCGCAGCGTGCGGTAGCGGGAGCTGCAGTTGGATTCGGCCGCGCACAGCTCATTGGCCCGGACACAGTCCACTGGGGGGCGCCAGCCGTGGAGCTCGGGGCCCTGCGGGGAGGAAGGGCTGGCCAAAGAGCGGAGGGTCTCGTCTGGGTGGTGGGGAGGGAAGACAAGCATGAATGAGGGCCGCAGTCTCCGACCCCAGAGGCAGGCCTGGGGGCCCTTCTGGGAGAGTCACACTGGTTCTATTCAGCACAGCAAGGCCCGTTCAAGGCTGCCTGCCCCAGCAAGTCAGAGTAAGCGCTGCTAAAGGGGCCCAAGATACCACCATCTCTCCTCAGACCCCAAAGGAGAAAAGTTGTCTTCAGCCCTGGCCCTACATGACCCTTTCCTGGTTCCTTCCACAGCCCTGGGCCCAGGAGCACAGCCCAGAAGAGCCAGAGGCCCCAGCCAGACCACAGACGGTCTAAGATGTCAGGAGTCCAGAGAAGGATCCCACAGCCTCAGCAGAGAGCTGGCGGCTGATGGGCCTCCTAGGGCAGGCCAAGGGGAAATCTCAGTTTCAGAGTAGCCAGGCCTCCTGCCAGCAACCTCAGGTCCAAACAGGTCTGGCCAAGGAACCAGCTAGGCTGACTGGTTAACTCTCACAGCCTGTTAGGCTCTCAAAGACCAGATCAGTCCTCGCATTCCACCCTCAGAAAACTGAGGCCCAAAGAAGGGACGTGACAACTCAGGTCACACCCAGGCTAAAACGGCCCCTCCGACCCCCAGTCTGTCCATTTTGAGTCCCCAGACTTCATAAGGAGACAGGGACAGACAAGCCTGACCCCGCGGTCTGAGGAGAGCTCAGAGGGAAGCAATCCTCTGGGGGACCCGGCCCTCCACACCGTTCTGTCCAACAGAGACAAAATCCACCATGGAGACAAGTTCCACCCCAGCCCCCCAAAAAATGCTGGGGCCCAAGCAACTCCATCCCACCACGCCCACAGATACCTCTCTCTGTCTCTGTCTCCTTCTCTCTCTCGTTTCTTTTCCTCTTTCTTTCCTCTCCTCCCCACCCTTCCTTGATACCCTCTCCCCTCTGTCTCTCCTTCTTTCCAGAAGCCAAGTAATAAGTCAGCTGCAAGTGGACACTCGCCTCGCACATGGACCCTCGCCTCCCCAGCATGGCCTCCAGTGTCCAAACCCACAGTCCTCGGAAGGGAAGGGGTTGGGGAAGGAGATACGGAGGGGAAAGGCATAGAAAGTGCCACTTGGTCCTTCCAAAAGCAAGCTCCCCAAACAGACATCATCCCAGTCCCCTGGTCCCCTCCAAGCCCCTCACTCAGATCCTGCCCCACAAAAAGGCCGTGCCATGGCCCGGAGCCAAGGCTGAATTTTCCAAGACCAGAAGAGTGATGGGGGGGTTTCCCCACTCCATTCTGCCCCGAAACATAATAAGATCTTAGGCAGAAGTCTCCCCCATCCCCTAATCCCAAAGAGTCTCCTCCATTTTGACCCAGAACTCCCACTTCTCACTCCTTTCTCCCAGGAGGCCCTGCTCAGGGAGCAGCTAGCACAGGGAGACAGCGACACCTAGAGGCAATGTGCTGCACTGCAACCCTGTCACTACCCACAGGGCCATGGAGGGGAAAGGCAACTAGGAACGAACTCCTGGCGAGCCAGGCCTATCCCACCAAGATAGCAGGGGGTGGGCCTGGGGTGAAGAAAACCTCAGGGTCCACAACAAAAGACTTTCTTTCTCCAGCTGACCAGACCTCTACCTCAGGACAGGAGGAGCTGACAGTTATGGCCAGGCTTGAGCAAGACCACTAAAGAAACCAGCATGGAATGTGGGCATAGACAGTAAGGCGTCTGCCCAGGGTAGGATGGAGAAGCGCCCTCCCGCCCAAGCCCAGGCGGGGGCTTTATTGCCAGGCTTCAGCAAATTCCTGGGTCTCTAAGCAGGACTCGTGTGCAACAGGGCCCTCCAGGATCAGCTCTGTTGACCCGGCCTCACCTGTACCTGCTGTCCCACCTAGCCAACCAGGTAGCCAGCCTGCTGGAGCCTTAGGACTGGCCCAGCCCTGGGCCTTCCACTGACTCTCCTCACCCCAGCATCCCAGCAGGCGTCTCCTCTCCCACCTTGGCGTTACCTGAGGCTGCACAGCGGGAGATAAAGGAGAAGGCGGCCTCCTCCCCAGGCTTAAACGTCAGCACACTAGCCTAGGGAACTGGGGCAATAAGGACACTTCCTTCCTGCCCTACAGGTGGGTCTACAGCCCCAAGAGACATCCTTATAGAGTCCTGGGCTCCTGTGCCTAAAGCAAGGGCTTCCCTCTTCCTTTCAGCTCCTGGGCAGAGAGATGCTCCATAGGAGGGTCAGTGCATTTTCCAACCAAACTCCCTGACCACCACCTACCCCTGACTCTTCTCGGTGGTCCCATGACCCCCAAAACCAAGAAGTCCAGCCAGAGAAAGAAATCATGGCAACCTGGTGTCTCTGGCCAAGAATTCTAGATGAGTAAAGGTTGGAAGGTATTCTGGTGATGTTTCCAGGTTCTAGATCAGGAGAAAACTCGGATCTCTCAAGGAAAGCACAGACATGTGGAACAGCTTTTGGAGACACAGCAGGGACTGTGAGACCACACAGACTTACAACCGCCCAGGTACATCAAATGCCCCGATGAGAGGGAGAATGCCAGTGGGAGGTGGGCCCTCTGACCAACCCCGGTCCCCACCCCCATCACTGTCCCCATCTCACTTTCTCTCTGGGTTTGTCAACACTGGAAGTCAGGATGGCTGGGCCAGGAAGGCATGCCCATACCCAGACCTCATTCAGAACCTTGGGAGGAGCACACCGAAGGCCCCTGCTCCTAGGAACGTGCTTCACTCTATCCCTGACTGAAAATGCCCACCCCACTTCTCAAGCTCCAGAAAAGCCTCTCCCCAAAGCCAACTTTCCAACCAACTCCCAACTGTGGGCTCCTTGCCAGGCAAGGGCCCTGGGGCTGAAATTTCCTTAACAACCAACATATCCCTAGTTCTCGGCTGGCCTAACCCAGAGCCTTTCAATGTCCTGTGGTCACTCAGGCAACACGCACCCCAGCTTTGAGAAGGGGCTTCTCCAGAGAAAGGAACTGAAAGGATGTGGCCCCCCCGCCACTTTTCCTCCTCTCATCCCCACCCCCACCAGGGTCACAGACACCAGGGAGGCATCTATGAAAAGGACCCCAGGCACACCTACACAGGCTCAGGAGAACAGTCTCTCCTCAGGCCCCTCGGCTGGGACCCCCCACCTCTGCAGCCTGGGGGGCTGGACTGGAGACAACTAAGGGACCATCATCCACACCTGGGAGCCCTGCTGGCCTGGGATGTGTGCGGTTCAGGAGCAAGCAGTCTGGCTGCTTTTCCTGAAATACAATTTTCTTTTCTTCTTGGCCCTGCTCATTCTTGGCCCCAGAAAGCTGGGTTTTCAAACCAGCCGTGGGAGAAAAGGTCAGCTTTTATAATAGCCCCTTCGGAGTGAGAGGGTTACTAGGAAAGGCTTGCAGGAGCACAGTGGGGCCCAGAGCAACCATCCCAGCCTCCTCCCTCAGCCCCTCCCACCTGAGAACACTATTGAGAAGAGCCACCTCTGGCTCCCTGAGGCCAGACTGTGAAGGCCACACCCTAGAGCTGGGCCAAGCCCCACGGCCCCTACGAAAGCAGGAGGGGCTGGCAAAGGGCCCAGGGCCCCATCAACATGGACTGGACTTGAATCCCTGGTCCTAGTCAAGACACTTCTTAGGACACCCTTCATGGCTTTCTATGACCTGCACCTAACCCCCTCCTAGGCCTTGCCTCTCCCCTCCTCCAGGAGGGAAAGGGTGCTCTCATGACCCATCTGGGCAGGCTGGCTCATCCTGGCTACACAGCAGGCCAAGGTGGTAGGAGCAGCATCCACAATGAAGCAAATGTGTGGTCCTTACACACATACACACACACACACACACACACACACACACCCCGTTAGCCTGCCCTCTCTCTGGAGCACTTACTGGGGCAGCAGCCTTGCCTGGGACTCCTGGTCAGCACACAGCCTTTCCAACAACCACTTTTACTCACCTCCACCCCCAAGAATGCTCCCTCTACACCCGCTTCCCAAGCAGCTGAGATTTCCTGCAGCATAAAAAGGGGGCCAGGGATTGGGAATTCTGGGTGGGAAAAAGACAGTCGGGGTTCAGGGGCACCAGGCAGCCCTCCCTTCCCTGCCCTTGGGGGAGAGGGCTTACAGAATGAGCAGTGGTCTTTGTTCAGGCCAGGTTTTCCCCTCAGCCCCCCTCCTTCTTCACCCAAGGAAGCAAACTTTGGCCTCCCTCCCATCTCTTCCCACCAGCTACCGGGTGCCCCCGCCCCAAAGGTGGCAAAGACAAGGCTGTGAACTGCGGCTCAAACCCTCCACTCCCGCCCACCTAGATGGCTCGGGTCTGCGCGGGAGGGAGGGTACAGGGTGGGGAGAAACTTGAAAAGTGTTCCAGGGAGTGGAGCCGCGGGGAAGGGATTCGGAGAGTGGGAAGCGGGGTGATTTTTCCAGGGGTTGATTGGCAGGCGGGGGGTGGCTGCCAGGACTGCCCCCACAGATGTCCATCCCGGAGCTCCTGGAGAAGCCCGTGCCCTCCACCACGATCGGCTCGAGGAGCCGCCGGGAAAGGTAGGATGGCAGGATTTTCCTCTCCCCGACCCTGAGCCTCTCCCCTCCCTTCTCTCTTCCAGATCAAGAGTTGGATTTTTTTTCTTAAGTTGCCGCAATTTGAACCCTTTATGTTGAGAGAAATGAACGCTATCACTGCATGTGAGTGAGCGACTGTGTCTGCGTTCGTGCGCTCAGGGATGGTCTGGGTGTTCTAAGTCTCCTTCCCAACCCTGCGCGTACGCAGCCAGCAGCGGCTCGCGTCCCTCTACCCGCATCCTCGCCGCCGGCCCCGCTCGGTTCCGCTGCGCCCGGGCCCGGCTCGCCCCGCCGCGCACTCTTCCCACCGGTCGGTCCCCCGCCAGTGCCCCGCTCGCCCCCAAGGTTCCAGGCTGCTCGCCGGCGCCAGAACGCGCGCGGCAGCGCAGCCCCCCAGGCTCCCGCGGACATACTGTCCTCGCCTCCCGCAGGTACTCACCTAAAAAGAAGAAGAGGCAGAAGGCGTTTGCCAAGATCATGTTAAATAAATCCCACAGTTTTTTCTGTCTTTTTCCTTTGGATAAAAAATAATAACAACAACAATAATAATAGCCAAGCAGTGATAATCAGCCCCAAATCCAATGCGGAGATCCCAGCTAGTCCGCCGGATGAAGATCCTGAGTCCTGCGATTCTCGCCTCTGGCTGGAGAGGGTGGGGGAATGGAGGGCGGTGGGCCGCGTCTCGACGCCCCCCTTGCCCACTAAAATCAAATACACACGTATCTGTGTGCGTGCGTGTGTGCTCTCCAAGCCGACAGCCGGTCCTCAGGTCTGCCCTTCCCTCGGCTCGGACGGGAAGGCGCGAGTCCCCGCGGGTCCGATTCCCCTGCGCTTCCCGGGAGGGGACTGAGGAGGTGGGGGGAGAGGCGATCTGAGAGTGAAGGGCTGGAAGGAAGTGGCGAGGGTGGGGGTCAGAATAAAACGCAAATAAGAAAGAAATCCACCGACGGGTGTCAGCGCCTAGGAACGATCCAGTGGGAGCTTCGAGGACGAGAGACCCGCGTCGCTTCTTTCGCACAAGACGGAGGAAAGATTCAAAAAAATCTTCTCCCGCTAACCCCTGCTCGTGTCACTTTTTTCTAATGGAATTCCAGTGACCGTGTGTCTCTGCGTGCGTGTGTCTTTCTCTCTCCTCTGCCTCCCTCTCCTGTCCCCGGCTCTCGCTCTTTGCTCCCGCTCTCTCCGGCTCTCCCTCGCTCTCCTCTCCCTCCCCTTTCTCCCTCTCCCTGCTCCTCCCTCCGCCCGCCCCCTTCCCCCTTCGCGGCTCCCTCGCCGCGGCTCTCGCGCCCGCGCCCCTCTCCTCCGCCCGGGGCTCGGCGCTCTGGCTCCCAAGCGCTGGCGGCGCGGGGCGCGGGCGCGCGGCGGAGCAGCGACACTCTGCAGCGGCGGCGGCGACAAGGCGGTGGCAGTGGCGCCGGGGAACGCGGGCCGAGGGGAGAGCTCCGCCGCCGGCTCCCTCTGCTCGGCCGCCCGCCCTTCCCGGGATTGACCTGCAGCCTTGGCCGGAAACCTGACCAGCTACCCTGGCCAAGGCTCGGGCTCCAACCCAAACCCACCAAAGCCTCCGCACCTTTCTCTTCCAGCTGCTCCTGCCGCTGCGCGGCAACCCCCACGCCCCCTCCTCTCCCCGCCCGGAGCGGGCTGCGCCCTCCAACCCCCACCGCCCCCGCCCCCGCGCCAGGGCAGCCCGCTCCGGGAGGCCCTGGGGAGGTTCAGCGGAGGCCCGAGGGCTTGGAGTCCGTGGCTCTCGAGCCAACCCGGGGGCGTAGGGGGAAGGGCGCTAGAAAAAAACAAAAAAAACCGCTGGAGTCCGGGTCAGGGAAGGGGGCTGCACCATCCGATGGGCGTCCTTCGACCCAGGAGCCGAGGCAGAGCGTCTCCCCGAAGACGCAAGGGAGATGAAGGACCCCCTCCGTCACCAACCGCCAGCGTCCCCGCACAGCCTCCTGCCTGGATCCAGCCCCACGCCCGCCTACACGTGTGCTCTTCATGCGGGGCTCGAGAACTTTCCCCGCACACCCTCGGCGCCCTCGCACCCCACACTCCCTGGCGTCGTAACCCTTCTCCCCTTCCCGACTTGTCTCCCTCCCCTAGTGCGGGAAGAAAGCTGCCGAGCCAGGGCGTCCTGACCACCCCATCCGAGGCCGGCGAACCCTTCCACGAACTGCGCGGGAAGGATCGGGGATGCTAGCCCGCACCCCACCCTGGTGGGAGCGCCCCGGGACCGACGCAGGTCTCCGCGCCAAGATCGGCGGCGAGCCGGGCTCCGGGGAGTTCTCCCGAAGCAACCGGCAGCTCCCTGCTTCCGAGGCTCCAGGTGGGGCCCCCTCCCCCTTCCGGGAAGGGGGCGACTGATCCATATGTCCACGGGCCGGGCTCACCGGCGTGTTTCAGTCACGGGATTTACAGTAAACGCTCAGAAGCACCAAAAAGGAGGGGCGTCTGGCAGGGAAAGGGCTGAAGGAGAAGTAAGGTTGCTGACACATTCTGGCAAGTGGGCGAGAGGCGATGGGCTTCGGGCACGCGCGGGCAGACCCACGCACACCCGACACCCCAGTTTCACGCGCCCATCTGACACATTCTCGGCTGCGTTAAAGCTGCCCTGCACCCCTCGGCGCCCTCGCACACATTCCTGCACGCAGCTCCGCGCGCACCCCGTGTGCCAGGATGGGGTACACGCAATACCTCATTAACTTTCCGCGCTACGCAAAACCGGATCTGGGCTGGACCGAAGACGTAGGTGTTAGTGCATTTTAAAATGCGTTTTTAAATGAACAAGGCTCTGGAGAGGCGTGAATGCTAGAAATGGACCTGGGCTCGAAGGGAGGGGTCACTTAAAAAACCGGCAGGCTTCGCAAGTAGAAAAGCTAGAGGGAGCAACGTTCGTCTTGCGGATTTAGGCGGGAACGCGGCTTCTCTCCAGCCTTGGAATCGCCGAGCTGAGGGTCTTCTCCGAACGCCTCACATTTGCCCCATCCTAGGGCATCAGCCCTCAGTCCGTCCTGTCCCAGGGCCATTGAGTGGTGCCCGCTTGGGGGCGTGGCCCTAGCAGGTGAGCGAACCTGAGCCAGGAAGGCTTGGGGATTGGAGCTGGGGAAAGTACCCGGGGGCTGACCTTCTTGCCATTCTTCCGGGCCTCTCCAGTTCTAAGAAAAGACTAAACACCTTCATTCCTAGAACTGGGGGGTGTAAGCAACCAGCTTCATAAAAGTTTAGGTTAAAGGATGAAAATCTGATGAGAATTATACTCTTGAATCAGAAGCCGGGTGTGTGCTTAGTCACTCAGTCGTGTTCGACTCTTTGTGACCCCAGGAGTCACAAAGTCACAGCCCTCCAGGCTCCTCTGTCCCTGGGGATTCTCCAGTCAAGAATACTGGAGTGGGTTGCCATGCCCTCCTCCAGGGATCTTCCCAACCCAGGGATCGAACCCAGGTCTCCCGCATTGCAGGTGGATTCTTTACCCTCTGAGCCACCGGGGGAAGCCCTCAGTGGCTGGAGTCTGGTGTAAATAAATTTCCCCCCTCCCCTCTCGTACTCCCTGGATCTTCGGGCTGCCCAAATGCCCTTTACCACTCCCACATTTCCGCACCCCCACCTGAGGTTTTCCCTATCCCAAGGGCCCTACTCTAGACTCTGAAATTACTGTTCGGCACATTGCTCTTCCTCCTTCATCTCAAAAACAATTTCTTTAACTTTCTTTGAGCCTTGGCTGGACATTAGAAAGAAAATTTTCTGAATCACATTTAGGAGCTTTAATGAGAAAGCAGTGATGAACACCCAGGGTGTGCCCACTGATTCCCACGGTGGCGGGAGGGGTATCTGGTAGCAGGAGGTGATGGCTGAGGTCCTTCAGGGACTCCGGGTCAGTGGACAATGCCACCAGGCCAGCATTCACCTTGTGGCCATGAGGCCCTCTTTTCCCACCTGTCTATATAAGCGTCACTCACTACACCTCACTCTCTGCAGATCCACCCTCAACCTGAGCTGCCCCTAGATATGGCAGCGTACAAGTGTCCCATGATAACCCACACGTCTTCCGTGTGTAAGCACCCCTACCCCATGTCAAGATCTGCAGAGGAAACACAGACAGACATGTGCCAGCCATAGGCAATTTAATCCCTCAGAGCCTCAGTTATTTCATCTATAAAATGGGGATTTAAAAAAAAAAAAACACCTGAGTCTTCCCTGGTGGTCCAGTGGCTAGGACTCCATGCTCCCAATGCAGGGGGCCCTGGTTCAATCCACATGCTACGACTGGGACTTGGCACAGCCAAATAAATTTTTTAAAAAAATTTTTTTAAATTCAAACTGTAGAGACAAGATGAGATATTGTACACAGAGCAGCGAGTCAAATGCCTGGCTCTAAGAAAGTTGTTCATAAAACGTCACCCCTTTCCTCTGGGATCCAGAAGGATTAGGAACCTATGTATAAGGCATACAAACCTAAGTGGCAAATGAGAAGCAGAGATAAAAAGCAATGGGGATTCAAGGGAAATAGAGACAAGAAGGTCAGTCTTCCCCAGTGACTCAGTGGTCAAGAATCCACCTGCCAATGCAGGAGACGCAGGTTCAATCCCTGGGTCAGAAAGATCCCCTGGAGAGGTAAATGGCAACCCACTCCAGTATTCGTGCCCGGGAAATCCCGTGTACAGAGGACTCAGGCGGGCTACAGACCATGGGGTCCCAAAGAGTCAGACACAACTCAGCAACTAAACAACAATTGTAGAGGGTCAAGAAAGAGGGAGTCTCAGAGAAAAGAGAGACTCTCAGGAAGTATGAACAGATGCTCTTAAGATTCACGGATACACATTCCCACACCCTGCAAGACTGTACCTTTCATCAGCCTTTAAGGGTCAAGCCCAGTGACTCGTGAGCTCGTGGGTAGATGAGTCTCCTGCCCACCCAAGACAGCCCCTCCACCGTCACAGATATGGGAGCTACAATGTGCAGGGAGAGGGAGAAAGGACACTTGGCTGTTCGTTTCTGTTTCCTCATCTCTCTAGGCCTACTCATCTGGTGGTGTGGATTCTCTGGAGGGTAAGAGCCATAGGCATGTAAAAAGACCAGTGGAAGCGAAGAGGGTTGCTGGCCCACCCTAGGACACACGCATGCGCGCACGCACTCTCGTTAACAACACAGCTCAACTGACCAGAGCTGAGCTACTGCCAGCAGAATCTTATCCCTTCTTTTCCTTCTGTGGAGCAAAAAATTCTGAGGATCACGTGTCCCAGAGAGAAAATCCAACCAGGTATATAAAGAAGAAGAAGGTGCCAGGTAAGATACGTCAGAAATCAGGGAGTTGGCAAACGGAGGTGCCCTCAGGCATGGGACAGCAGCTGACCCAGGACTTCCCACAATCCAGCAAGCAGCACAAGTTTACTGGATTCCCTCCAACAGTGCCAAGGGCTGTGGGAATACGGCTCTGAGCAGGGCTGCTCCCGCCATGGAAGCCGTGCACAATAGAGTTAGGTCAGGTAGGTATCCATGAACAGACTGAGCAACCCAAAGACACACTGGAACCGAAGGAGAGAAAGGAAGGGTTAGTACCTGGGAGTTTCGGGAGGACTTGCAGGGAAACATAGGATTGGAGCTGGGCCTGGCAGAACACAGAGGGAGGCAGTGTTCTGGGGAGGGGACAGCATAGGTCAAGTGCAGTGGTAAGAACAGTTCAAGGGGACTTCCATGGTGGTTCAGTGGTTAAGAGTCCGCCTCCCAATGCATGGGATGAGGGTTCAATCTCTGGTTGGGGAACTAAGATCCCACTTTTTGAGGGGCAACGAAGCCCATTCAGCACCACTAGATCAGCCCTTACACTACAAAGAGAAGCTCACCAGCTGCAACAAAGAGTACTTGCACTCCTACTAAGACCCAACACAGCTAAACAAGAAAGACAGGATTGAGGAAGTACCCAAGAGTTGGGAGGAGCCAAGGGCACAGGGGCCTGTCAGAGAAGGTCTGGAGGGTCCGATGGGAGGCACAGAGGACAAGCATTGAAGCCCTACCTCCTGCTCCCTTAGGAGCCATTGACGATTTTTGAGCAGGCCAGTGGCATAAGAACGGTGTTTTAGAAGATTGATCTGACAACTCCGTGAAGGATGGAGACAAGAGACCAGTTAGAAAGCGATTTTAACAATTTCGGCCTGAAATAACGGGATCCAAAATAGGAAGTGGTGGTGAGCCTGGATGGAAGGAAGGGGTTGTCAGGGGCTCTAGAAAGATGAATCAGCAATATGTGGTAGATCCAACAGAGGAGACAAGGAAGAAGGAAATTATCTTCTAGTCAGACAGTGACCAGCCAGGGGACAGGCCTGGGGAAAGTGACTAGCCCTGACTTCTCAGACTTTGTCACTGGTTATAATAATTAAGGGAGCCAACTTTATGGCAAGATATATGTTGATATCCCTTTAATTTTGATAAAACTCTGTGGAGTAGTTACTCTTAATAGCCCCAATTTACAAATAAGACAACTAAAGTCAAAAAAAAAAAGTAATATAACTTGCTTAAGGTCATATTCTAAGTGGCAGAACCAGGATTTGAACTTTGGCAGTTGGGATCCAGGGCCCCAGCCTGGTAACCTCTGTGTCCTGAATAAATAAGCAAAGGGGCAGCTCTCCAGACTATGAATTTTTATGTCACATTTCAGAAGATCTTAAATATTCCCTTTCTCCCTGCCCTGTCCAGCAATAGAGTGCAGAAATTGTGAGAACTGCAATTTCTTTTTTATCTTTCTTGTGATCTCTTCTGGTCTCATCCTTGCAGTTCAAGTCTAAAGCCTAGAAAGGATACTGTCTTACCATGGTACATGCTACAGTGTCTAGCTCAGTGTCCTGGGCCTAGGTCATGGACATCCATGAGCTTTCTCAGCCCCGTTCCAGACCCATCCGCCTCCTAATGGCACGCTGACTCATTCACCAACCTTCCCTCCCCACACAGCCACTCCAGGTCCCTGATCCCCAACCTGGCCAGAGTGAAATTGTCTGGGGATGGAGAGCAGCAGGGATTTAACTAAAGCCTCCAATTCCTGAAGAATGAACAGAGCTGCTGGCGCAGGGTGGGTGGGACTGGGCTAGAAGGAAAGAAATACATACTGCACTCAGGGGCATTGATTTCTCTAATTGATTTGTCAGTGTTCCCATGCTTCATGTTCTCTTTCGAGGTAAGCACCCAACAAGAGGTGGGAATCTGGCTTTACTTTGCCTCTCCCTAGGGTCTCTGGAGACCCCTCTGCTGCCCCCTGCCCCCCCACCACACACACACACACACACACACACTGCCAGCCCCAGGGTAGCCCGTTAGAAGGGGAGGAAGCTGCTGCTACAGCGGGGATGCAGGAATGCAGATGGAGAGTTACTCAGGCAGGAAGCTGGCAATACCACCTTCTGTGGATATAGCCTGCCTCACCATTTCACAACTACTTTCTCCGTGATCCTGAAGTCCTTACACCATCCCCCTCTCCCTTTGGGAAGAGGACATGGCTGACTCAGCTCCCCTTCCAAGTGAACAAACTCAGCCTTGAAGATGGCCCATGACGTAGCCCAGGTTACAATGCAGTCAACAAGTGGAGGAGCCAGGACTGGAAGGAAAGTGGGGCTGTCCACACCATGGTCTAGTGAGCTTTCACCTTCAAACAGAGAAACCCAGCAGCCAGAGAGCCAGGGCCTGCTGCTTTCTCCCACATTAGGAGATGGATTAAAGGGAGAAGGCACTCAGTAATTTTCAGCACTTCGTTTCATCCAGGACAGGTCTGAGAAGGTTTGTTTCTCTAAACCCCTCTTTACCCCAAAGTCACATGCATCCTGAAAAATCTGAAACCCAGCACTTCCCCTGCCACCTTCGCAACTCCCCAGTGGCAGCAGGAGCTGAGCTGGTAAATGTCCCTTCTGATATGCTACTGTCAGCTTAAAATATCCCAGTGACTGTGGAAGCCTCCCCACTGCCCGAGCTACCCTGCACCCAGCATGTGCTGGCACCGTCCCAGCCGCGCCCCAGCATTGTCCAGGTGCCCTTGGCAGACCCCCACTGCCTGGAACAACCCCACAGCCTCTCTCCTGAGCACGCCCATCGCTCCCAGCTCTCAGGCGCTGGCTGGCAATCTGCCAGGTTACCCAAGGTCAGAGGCAGAATGCAGGGAGAGGGGCAATGATTGCTTTTACCAAGCTGTGGGGAGCCGGCTCCTGCTGCCTGGTGCCCCCCAGGAGAGCTCTCAGCACCAGCCGCCCCCCACAGGGACCATGTCTTTATTTAGCTAAGCCTGGCAAGGTGGGCGGAGCCTCAGAGCTGGGTCTGAGATGGACTGTCACTTGGAGGGCCCAGCTCAGTCTCCAGGGACTGAAAGGCGGCTCGCAGGGGCTAGGAACAGAAAGTGGGAACCAGGATGTTCCTCTCTGAGCAGACAAACTGTCTTTGGGCCCGGCCTAGAGCTTACCAGATGAGCACATTTGCCTGGGTGCCCACCTCCCTCACCCTGACCTCTCGTCCTAGGAACTTCTTTTCCCATTATCCAGAAGGTCCTCTCCTTACCCCCACTGTCCTCGTATATACTAGTGCTTTCTTGCTGTCTTCTCCTTCCTACTGCTCCCAGGGGGAGGGTTACTGTTTACCCAGAAAGAATGAATTCCAATCATTAGGCTCTTAGGGTTGGAAGGAAACTTCCATGACAATAATAAACAAGTGCCAACAAGTGCACTGCGTTCAGGAACTCACAGAGCTTTCCCCTATGAATTTATCTCAGGCCTCCTGCACAGCCTCTGAAGTGGGCATTTTTCAGACTACAAAACCTAAAGTCAAGGCACCCAGGGACTTGTCCATGAGTGACTTGTCAGCGAGGAGCTGACCTACGACTTGAATCCAGTCCTGAGGGATTTCAAAGTCCTGTATTTGGGAAGTGTCCCTCCTTGAGGGACAGGGAAGCCTGGCATGCCGTAGTCCAGGGGTTCCAAAGAGTTAGACATGACTTAGCGACTGAACAGCAACAACTTGCTTAAAACACTTCAGTAAAATAAAATGCTTTTTAATAATAAAAACTAAGACAATGTCACAGAAACACTTGCCAGGACAGGGGACTCTCAGGGCCCCTGTTCCCTGATTCCAGACAGCTTGGATAGTTGAATTGTTCCTTCGCCTCCCCATGACTTCACATCTACAAGGATGGGAAGCAAGAGGGAGTTTCCCAGAAGTGCCTCAAGCTACACACACTCCTGGACAGCCAGATGCCTATCATTCTCCCTGGCAGCTGGCCTGCCTGGATGCTGTCTGCCCTCAGCAGAGGAGGGCAGGGCCACTCCCATCAAAGCCATCAAGTGCAGTCCCCACCTCCTACTTCACAGTGAAGCCATCACACCAGCAAAGCTGGCTCCATCCAGAATGGGCCATTTCCAGAGGTCCAGTGTCTCACTGCCTCCCTGTTCCAAGATGGGTGAGTCCCTGCCCCTTGGAGGGTGTGGAACTGGCTACACTAGAGGATCTGCACGGCTAATAGTGGTGAGAGCTCCGGGATTCTGTAATTTCCCCAGCCCTGGCTAGGTCCCATTTCTTCCTGTTCTTGCCACCTGGCTCCTGGAGCAACACCCCAGCTGGCATGTGGAGCATTTTGGAATGAGGGTCTGACTAGGGCTCAAGTTCCAGTTTTGACCTGGGTTTGCTGGCAGCCTCAGAAGAAGTTCAGTACTGTAGCACCATGAGTTGGCACTCAGAAAGAGTTGGAAGACAAAAGGAAGAGGAAGGAAGGCTGAACTATAGGCTATTGGAACTTCTGTCCTCGCCTCCATCTCCATGCCAACTCCCCAATCTTCAACCAGGGCACCCCATAGAGTGAGAAAAGCATCCTCAGGTTCTAGCCAACAGCTTTGTCCCCAGCTACACAAGTGACCTTAGGTCCTCTAGAGTGATGCTCCCCACCCCACCAGCCTCACAAGGGAGAAAGAAGATCAAATCAGATGCTGAACAAGGCAGTGCTTGGAAATGTATGAGGTGCTTTGCAGATGCAGGCACCAGTCTCTCTGTTTGGGGGCAGCCCATCTACCCCCCCGGGGATATCTGGGGCCCCCTCCCTTCTCCTCCCCTCCCCCCGACTTCAGGGAGGAGCAGCCCACACCTCAGGCAGTGCTGGGACAGCTCTTGCTGCTCTAGTGACTTGAAGACAAGATAAAGAGGAACATCCCCATTTTGACGATGGGAATACTGAGGCTTCCAGAGCTCAGCACTTACCACACTCTATCAAAAATGCCCATTTTCAATGGACAGGAACATTTAAAATGGTACATTTTATTTTTTAATTTTTTAAATTATTAAAGTATGATAACACATTTACTAGCAAATTAGAAAATACAGAACAAAGTTACATATACTTCCACTATATATTAAAGTTATAAAACATTACCTCTCTAAATGGCATGTTTAAAATGGAAAACCAACAGGGACCTATTGCATAGCACAGGGAGCTCTGGCCAATGTTATATGGCCACCTGGATGGGAGAGGAATTTGGGGAAGAATGGATACATGTATAGGTATGGCTGAATCTCTTCGCTGTCCACCTGAAAATGTCAAAAGCCTGTTAATTGGCTACACCCCAATACAATATAAAAAGGTTTTTTTAATGCCCATTTTCATTGTGTATACTCCTCATCGACTCAAAGCTCTCTGAAGACAAGACCTATGTCTTCACCACAGATCATCAGAGGCTGGAACAGTAAGTGCTTGTTGGATGAATGAAAGAATGAGCCAATGATTCCTTTTACCTGACATAACCTTAGCACAAAGACACAGGCCAGGACCACTGACCTGTTCCAAACACTTATCTCCTGTCACTGGACTGACTGGGGTAAATGACTCATATATGAATGCTCCTCTTTCCTCCTATTCTGTTCTTCTGTTTTTCTTAGGAACAACTGACAAATCTGACTAGAGGATTTTTTTTTTTTTTTTTTGCCATTTAAGTTCTTTTCATCATAGATTGGCTTATGCCACTAAGTCACTTCAGTAGTGTCCAACTCTTCGTGACCCTATGGACTATATAGCCAGCCAGACTACTCTGTCCATGGGATTCTCCATGCAAGAATACAGGAGTGGATTCCAATGCCCTCCTCCTGGGCATCTTCCCGACCCAGGGATCAAACCTGCATCTCTTACACTCTTTGCTTTAAAGTCTAAATCTGTAAAGACTTAGTACATTGATGGAAATCGGGCAGGTTAGAATTTCCAGTCTACACAGCAAAACTGTCTAGTCTTCTTTGATAGTGTGTGGACTGCCCCCCCACTCCCACTCCTGACCCAGTTACCCTAGTAATTGTTCAGCCTTAAGACTGAACCTTGTTTCTCCTCCAGCCCCATTCCCCTGAAGTGAGTAACAGAAGCACAGCCCACAGTGCTGCGAACACAGGGCTTCCTGATAAAAGAGGTTTCCCCCCTTCCTTTGGTCAAGCCACCACACACCATGTGGGATCTTCATTCCCCAACCAGGGATCAAACCCACGCCCCTTGCATTGGAAGCTCAGAGTCTTAACCATTGGACTGCCAGGAAAGTTTCTGAGCAGAAATTCCTGCCCTCTCAAAGACGGTCAGCACCCCTGGTCAGCTCTGACCCCCTGATGTCCCCATTGCAAGGTGACCCCTGATGAGGGACCCCCATTGTCTATGTTTGCTGCTGCTGCTAAGTCACTTCAGTCGTGTCCGACTCTGTGCGACCCCATAGACGGCAGCCCAACAGGCTTCCCCATCCCTGGGATTCTCCAGGCAAGAACACTGGAGTGGGTTGCCATTTCCTTCCCCAGTGTTGCCTTCCACCAAACCCAACTGGTTTCCCATTTCCTCTCAGCCGACTGCCACGTTGCAAGGCAGTCTGATAACCCATCCTAAGCCAAGAGAAAACCTATGTATTTGAAGAGTTGCCACTGTGTCACTGCAGTTTCCAGCACTAGCAAAACTGATAATGATCTGTTTTTTGGTAATCGATCCCAATCAATCAGTCATTGAATTCTTCAATGCCTTCTTGGTTCTCCTCCCTGATGCATATGCATTTTAAAGAAATAAGAACAGAGAGACAGGCCTTAATGCGAGCTAATGGCTCTCTAATAGTAGAAATAAGGCACCAGAAGAAAGGAGATACAAATGAGAATCCAAGAAGGCAAATCTGCCTGTGCAGCATCTCAGCCGCTCCCCTGTCCTCACCGGAGCACATGTGTTAATTGATCGAAACTAAGACTTTTCAACGCAGCACTCCAGGCAGCCACAACCAGTCATTTGAATTGACTCATGAGTTCCTTTAATCCCCTTGTAAGTGCTGCTCCGTGAACTCTGAATACCCTCTGTTCTAAGATCCAGGGTTCCGGGAGGTACCTGGGAAGCTGGTGTTCAAATCACACTCTGGGATACCCCCCATATATGCCCAGACATGCCAGCAGTGTCCCAAGGAGGTGTCCAAAAGGCTTTTCCAAAGACAGAAACCATCCCACCCCACTAAGGAGGACAGGCAGCGGGTGTGTTGGAGCAGATCTATCATGCCAAGAAAAACAATCAGCTCCAGTTGGAACCTGATGACTGATTTAAACCAATCCCCGTGTACAGAAGTGCTTCCAATTCCTATCAGTCCTGAAGGAGGGGCAGTTCTCCTCGAGGTGCTGCTCACAGCCTCTGGGATCCATCGCGTTCCTTTCTCCTGCGGTCTGACTCAGGTCACCAGAGAATGAGAAAGGGCCTCCCTTCCGGCCTCTCCCACAGGAGGAGCCTGGAGTCAGGGAGGCCATGAAGCACGGCTGATGTTGTGTCTGTTGATGAGCAATTGAGGGCGATAAAATGGGCTGCACAAACGCCATACCAAGCTGGCCACGCCAGCCACAGGGCAGGAGGCCATGAGGGCCCTGCAGGGATGCAGGCAGCCAATGGGCCACGTTCCCCACCCCAGACCCCTGCCTTTAGGGTTACAGTGAGAGTTTCCTTTGCTGCCTCCCTGCACCCTCTTCCTCCTTCCCATTTGTTCAAGGAGACATGGAATTGAGTCCTGCTAAGCTCCAGGGTCTTCCCTGGTGGCTCAGTGGGTAAAGAATCTGCCTGCAATGCAAGAGACACAAGAAACACGGGTTCGATTCCTGGGTTGGGAAGATCCCCTGAAGAAGGGCATGGCAACCCACTCTAGTATGCTTGCCCGGAAAATCCCATGGACTGAGGAGCCTAGGCAGGCTACAGTCCAAAGGGTCACACAGAATAGGACACAACTGAGCGACTAAGCATGCAAGCAAGCAATCTCCTGGTACCATCCTGCTGTTGAGGGCGCTTCAGGCAAGGCCTTTCCCCCAGGGAACCCTTCCCAATCCTCTACTGGACACACTCCTTGGTCCACCCTTCTCCAGTTAGGACACCACCAAGTGGGCCTCCTGATTGGCCTCTGGAAATAGGAAACATAGAAGTAGCAGAATGCCTTACAAGGCACCATATCCCATACCATCTCATCTGACCCTTAAAAAAAAAAAGGAAAAAGAGCCCGTGCAAAAAGACAGGTAAGGCTCAGCACTCAGAAGTAGGCTGCCTGGCTCCGCCTCTTACCAGCTGTGTGTCCTTAGGAAAGTCCTTTAACTGTGCCTCCCAGTGGGGACAGTAGTCTTCCCTGCCTCCCTTACACAACCCAGTGGTTCATCAGCCATCCTGAAAGCACCTACTGTAATAGATACAGACACCAAATCGACAAGGCGCTGCCTCTGTCTTAGATAAGATGGTATCTAAAAGTTTCCAGCGTGGTTGGGGGAAGCAAATGGACAGATAAGTACAACAGTTTGGAAACTACGGTGTTGAATCAGGGTATAGTGGGGAGAGGGGTTGACTGAAAACTGGATATGTATAGAAATGAGGATTTTAGAGCAGACACTGCTTAAAGAAATAGCACTAAAGTCTTACCAGGGAGCATTCCCATATGTGTAATTGTGCCAAGGGTCAAAAAAGGTAATAGGTGTTAGCCTGCTCTATAAAATACTGTAAAAAGCTGTCCAATGCAAAGGGTTAGTTATGCTATTAACGTAAAATGTCAGGCCTCAGCCAACCAAGATGGGTTGTATTGGTTACACAAGGTTGTGTGTGTGTGTGTGTGTTAAGTCACTTCAATTGTGTCTGACTCTTTGCAACCCCATGGACTGTAGCCCGCCCAACTTCTCTGTCCATGGGATTCTCTGGGCAACCAATACAGAGTGGGTTGCCATGTCCTCCTCCAGGGGATCTTCCTGACCCAGGGATGGAACCCAAGTCACACAAGAGTATGCTAAAGCAAAAAAAAAAAAAAAATCTGCAGAGTCTCCAACATTTACACCACCAAAGTTTATTTCTGCCTTACACAATACACTCTGTTGGCAGGGGCTCTGCTCCACACAGTCACTCAAGGATCCAGGCTGGTAATTTGAATTTGTTACAATACTGCTTCATTTTTATGGTTTGTTTTTTTTTTTTTTTTTTTGTCCATGAGGAATGTGGGATCTTAGCTCCCCGGAGCTAAGATCCCACATTCCTCATGGCCAAAAAAAAAAAAAACATAAAAATGAAGCAATATTGTAACAAATTCAATAAAGGCTTTTTAAATGGTTCATATTAAAAAATCTTTTAAAAAAAAGATTACCTCTTAATTATCTTAGAGAAAAAAGAGTTTTTGTCAACTATACATTCTCTGCTGGTACATGACCAAAAAAATACCTGTGGATTAGACATCCCCTAGGGACCAAGCAAGAGTCTGAAGAAAGATCACACCTGTTGGATGAGGGCAAAGTAGAACAGGTCCCTTATTCCCCCAAGGAGTCTTGCTGACACTGGAAACAGCCCCAGCCAACCGGCCAGCTACGCTAGGTGGAGACCTTCCTTGCCTCTTCCACTGGCCCCAGGCTCCCTTTGGCAACTTGGCCACAGCTTCATATTTGTTTATTTTTCCTGCAGAGGTTTTTGCAGTATATCTCCCAAGTGGGACAACTACATCAATAAGGTCCATTGCATCACGAGTGTGATGAAGAACAGAGTCTGGCTTGTTGGCTGAGGCTTCCGGTCCAGTGCACAAGGCACTCTCTCACACACACGTACTCCCCACCCCTCAACAGTCTGGCCCCTTATGCCCTCACCAGCACTTTTCCCCTCCTCTAATTCCATTCTGGGCTTGCAAGATAGCTCAGTGGTAAAGAATCCACCTGCCAATGCAAAAGAAATGGGTTCTATCCCTGGGCCGGAAAGATCCCCTGGGGAAGGAAATGGCAACCCACTCCAGCCTTCTTGCCTGGAAAATCCCATGGACAGAGGAGCCTGGTAGGCTACAGTCTCTGGGGTCACAAGAGTCAGACACGGATAACTAAACAACAACAACCACACTTCCATTCTGCCCCGGGACCCCACTCTAGCCTGCTTGGTCCACACTTCCATCTCCCAAAGCACTGACCACAGATCCTATTCTTCCCCATCCCAGAACCTTCAGTCCTCCACCACCTCGACACAATCCTTCCACCATCTCCGCCTGTCAGATCCTTCCCGGATACAAAATTGTCAATAGCCATTTTCTCTGGCTGATGAAATTACAGGTTATCTTTTTCTTTCCAAGATTTGGAGCAATGAGCCCATGCTAGTCTTACAGTCAGAAAAGCACAATGAAGTCATGCTTCAAGACCCTGCCATCCTGCAAGGCCCCCCTTTACTCTAACACCTAGTTACCTGTCTACTCTGAAATCCTACTGCTCTTAGCCCTACCACAAATGTCTTTGTACTTGAGTTGGTTGACTGTGTGTAAATGTTTGAGCACATCCTTGCTTGCAGTCATGCCCAACTCTTTGCAACCCCATGGACTATAGTCCACTAGACTCCTCTGTCCATGGGATTTCCCAGGCAAGAAGACTGGATTGGGTTGCCATTTCCTCCTTCAGGGGATCCTCCTGACCCAGGGATCAAACCCGTGTCGCCTGTGTCCCCTGCATTGGCAGGTAGGTTCTTTACAACTAGCTCCACCTGGGAATGTTGGATACCCACAACCAAATCGTAAATGCCATGAAAGCAGGGACTTTTCACACACATCTGCCCTCCCTGCACAGCCCTTTGCATATAGCTGGGTTCCATGCACATAGTGAATTGTGAATGTGACTTGGCGATTACAAGAGTTTCAGGGATGGACATGATATGCCTTACTTTGGTTTGGGGGCCGGAAGGTACAGGGGTGGTGGTGTTGGAATCATTGCAAGTTAGAATGCAGGGGTCTTAGAGTTCGTATAACCCAATGGCCTGCATTTATACAGACTCTCTAACATTGAATTTGCCCAGCAATAGCATTTTCTTACTCCCACCACATGAGCAGCCAAACTAAGGCCTGGAGAGGTAAAGCAATTTGGCCCACGAGTCCAGAACCCACATCTCCTGTCACCCAGCCCACGCTTTAACCACTAAACCACAGCTGCCACCCCAAGACCTTATTAATAGCCATTTCTCCCCCCAGTCAGCGGTTGGACATGGCTTGCCAGGTTAATAATTTGTTCATTAGGTGCCTAATGAATTACTTGCTAATTGCTAACTTGATGAACAGCCAGCAGTCCCCATCTGCCTGGAGAAATGGAAGCAAATAACCACAGAAGAGCTGGCCAAGCTCCGGTCTCTGGAGAGCAGGAATTTTCAGCCTGAGAGGGTGGTGGCCATGGCTCCCAGGGAAGAAGACTGTGTTGGCCAGTCGCCTGGAATACTGAGAAGTTCCCAGGGAGTTGTACCTTCCAGGTAAGCCAGCGCGGACGGGTGACTCTTGTTGGACCTATAAGCTCCCTACAAAAGTTTAGGGCTGCCCAGATCATCTTCCAATCTTCAAGCCTTCTCTCCACAAAAAGTTCCCTATTGATTTTCTTTCTTTTTTTTTTTTAATATTTATTTATTTGGCTGCACTGGGTCTTAGTTGCAGCATTTGAACTCTTAGTTGCAGCATGGGGAATCTAGTTCCCTGACCAGGTATTGAACCTGGGACCCCCTGCATGGGTAGCACAGAGTCTTAGTCACTGGACCACCAGAGAAGTCCCCTTAACGATTTTCTTATATTTTCATTTTCTCTGAACTTCTACCACTTGAAGTCGGTACTGTTCAATTTAAATGTCATCTTGTGTTTTCTCTGAGTGTTGGTCTGGTCTCCCCATCTTGAAGGCAGACACAAGATCGCTATTGGACTCCAAGCCTCCTGAGAATATAAGCCACATCTTTCTTGTTCATCCTTTCATCTCCCATACCAACAGTGCCCAAATTCATAAGTATTTATTAAAGGAATGAATAATTCATACTTTCCTGGATACATCTATATTGGCTTGCTAAGGCTGCCATAACAAAATGCCACAGACTGGGTGGCTTCAACAACAGAAATACATTCTCTCACAATTCTGGAGGCTGGAAGTCCATGATTAAGATCCAACCAGTCCATTCTGAAGGAGATCAGCCCTGGGATTTCTTTGGAAGGAAGGATGCTAAGGCTGAAACTCCAGTACTTTGGCCACCTGATGCGAAGAGTTGACTCATTGGAAAAGACTCTGATGCTGGGAGGGATTGGGGGCAGGAGGAGAAGGGGACGACAGAGGATGAGATGGCTGGATGGCATCACTGACTCGATGGACGTGAGTCTGAGTGAACTCTGGGAGTTGCTGATGGACAGGGAAGCCTGGTGTGCTGCAATTCATGGGGTCGCAAAGAGTCAGACACGACTGAGCGACTGAACTGAACTGAACTGAGGCTGGGGTTCTCCTTGGCTTGTACACGGCCACCTTCTCACTAAGTCCTCGTGTGGCCCTTCCTCCGTGTGTGAGCATCCATGGTGTCCTCATGCATGCAAATTTCTTCCTATAGGACACCCTTACAGGATTTGATTAAGGCCCATTTTAACAACCTCATTTTAACTTTATTACCTCTTTGGAGACCTTAACTCCAGATACAATCACATTCGGAGAGAGTGAATGGTCAGGATTTCAACATAGAAATTGGGGATGGGCACAATTCTCCATATAACAATTTCCCACCCTGCAATGCATATCTCAGCGCTCCACATGTATTAAAGCATGGGTCCCCAACACCCGCCCCCACCGGCCACACAGCAGGAGGTGAGCCATGAGGGGCAGGTGAGCAACAAAGCCTTATCTGTATTTACAGCCACTCCCCATGACTTGCATTACTGTCTGAACCATGCCCCACGTCCCCACCATTCATGGAAAAACTGTCTTTTGCATATCCAGTCTCTGGTGCCCCAAAGGTTGGGGACCACTGTATTAAAGAGTCATGCATGCTAAGTCGCTTCAGTCGTGTCTGATTCTTTGCGACCCTATGGACTGTAACCCACCAGGCTCCTCTATCCATGGGGTTTCTCCAGGTAAGAACACTGAAGTGGGTTGCCATGCCCTTCTCCAGGGATCTTCCCAACCCAGGGATCAAACCAAAGGCTCCAAATTTGGAGCTTTCCATTTTCTCTGGGGGAAGGGTTCATCTTGGTGACCTGGTTCACAGTCATGCTCATATCCCAGAAAAACTCCAGGGTGGAATATTTAAGGCAAACCCTCTTGGTCATGTTGGTTCCCAAATCCTTATAGCCCTGTTATTTTTGAAATCACTTTCGAGCAGTGCTGAATAGAGATGATGATTTTTCACATTTGCATAGCAATTTTTCTTATCAGAGCACGTTCTCGTTTTATCCCTCCAGCATGGCTGTGAGGGAGGAAGTGGAGGGTTACGATGTCCATCTTACAGACAAAGAATTGAAGTAAGAAGGAATTAATCAGCTTTCCCGAGTCGTGACTTTCACTCCCAGGTCCCTTCCTAGGAACCCCTGTAGGACAGACCTCGGTCATTTCCAGCTCTGTGTCTGAAGACCCAGCCAGGACCAGGCACAAAGGGGACACTCAGGGATGTTTGGCATTAATGACAATGAGCTGCCGTTAGAACCCTGACCCAGCGTAGAAAGAGGCTGAAAAATCAGTATTGACTACCACCACTCACCCCCTCCCAAACACCCTCGAGGGCCCAGTAGGCAGCCAGCTTCAATGCCTGAGGTTCCCATGCCAGCCTGCTTTTCAGTCAAGACCCCGAAGCCCAAGGTTAAACTGAACATGATTCTGAGAGATAATATATCTATTATCACTTCCACACTGCTCCCAGGGACAATAATGAAAATGTGTTTATGATACAATCACAAAATCATTTCACATATTATTTATTTTTATCCTTTTATGTCACAAGTATTTTTAGAATCTCCCTCTGATATATTGTGGAGTGAAGCAGGGTATACATTTTCCCAAATGCATTATCTCATTTCATCCTCCGAACAAAGCTTAAATGTGGATGAGAAGGATATCATACCCATTTGGCAGAGAAGTAAAGCAAGACAGAGAGGTCAAGTATTTGCCCAAGTGGAACAAGAAGCAGCGGGCCTGACTCACACTGCCTGTCCTTTGCTCAGCATCTCTAGATTGGTGTGGGAGGAAGTCTGAGGAAGCTAACCAGGAGGGGCTCCTTCTTAGGACCGGTTTGTTGTTTAGCTAAGTTGTGTCTGACTTTTCTGCAACTTCACAGGCTGTAGCCTGCCAGGTTCCTCTGTCCGTAAGATTTCCCAGGCTAGAACACCGGAATGGGTTACCATTTCCTTCTCCATGGGATGTTCACAACCCGAGTTGTGAGGGATTAAACCCGAGTCTCCGGCCCTGCAGGTGGATTCTTTACTGCTGAGTCACCTAGGAAGCTCTCTTAGGGCAGGAGGAAAAGAGAAAACCCTGCACCAGCAGATGCCAGATTCTATCTGCAGAAGTATCATCTTTGGCACAGAGTTTTTGAACACTTTGTACCTGAATTATTTCAACTGAGGTGCAGACTCTCCAGCCCCACACTGGCCCCATCACATCTTACTGCATCAGTCTCCACTGTGCATGGTTATGTTGCCATCCGGATGCTAATGGATTTTGAGTCTGCAGTCCTCTTTGGTCTGTGAATAGCAGCCTCGTAGTGACCTTCCATGAAAGAAAGAAAGTGAAAGTGAAAGTCACCGAGTCCTGTCCGACTCTTTGCAACCTCATGGACTACACAGTCCATGGAATTCTCCAGGCCAGAATACCGGAGTAGGTAGCCATTCCCTTCTCCAGGGGATTTTCCCAACTCAGGGATTAAACCCAGGTCTCCCACATTGCAGGAGGATTCTTTGCCAGCTGAGCCACTTGGGCAGCCCAATGGATATTTGGGATGGAAGAAATCCCAAATGGGATGGTACAAGACGGGCCTCAGGAAGGGGGCGTGGGGTAACAGCCAATGCAAACTGCACTCCCCGTCCCCCTCACCCAGCAACAGAATTCTGCCAAGGTCAGCAGACCCTGCACCAGGCAATGGAGTCTGGAGATTTAGGCCCCCAGAGGCTGCTCCCCCTACATTCCTGGGCATAACTGGACCACATTTTCTACCCTCTTTGATCATCCTCCAACACATGGTGTGAAATAGGCAGAATAAACCAGCCATGGTCTCTCATTAGCTCAGCCAACCAGGAGAAGGTGTGAGCCTCACAATCTCCATAAAAAACCCATACAAAAGGCACACAGCCATTGACACAATAGTCCCACTGCTGGCTCCCTGCCAGCTTTTTTCTCTGATGAACACAGGTGGTCCAAACCCAAACAGGTCCCCTGCTGCCAAGTATAAGCCTGGACTCCTGGGTAAATGACCTGAAACATACAGTCCTTGTCCACCCCTCCTCACCAGGCATGTCTGTCTCTAGCCTGAGTGTGCTCAGCCTCCCAGCCTCTCTCCTCCTCCCCTCATTGGTCTGGAGCTTTAGAGTTGCTCTTTTGTCTCATACTGATGTCATCTAGCTCTTCAAGCCCTTCCCTTCCTCGAGCAGAGTCCATCCTGGGCCTTTGCTGCCAGCATAGATCAAAATCTGTGACCACGTGGTGCCAGGTTTTGGCATGCTGAGGATGTAAAAGGAATGAGAGGTGGGAGCATGGCAACTCCCAGTAGGATGGAGGGAGAAGGAGGCATCAAAGGAGCTGTCACTCAGAGACCCACTCACAGCAGGACTGAGGCAATGCCAAGGATCCAGGGGTGTGTTACTGCGAGAGTGGGTTGCACACACTCAATGGATCTGATGGTGTTGGTGGGAATGTCAGCTACGGAGGCTGAATTCTCTGGGCCTCTGTTGCACAAAGAGGAGACAATGCAGGACGAAGGCCCTGGCTCCTGGAAAGGGGCCCCAGGAAGGAGGTGAGAGATGCACTTAAACACGCCTAGTACTTCTTATGCCCCGGGTACCAGTCTTGGTGAAACTGGGAGGGTCTTCTAGCAACCAGACAATCTCACTGGGGTAGAAGGGAAACCTGGAAAGCAACTTCACTCTCACAGGACATCAGAGGCAGGGGACTGCCTCTTGGTGGCTTTACAGAAATATTTGACACTTCTACTCTTTCCAGAAAATTCATTATCAAACTTTACTTAGAACAGGATGGTGGCTGGGCTAGCCTCTCTGGGCCCCCAGGAGAGAGGGAGAGCCGTGTGCACAGAGCAAGACAGACCCAAACCCCTATGCTGGGCCAGGACCAAACATGTACTTGCAGTCACCTCTTTGGAAGCCACCAGGGCCCCTGTGGAGTGTCCTCTGGGTGGCATCTCTCTGTTCTCTCTGCCTCTTGCCTGCAGCCCTGGAACAGAAGCCAGAGCTGGCCTCCCCTGAGGCAGGCTCACAAGTGGTCCACACCTCAGTCAGTGCTGCCAGAGGTCCCACCAGAGGCTGGGGGCTGGATCTTCTCTGCAGCTCTGAAACTGAAAATGTTAGTCATTCAGTCATATCCAACTTTTTTGACCCCATGGACTGTACCTCACCAGGCTCCTCTGTCCATGGGATTCTCCAGGCAAGAATACTGGAGTGGGTTGCCATGCCTCTCTCCAGGGGATCTTCCCAACCGAAGGATGAAACCCGCATCTCTCATGTCTCCGGCACTGGCAGGAGGGTTCTTTACCGCTAGCACCACTGCAGCTCTAACCCTTCTAAATTCCCAAGCCACTTTTCCACAGCTCCTAGGGAATGTGGGGCTGGTTTCCCCAGGCTGGATCAGCCAGGCAGTTGAGTGCCCCTCCCAGGACTAAATCCCAAAGAATGTCTCGGCTAACCAAACTCTAACCAAACTCATGGGCAGGGCCCAAGAATGTAGAGTGTCCCCTGTCCTCCATCCACCTGGGGTGCTTGGTGGGCTCGAGGAACAGCCGTTTATAGTCCCAAAGTCCACAGCCCCTCTCCACAGGTTTTTCAAATGCCAGAGACCCTGGGGTCCCCCTGCGTACAAAGCCCTCCCCTATGCACACCCCCAAAGGCTGTCCTGAAGAGCTCCACTCTAGGAGTGAAACGGGGGTCTTCCCCTCCACCCCCAGCCCAGGACACTCACTGCAGAGTCTGCCTTAGCTTCCTTTGTTGTTGTTGTTTTTTAATTTTAAAAAAATTAATTATAGATTCACTGGAAGTTATAATTTTAAAAAAACAGCATGACGGGTCTCATAGACCCTTCATGCAGTTTCCCCTAACAGTTACAATGGACATAACTCTCCTACAGTATCACCAGGAAACCAACAGAGCACCGTGAGTGCCTGCAGTCCCCAGCCACTTGCTCACACGCAACCACCGCTGCAACCAAGATACAAAGCCATCCGTTGCCACCAAGGCCCCTCCTCCTCTTCCTTCCCCTCACACACCCCTGCCCCCATCCTCACCTCCCCAGCCCCAGGTCGTCACTAGCGGTTTTCTATCTCTGTTAAGTACGTCACTTCCGGTCTTTGCCCCACTGAGCTAGTGGCCATTGGAAACCACCTCAGAGACAGGGCAGACCCCAGATGAGAAGACTGACCAGGGCCAGCAGGCCCAGGACACAAGTGGCCCCAGGAGTCCAGCCTCACCTGGATCCAGGTATCTCACATACCTGCAGCCTGTGTGCCCCAAACCTGCCTTCACCTGCCCGTGTCAGGCCTTCTCACTCCTGTCCCAGTTTGCCTCCATGCATCTTGCTGCCCTGGACAGGGTCCCTCATCTGTCTGGCACTGGAAAGCAGCTGCTCTCTGCTGCCCTCATCAGGCAGTCTGCTGCTTCAAGTGTCTGGGTCCCAGGATTTTAATTTGAAATTCTCCCAAGTCATGCTTCCCCATACTGTACTGACATAATTCATTTTTATTACCTAAATATAGGGCTTAATATTTTTCCCTGTTAAATTTCATCTTGTTTGTTTCAGGCATCATTTCAGCTTATCAGGATGTTTTCAAAGCCTCAGCTATCTCTCTGGACCTCAATTATCCCTTCTAACTGTCATCTAAAAATTTAATAATGCTGCCCTCTGTGTCTTCACCCACGTCACAGATGAAAGGTTGACTTGAAGCGAGCTCTGTGGCACAATACTAGGAGCCCCCCTTCTAAACTGAGATTTGAGATTTAATCAATCTCCTTTAGGGAACAATTTTTCAGCAACTGTAGGTCCCCCGCAAGTGCATATCAGCTGGACTTCTTTTTTTTCCATTTATTCACAAGGTTGCCATGAATGATTTTACACTGTCCATTCAAGGGTTGGCCAGCCGAGGTAGCTAAGCCTCATCAGTCTCTCAGTATAAAACATGCTCACACTTCCTTTTGTACCCAAGTTACAGTGCCTTTGAGTCTCCACTCACTTCATCAGGAGCCTGATTCCCAAATATGCCCAAGAACACTCAGGATTGTATACATTTATCTAAAACACAGCCCTCCAAAAAGCTACCTGGCTGCTTTACCTGCAAACAAACCAGAAACTCAGAGGCCAGTTTTGCTCCTGGGCCTTATTTGTAGAGGCAAAGATGACTTTCTGAGGTCAGTCATGACGCTCAGTCATGTCCGACTCTATCTGAGGTCAGATAGAGGACATCAAATCTGCCCAGGACCCAGGTTTTGCATCTGTAATGGAAGCCTGCAGTTTTTCCCCCCTCCAAAGTTTACGCTTTTTATTTTGTATTGGAGTATACCCAGTTAACAATGTTGTGATAGTTTCAGATGAACAGCAAAGGGACTCAGCCATACATATTCATGTATCCACTCTCCGCCAAGGCCCCCCTCCCTCCCAGGCTGCCACATAACATTGAGCAGAGCTCCCGTGCTAGACAGTATGTCCTTGTTGGTTTGTCATTTTGAATACAGCAGTATGTACATGACCATCCCAAACTCCCTAACTGTCCCTTCCCTCCCCCACCCCACCCTGCAACCATAAGTTCATTCTCTAAGTCTGTGAGTCTCTTTCTCTTTTGTAAGTAAGGTCATTTGTATCATTTCTTTTTAGATTCCACATATAAGGGATGTCATACAATATATCTCCTTCTTTTTCTGACTTACTTCACTCAGTGTGACAATCTCCAGGTCCATTCATGTTGCTGCAAATGGCATTATTTCATTCCTTTTAGTGGCTGAGTAATATCCCATTCCATATGTACCACATGGAAGCCTGCAGCTTTCCCCCAGACTCACCAGGGCTCCAGGACATTAGGGCTCCAGAACTGTCTCCCCCATACCCCTGACTGATGGTCCTACAGGCCGGACCCCAAGCCTGAGTCCCCCTTTCCTACTGGTGAGTTTCTACCCATGGAGCCTTGCTGTTCTTTCCTGCCTGCAGCCATCAAATACACCCATGTGGGCAACAGGTCCCATTCCCCATCTCTGTGAGGACCCCTCTGCTCCTGTGTATGTTCAGGATAAAAACTGAGACTTAAGAGAAAGGTACCATCAACAAGGTTGCCCTCTACCCAAGTTCCATGTCACATGGACAGTATCGGGAGAAGGGTAACCCTTCATCCACCACTCTGGGCTGAGCAGAAGTGCCCTGTGCCACCCTGATGATCAATTTAACAGCTGTCAAAAGAAGAAAGGAGGTGGGATTATCTGCTTTGTTCTAAGTGAACTCATGCTGGCTTCTAGAAATCACCTTTCTTTTCTAAGAACTCACAAATCATCAATTTCAGGCATCTGTTTCAGAATTTTGCCAAGAATCAACATTGAAATGACTGAATGATCATTTCCAGAATCAGGGAAGGTTTCAGGCTAACTGGGCCTGATGGATGAGTAAGATCCTTAAGTGGAAACCAAGGCTTCTCCAAGCCCTGTCAGCTGTTCTTCCCCTCTCACTCGCCATCATGACCACATTCACACCCACATGTTCACACATGTACCCAGGAGAAACCCTCCACTGAACTATGCTCAGAGGACCCCACAGCCCCTCTAACAAGGACATGCCATCCAGCACAAAGACACTCAAAGTCAGCATTCCTGATTCCTCCCCATCTTTTCATCTCATTCAGAATGGCAGTGTCCTCTGTCCATCACCCTCACCCCTCCCCAGGAAGTAATAGACATCTTCATATGTGTAATTGTAACTACGGCTGAGGAGCCGCGCGATGGCGGGGCAAAGGGAGCCAGGCACGTGGGAAGGTGCTCAGACGGGCTTTGACCCATGCCGCACCCACACCTCCATCTGTCAGTAGCCGCCCTCCCTGTGTGGGGAATTGATGGAGCGTTGACTGCCAGTTCACTAACGTCCTTGTCTGCAAACGCTGCAAAGACACAGTTTTCCAAAGAGGAATTCTGAGGCTTAGACTCCAGTCTTCTCAAAATGATAGTAATTAAAGTGGAGAAGGGCAGCCCGTCTGGGCCCCTCCTTAACCTGTCATTTCTGGGCTGATGATGAGGATCTTCAAGGTCACCTAGATGACCCCCTTCTTTTCTTCCTGCTCCTCTCACTTCTCCAAGCCAGGCCTCAGACAGCCAAGGATCCAGCTTTCCCCAATCATCAGTGAGGCCAACCAGGTCCCCTAGAATGAAAGTGTTATTCGCTCAGTCATGTCTGACTCTTTGAGACCCCACGGACTGTAACCCTCAAGGTTCCTCTGTCCATTGGATTCTCCAAGCAAGAATACTGGAGTGGGTAGCCATGCCTTTCTCAAAGGGACCTTTCCAACCCAGGGATCAAATCCGAGTCTCCTGTGTCTCCTGTATTGCAGGCAGATTCTTCACTGTCTCATCCACTAGGGAAGCCCTCCCCTAGAATAGCAGGTGCCTTCAAAACTCAGCTCTTGGGAGTTGCTGAGTCTTCTTAGACTGGTCATCTAGGCCTCATGGAGTCTGGGGCTGGGACAGAGACAGTGTCAGAGCTGGAAATGACCTCAGCACCATCCAGACCTTCTAATTTTACACAGGAGGAAACTGAGGTTCCAGAGAGAGAAGTAACTTGCTTAAGTTCAGTTGAATAGTCACAGAGCGAGAATGAGGGCTCAATTCTCCTGATTTCTGGTTTATTCCACTAACTCAGAGCCATTGACTGAAGGCAGGCACTGTGCTGGGTGTTTTACATAAATTATTTCTAATTCTGAGAAAATGGAGTGATCTGTCCAAGGTTACATATATCAAAAGTGGTAGATGAGAGATTCAAGCTCATTATCCCATTCTTTCTCATAAACAGTCATCAAGGGCAGCCAGAAGCCAGTTTGTGTGGGTTTGTGAATGTATAAGTGTGTGTCTCACACTCCAATAGGAGAAGTCCTGAAATCTATGATCCACCTATGGGGTTCCACTGATAACATTCCATGTCCTTCACAGTAAGGACCACCCGTGGCCAAATGTCATCAAAGGTGGGGTCAGGAAGGACAGATGCACCTGAATACAAGAGACAAGAAAGGATTCAGAGGAGAAAGTATACCTGGAGGTTGACCAAGGAGTAAGATCTGGAACATAAGCTAGAAACAGGAAGAAATTTGGAATTAGGGAAATCTTAAGGCTTAAAATTCAGCATTCAAAAAACCAAGATCATGGCACCTGGTCCCATCACTTCATGGCAAATAGGTAGGGAAGAAATGGAAACAGTAGCAGATTTTGTTTTCTTAGGCTTCCAAATCACTGCAAATGGTGGCTGCAGCCATGAAATTAAAAGACGCTTGCTCCTTGGAAGAAAAGCTATGACAAACCTAGACAGCCTATTAAAAACCAGAGACACGACTTTACCGACAAAGGTCCATGTAGTCAAAGCTATGGTTTTTCCAGTAGTCATGTACAGATGTGAGAGTTGGACCATAAAGAAGGCTGAGTGCCAAAGAATTGATGCTTTTGAACTGCGGTGCTGGAGAAGACTCTCGAGAATCCCTTGGACAGCAAGGAGATCAAACTAGTCAATCCCAAAGGAAATCAACCCTGACTATTCATTGGAAGGGCTGATGTTGAAGCTGAAGCTCCAGTACTTTGGCCACCTGATGCAAAAAGCCGATTCATTGGAAAAGACTCTGATGCTGGGAAAGATTGAGGGCAGGAGGAGACAGGGGTGAAAGAGGATGAGATGGTTGGATGTCATCACCAACTGGATGGACATGAGTTTGAGCAAACTCTGGGAGATAGTGAAGGACAGGGAAGCCTGGTGTGCTGCAGTCCACGGGGTCACAAAGAGTCAGTCGGACATGACTTAGGGACTGAACACAACAAGGTGGACCTAGTAAAACCTTAAGCCCCTCTTGGGTATTGCTTATTCATATAAGAAACAAGGGATGCACATTCCCAATCTAGCTCCCAGATATTTGCCCACTCCCTCCCCATATTCCATCCCCTACCTCATGGATTTGACAGGAGGATTGATCAGATCTCAAAGGAAGTGATGGGATAAATTTGCTCCTAGGGTACTGGCTCCATACACTACTTGCTTACCCAAGCTCTTGGGAAGGTAAGAGGTTTTGCAAAGAGAAGTTAGAGGAGAGGCAGTGGAGGGGAGGGAATGGAAAAAGACCAACCCCATCATGGACTTGGGCATAGCCCCCTGAGGCTTTTGTGGGTGGTGGGGCACTGCTTTCTTAGCTCTCCCCATGAGATGAAACAATTTCCATGTCATTGTCAGTTGAGTTATAACAACTTCCTTACCGTTTTTCTTTGCAAAATGAGGCTGATAATAGTATGCACCGCACAGGTTGGTTGTGAGGGTTAAATAAGACGCAAAGTACCTGCTAGAGTGGCTGGCACATAATCAGCCCACAATAAATGTTAGATTTTTATTATTGTTTTTATTTCTAGCTTGATGAAAAATGCATTATTTTTACACTGTTATAAAACTAAGAAAACCACGAGTTAGGTCCCACAAATTTCATTGCCAAGATCATGTACTTTGGACAGTTCTATTACATTTGTGTTATTTAAACAAAAATTTCCCTTCTCGGGCAAGTTCAGAGGAAAGCATTCCCTCTACCGACCCAAGGCAGTGCTTATGCTCATAAAATACAACTTTTTCATTTCAAGGTGATTTCTAACTGCTCCTCATCACAGTATAATTCTGAGGTCAGTGGGGCAGGCATTGTTCCATTTCCTTTATTAGATGCTGAAACTCATGGTAAAGGAAGTTTGTTGCTAGACCTAAAGCTTGGTCCCTGGTGCCCTGCTTAGTCTGCAATCCAGAAACATTGAACACAATAACTCAGCAGAATGCCTGCCTGTCCTCCCCAGCAGTCACTATTTGTGACCTGCCTCTGCCCTTTGCTGAGTCCTGCAGCTGTCCCAGGCTTCTTTCTAACCCAACGGGACCCTCACCTGAGAATGAGATGTTCAGCATCTTGAGGAGTCTGGAATTGTATGCAAAGATGCTAAAACTGCTCTTTTAAAAGGCACATAATGCAGAGTACATCATGAGAAACGCTGGGCTGGAAGAAGCACAAGCTGGAATCAAGATTGCCGGGAGAAATATCGATAACCTCAGATATGCAGATGACACCACCTTTATGGCAGAAAGTGAAGAGGAACTAAAAAGCCTCTTGATGAAAGTGAAAGAGGAGAGTGAAAAAGTTGGCTTAAAGCTCAACATTCAGAAAACTAAGGTCGTGGCATCTGGTCCCATCATTTCATAGCAAATAGATGGGGAAACAGTGGAAACACTGTCAGACTTTATTTTGGGGGGCTCCAAAATCACTGCAGATGGTGACTGCAGCCATGAAATTAAAAGACGCTTACTCCTTGGAAGAAAAGTTATGACCAACCTAGATAGCATATTCAAAAGCAGAGACATTACTTTGCCAGCAAAGGTCCGTCTAGTCAAGGCTATGGTTTTTCCAGTGGTTATGCATGGATGTGAGAGTTGGACTGTGAAGAAAGCTGAGCGCCGAAGAATTGATGCTTTTGCACTGTGGTGTTGGAGAAGACTCTTGAGAATCCCTTAGACTGCAAGGAGATCCATCCAGTCCATTCTAAAGGAGATCAGCCCTGGGTGTTCTTTGGAAGGTATGATGCTAAAGCTGAAACTCCAGTACTTTGGCCACCTCATGCAAAGAGTTGACTCATTGGAAAAGACTGATGCTGGGAGGGATTGGAGGCAGGAGGAGAAGGGGACGACAGAGGATGAGATGGCTAGATGGCATCACCAACTCGATGGACATGAGTTTGAGTGAACTCCAGGAGTTGGTGATGGACAGGGAGGCCTGGCGTGCTGCGATTCATGGGGTCACAAAGAGTCTGACACGACTGAGAGACTGAACTAACTAAATAATACAGAGATGCTTTTCCAAACCACAGGGGGTTCCAGTACCCAACTCTGCCATCACCAGCTCTACCGCCACCCCTACCCCTGTTCACACTAATCCCTTTCCTTGCCTAGCCTGTTTCCAAAAAGACAGCCAGCCTCACCTTGGTATTATTGCTTTGACAAGGGTCACAGCTGGTACAAGCTCTGACTGGTCAAAGCCCATATTCCTCCAGGTATCAGAGTTCTTCCAAGTATTAGCTATCTTGAATATCAATGTTTCCCATTACCACTCCCTTGTAGGCTTACTCCCCAACAGGTTGGCTGACCACCATTCACCAAACATCTAGGGCCATCCCCCAAGGTTTGGCTCAGCCTTCTCTCCTAGAAAGGCTTCTCCTTATTGACCCAGCTTCTGCCCATCTTCATGGATCCTGGTCAAAAGGCTTTTCCTATAGGAAGCCCTCTTAGACTATCCCAGTTCACAGTGTTTACCACTATTTTCTAGCTCCCTAAAGCCATTAGGGCTTCCCAGGTGGTGCCAGTGGTAAAGAACCCACCTGCCAATGCAGAGGACATAAGAGATGCAGGTTCAATCCCTGGGTCAGAAAGATCCTCTGGAGAAGGAAATGGCAACCCACTCCAAATTCTTGCCTGGAAAATCCCATGAACAGAGGAGCCTGGCAGGGTACATCTACAGGGCCACAAAGAGTCGGACACGAGTGAAATGACTTAGCATGAAGCCATTATCGTTAGGCTGCTTTTTTTTTTCCAAACTGCAAGTTGTATATACCTAAGGGTCATGGAAATCAATTCCATAGGTCACAATGAGTAGTCTTTAATAAAATTGAGTAGAATATAAAATATCAGAATATATTGCCAGTGATAGGTATTGATCCTGGCACGCCCATGCACGTATACATATATACGTGTTGCATACAGATGCAATGTAAGATCTATTTCTCAGGGGAAGGTGCAGATAAGGACTCTGCACTCTGAATGGCCTGGATGTCTGTCCCCTACCTGTGCTCACAGACTCCAGGACCCCCGCAAAGACAACAGCTGAGAAAAAAAAAAAATTGCTCACTGTGAGTTGCAGTTGAAACTTTTTGACAAATATTGGGTATGAATGCTTTCCATCCTCAGTAGAACCAGGAACCTATAATCTGTCCAACTTCTCCCCCAGAGATGCCAGGACTTGAATGGTTGAGAAGGGAGGAGGAAGAGCCTCCGGAAGCCCCTCCCACCTGGGAGAGGAAAGCGTGAGCTGGCAAAGTGTCCGCCACCTGGCATGAGTGACCCATGACATGCTCACAAGAGCAGATCCTTGTCCCCTCCACTTACCTCTCTCCCCAGCACCTAGAACCAAATAGCAGGAGTTCAAAAATAAGTGTTTGGACTTCCCTGGTGGTCTAGGTTAAGAATCCACCTGCCAATGCAGGGTAAATGGGTTCAATCTCTAGCCCAGGAACTAAGATCCCACATGCCACAGAGCAACAAAGCCCATGTACAACTAGCGAGCCCACGCACCACAGCTGCTGAGCCTGTGCTCTAGAGCCCACAAGCTACAACTGCAGAGCCCATGCTCCCTAGAACCCGTGCTCTGCAACAAAAGAAGCCACTGCAATGAGAATCCCTGGCACCACAACTAGAGAGCAGCCCTCATTCGCCACAACCAGAGAAAAGCCCCACTCACAGCAATGAAGAGCCCCTGTGCTGCAACAAAGACTGAGTGGCCAAAATTAAACAAACAAAATGTTTAAAGAAAAAAGTAAGTGTTGCTGAATGGGTGTGTAGCTTAGGTTAGATTATTCTGATAACAAAAGATGAATTTCTGTGGCTTAATGTTCGTTGTCTCCCACTCATGCAAAGCCCCCTCTGAGTCACTGTCCTCCAGGTAAGAGCTCAGAAATCTGAGCTGCTTGCATTACAGCACACTGCTGCCACACTGAGGCATGGGTTCCAGGTGACCGTGGCAGGAAAGAGAGAACTGGAGGGCTGCACACCACGACACATCCCTTCCCCGCCCAGCCTTTGGCCAAACCTTGTCCCATAGCTCCCACTGAACCGCCAGGAGGATGGGAAGTGCAGAGAAGCACGTACATGCCTGGTGAGCAGTAAATGTCTCTACCAGGACTCTGGGTGAGCACTTCACCTTGCTACTAACTATGCTTCACTCTGTGTACAAACCTACCCTCTCCACCTGCCCAGTTTTCCATTTCATGGGGCTCTGGGTATCTGTTCTCAAGTAAACACTGTACTAACTTCTGGAAATACAGATGACAAAGACAGTACCCCAGTTTGGATCACCCCAGAAGTAGACCATGAGCCAGGGATCAAAGCATATGTGACCAACTTGGGGTGCAGGAAACACCAGCCAGGTAGAAGAAAGGGCCCCAAAAGATGCATTTTGTTATGCCGCCTACTTCGTCGGGTGTCTAAGTGCAATCCCATGGAGAAGCTCTGGAAAATAGTGAAAATCACACCTCAAAATGATCCCCACTGGAGGATTAGGGAGTTCAGCTATTTCTCAACCCATTCCTGTAAGTGATGAAATTCTCCTCTTCTTGCCAAATTCTTGGTTTTCCAGGCTCTCTTGAACCTAGCTATCACATAACTCGATTCTGGCCAGTGGGAAGAAAAAGGAGATCTGCTGGCAAGGGTTTTAGAGTAGCCTTTGCTCTCTTGAGCCCAAGAACAGATGGATTTACTGCTGGTCCTTCCTCTCCTCTTCCCCTGAATGCAAATGTGATGCCTTAAGTTACTATAGTCATCTTTCGACCATCAGGTATTGAGCAGGAGGACAAGCATGGCAGCGTGGAAAGGGAGGAGGGACTTGGAACTCTGACAGCATCCCTGAACAGCCAAACAATGTCTGGCAACAGCCTGTTTTCTCATCATGTGAGAAGTATAAGGTCCTCTAGACTTAAGACCCATCTACTTCAGTACCCTCCACTTGCAGCCCAATGCAATCCTAACCAGCCCAAGTGGATGACTTCAGGGAAAGGATCCTTTGTACATGTCTAAGTCACGCCCAGGCCTGGTGAAAGGTTTGATTTGGCTGGAGGATGGCAAGTGCATTACAGATTGGAGAGGAAGAGGCTGCAGAAAAAGGTTAAGCACAGAATATCAAATGTCTACGTTGCCATTTAAAGGATTTCAAAGGAGAGGTTTACGGAGCCCCATACAAAGACATGTGATAATCATTTGTGTTTCAGAAAATAACTGCAATCAATCATACAAAGGGGGAAGGAATATTAATAGCTTGGAATTCACATACTCGACTATTATATATAAAACAGATATTCTAAAAACTTCCCTGGTGGTCTCATGATTAAGAATTTGCCTTGCAATGCAGGGGACATGGGTTCAATCCCTGATAAGGGAACTAAGATCCCTCATGCTGTGGAACAACTAAGCCTGCACGCCACAGTGAAAGATCCCACATGACAATGAAGATCTGAGTGCAGTAAGTAAGGCCCAATGCAGCCAAATAAATTCATATCTAAAAAACAAAACAGATAATCTACAGGGCCTACTGTGTAGCACAGGGAACTCTACTCAATATTCTGTAGTAACCTATATGGGAAAAGAATCTGAAAAAGAGTGAATACATGTATAACTGAATCACTTTGCTGTACCTCTGAAATGAACACAATATTGTAAATCAACTATATTCCAAAATAAAACTAAATTACAAAATTTTAAATCATACAAAGGAAGAACGCTCACCCCCTTAAAGATGTAGATGATCTCCTGTGGGTAGCACTCTTCTGCATTCTCTGCAGCCTCTGTTACAGCTGCCACTTAATACTGAATTGAATTGAAATAAAGTTACCTTAATCATTGTCCTGTGACATACACTGCTTGAATCAACTGCTAAAGCTACTCGGGTAGGTTTCAGGTATATTTCTGGCTCTGCCACTAACCCGGTTTGTGACAGTGGCTTTGTCACTTCTCTCTCCAGGCCTCGACATCCTCACCTACACAGCAAAGTATAGAACTTGGTCACTTTCTCCAATAATGCTGGGTACCTTGACTGACTGCATATGGCAACCAGGATAGGTATCCAGGGTCACTCCACTTTATTTCCACAGAACAGGCTGGGGAAGTTGGTGGAACAGCTTTTCTAAGACCCTTAGCCACCAAGTGCTGAACAGAGAATACAGGTCAATAGCTATGCCATTCCAAACTGGATTTGGGGGAAAAGAAACCTACAGATAAAATATATGTATTCCTATAGGTATCGGATCCCAATCTGGTTCTTTCTATATAACGTGTATGCAAGTTTGGGTGGGAGGCTTTGTTTTTATTCTTCCAACTATTATTTCAAAACCAAAGATGAGGGGAGCAGGGGAACCAAATGCTTTCTCATGTGGCATTCAAATAGTGATCAATGAACCCTAATTTAGGCACATGCCAGGGAGATCCACAAAGATGAGGCGTTAGACTTCATGCTCACACACCTCTCAGCCCTCCAGTCCTAAATTATATTTGACATTTAATTAAAAACCCCAAGGCATTGAAGTCAAGAGCAGAACTACTACATTTCTAGAAAAGGAGCTGCTCTTTAGGATGGATTCATTTATCTCCTGTCACCAAAGGCATCAACACCTCCCCACCCCAGCCACCACCCCCAGCCCAGCTCCAACTCACCACAGGAAAGAAATACAGTGATGGGAGGAAGGGGACCATCCCTCTGCCCTCCCCTCCTCCCATACATAACTCCCTCAGACTCTGCACCTGTCAGGATAAAGCTGGTCCTGCCCTGGTGTCAGGTCACTCAGAGTCAACATCCCTTCTGGCTGTCCACCCATGCCCCACCCCAAATTCCCCACTCATTTCTTGTCCTAGAGACAGCATTTTTGCCTGTCCAGGGACATGAAGGTTTTCAGCATTGAGCATTTTTCCTTTTCCCCTTCCCCCTCTGTCTCTATCCATCCTTCTTTCCTGGCTGCAGAACTCACTGAGCACCTCTGCCTCTTAGGGCTGTTCTTAATGTGATGGGGGCACAAAGACCCGTAAGACTCAACTCTTGATCTTTTGGTAGAAGCAGCCCAGTGTCTGCACTGGACGGAATGAGACAACGTGTAATTTGTGCCAAGGGGGGCTCCAGACAACAGGGGCTTTGTGGGGTGTTTGTTTGTTTGTTAACTTTTTCTTTTATATTGAAGTATCAATGTTGTGTTGGTTCCAGGTGTACAATGGTGATTCAGTTATATGCACATACATGTATCTATTCTTTTGAACTGTGGTGTTGGAGAAGACTCTTGAGAGTCCCTTGGATTGCAAGGAGATCCAACCAGTCCATTCTGAAGGAGATCAGTCCTGGGTGTTCTTTGGAAGGAATGATGCTAAAGCTGAAACTCCAGTACTTTGGGCACCTCATGCGAAGAGTTGACTCATTGGAAAAGACTCTGATGCTGGGAGGGATTGGGGGCAGGAGGAGAAGGGGATGACAGAGGATGAGATGGCTGGATGGCATCACTGACTCGGTGGACATGAGTCTGAGTGAACGCCGGGAGTTGGTGATGGGCAGGGAAGCCTGGCGTGCTGCAATTTATGGGGTCACAAAGAGTCGGACACGACTGAGCAACTGAACTGAACTGATTCTTTTTCAAATTCATTTCCCAAATTCAAATTAGGTTGTTACAGAGTATTGAGCAGAGCTTCCTGTATTATGCAATAGGTCCTTTGACGACAAAGGTCCATCTTTGACTAGATCTAGTCAAAGCCATGGTGTTTCTAGTAGTCATGTACAGATGTAAGAGTTGGACCATAAAGAAGGCTGAGTGCCAAAGAATTGATGCTTTCGAACTGTGGTGCTGGAGAAGATTCTTAAGAATCCCTTGGACTGCAAGGAGATCAAACCAGTCAATCCTAAAGGAAATCAACTTTGAATATTCATTGGAAGCACTGATGCTGAAGCTGAAGCTCCAATACTTTGGCCACCTGATATGAAGAGCTGACTCATTGGAAAAGACCTTGATGCTGGGAGGATTGAGGGCAGGAGGAGAATGGGGCAGCAGAGAATGAGACGGTTGGATGGCATCATCAGTTGAACAGATCTGAGTTTGAGCAAACTCGGAGAGATAGTGAAGGACAGGGAAGACTGGCATGCTGCAGTCCACGGGGTTGCAAAGAGTCAGACACAACTTAGTGACTGAACAACAACAACAACAACAGTAAGTCCTTGTTGGTTATCCATTTTAAATATAGCAGTGTGTACATGCCCATCCCAAACTCCCTAACTATCCCTTCCCCCCGTCCTTTCTCCCTAACCATAAGTTCTTTCTCTAAGTCCAGACCACAGAGGCTTTGCAGTCAGAGGCAAAGGCGACTCAGACTGGCAGGAAAGGCTTAATGAAGGAGCTGGGGCTTGTTCTGAATCTCAAATATGGGTACCATCTAGGAAGGCAGGAGGAAGAAGGAAAGCATTCCAAGCAGAGAGAAGAGCACATGCAAAGGTCTGGAAACAAATAGCGAGAAGGCCTTTCTGCCTAAAGAAGGGGGTCAGTAAAGGCAAGCAGAGAAGCTGGGAGAAGCTTGGTGGGAGAAGTCTGTTGATAAGAGGAAGTGCTGGCATGGGGTCCCTCCAGGGATTCGGTGTTGGAAGAGTACAGCAGGCTGAGACTGTGTGCTGCTTTCCAACTATGCTAGGGACCGGCTATGTATCCTTGGGCAGGCTGCCTCCTGGAATTTTCTTCCTTCTGTGAGCATCACCCTCATCCCTGCTTTCTTCCAACCTGCCTTTGGGGACCAGATCAGCACCGCATGGTACGGGGTCCATGTCTCTGGACTCTTCTTCCACACGTTTGAGGTATCAGACCAAATGATGCTTCCCTAAATCATATCCAAGCTTCCCAGGTGGCACAGTGGTAAAGAATCTGACTGCCAATGCAGGAGACACAAAAGATACAGATTCGATCCCTGGGTCAAGAAGATCCCCTGGAGTAGGAAATGGCAACCCACTCCATGGACAGATAAGCCTGGCAGGCTACAATCCACGGAGTCGCAAAGCGTCAGATATGGCTGAACACACACACACACACACACACACACAAATCAGCTCACAAACCCAGCAGAAGATCAGGACTCATTAGCAATGATTCAAATGCACAGAAATCTCACTCTGCTAAAAGCAGAGCATTTCATAACCTCTTGAATCACCTCATTCACAATTTCATCCTCAGAAGGTTTAGGAGCTAACAGAGGCAGCAGCTCTCTCAGGCTTAATTCTGATCAACCTAGAAGAAATTACTGAGTAGTGGAAATGATAGAAACCATGGATAGAGACACAGGAGCTTAGAGGAAAGTATACGTGTCTTCTCACTGTTCAGAGCAGCCAAGAAAGAGAACAGTGGTGCAGAGAGAAAGATGTGTGTCAAAGACTTTTGGAAGTCTAATTTCCAGTCATTCAGAGAAAAGGTGGCTACAATTCTGTGACCAGAGACTCTAAAGGGGGAGACAGCTCAAGTAAGATGGGTAGCAATTTCTGGAGACAAGATTCTCTCTATGTGATTGCAAAATATTCCAGTGGGGAAGAGAGGAGAGAGAAATCTAAAGTACATAATAAGAATTTTAGTCGCACCAGCAGCTTTCTGGCTTCAGCCAGAAAGCAGAATTACTCAGCCCCTCCCTTCTTCTACATCAAGGAGGGTGATCTTTGCCCTGAAAATCCAGTTTTAGCCACATCACTCCCAGCTCTACAAAATTCCATGGCTCCCTCTTTCACTGTGAAAGGCTTGCCCAAAGTGGACAGCCTCAGCTCTGCCCCCACTCCCATTGCCGCATCCAATGCCCTAGTCAGGAGTCATCAAGATACAGCCCATAAGCCAATCAAAGTTCGTCATCTGTTTTTGTACAGCCCTCAAGCTAAGAATGCATTTTCATATCTTTTTAATGATGGGGGAAAAAAATCAAAAATTTTTACTTCATGTTGGTGGGAACGTAAATTGGTTCAGCCACTGTGGAGAACAATATGGAGGTTCCTAAAGAACTAAAAATAGAATTACCATATGATCCAGAAATCCCATTCTTGGGCACATATCCAGAGAAAATTATAATTCAAAAAGACATGAACATGCAAAGACTATGCATTCGAAAGGCTATGAACATCCATCCCAATGTTCGTAGCAGCACTATTTACAATAGCCAATACATGGAAGCAACCTAGTGTCCATCATCAGATGAATGGATAAAGAAGATGCAGTATGTAGATACCATAGAATATTGTGTGTGTGCTCAGTCACTTCAGTCATGTCGGACTTTGTGACCCCATGGACTGTGGCCCACTAGCCTCCTATGTCCATGGGATTCTCCAGGCAAGAATACCGGAGTGGGTCGCCATGCCCTCCTCCAGGGGATCTTCCTGACCCAGTGATCGAACCCACGTCTCCTGCATCTCCAGGTAGATTATTTACCCACTGAGTCACCTGGGAACCCCTACAATGGAATATTACTCAGCCATTAAAATAGAATGAAATAATGCCATCTGCAGCTATATGGATGGACCTAGAGTTTATCATACTAAGTGAAGTCAGAGAAAAACAAATATCATGTGGATATCACTTATATGTTGAATCAAAAAGAAGATACAAGTTAACTTATTTACAAAACAGGAATAGAAAATAAAGAAACAAGTTACTTACAATAACCAGAGGGAAAGGGAGAAGGAGGGATAAATTAGGGGTTTGGAATTAACAGATATACACTAGTATATATAAAATAAACAAAAAGGACCTACTGTATAGCACAGGAAGCTGTATTTAATATCCTATAATAACCTATAATGGACAAGAATCTGAAAAAGAAGATTTTTTGTGTATATATAATATTTATTACATATAATATATAACTGAATCACTTTACTGTATACCTGAAACTAACACAACATTGTAAATCAATGATATTTCAATTAAAAAAAAAAGAATTCTACTTTATGACATGTGAAAATAATACATAATTCAAATTTCAGTGTTCATAAATAAAGTTTATTGGCACATGGTCACACTCAAGCAGGTACACACTGCCTCCTTTGCTAGGGCTGCCATAACCAAGTACCAGCGATTGGGGGGCTTAACAGAAAACATTTATTGTCTCAGAGTTCTGGAGGCTGGAGGGCCAAGACCAAGGTGTTGGCAAGGATGGTTTCTCCGGAGGCCTCTCTTCTTGGCTTGCAGATGGTTGTCTTCTCCCTGTGTCCTCATGTCACCTCCCCTCTGAACATGTCTATGTCCTAATCTCTTCTTATAAGGACACCAGTCATACTGGATCAAGGTCCACCTAGGGACCTCATTTTAACTTAATCACCAGTTTAAAGACCCCCATCTCCAAATGTATTCATATTCTGAGATACTGGGTGTTAGGACTTTAATATATAGATCTGGGGGGATACAACTCAACATATAATTCTGCCTATGACTGCTTTTGCACTACAACAGAACTGAATAGTTGTGACAGAGACCATAAGGTTCCCAGGTGGCGCTAGTGGTAAAGAACTCAGCTGCCAATGTAGGAGACATGAGACATGGGTTCAATCCCTGGATCAGGAAGATCCCCTGGAGGGGGGCACAGCAACCCATTCCAATATTCTTGCGTGGAGAATCCCATGGACAGAGGAGCCTGGCGGGCTACAGTCCATAGAGTCACATGGACAGAACTGAAGCAACTTATCACGTGTGAGTGCATCCACAACAGAGACCATGTGGTCCCCAAAAACCCTACCAGATAGACTTTTCCTATCTGTGGACTATTTACAATTTGGCCTTTTGCAAAAAAAGTTTGCCAACCTCCCCTAGACAATCTGTACTTTCTAAAGATCCCTCCAACACCATGCCTCCCTTTCTTATTGCAGATCTGAGCACCCGCTGAAATGTACTGCTGCTGCTAAGTCACGTCAGTCGTGTCCGACTCTGTGCGACCCCATAGACAGCAGCCCACCAGGCTCCCCCGTCCCTGGGATTCTCCAGGCAAGAACACTGGAGTGGGTTGCCATTTCCTTCTCCAATGAAAGTGAAAAGTGAAAGTGAAGTCGCTCAGTTAGCGACCCCGTGGACTGCAGCCTACCAGGCTCCTCTGTCCATGGGATTCTCCAGGCAAGAGTACTGGAGTGGAGTGCCACTGCCTTCTCCAGTACACGAAATGTACACGCCCTCTCATTTTCACTGATAAAGCCCTTCCTATTTTTCAAGACATGACTCCCGGCCATAGCTTTATGTGTGACCACTCCCAGGGGTCTTTGCGTTCAAGCCAAAGAAATGAGTTTCTCATGAGACACTTCCAGGTAGTCAGACACAGTGAATAAAACAGCAGCCCCTTCCACTTTTCACACGCTCCACACGAGGGTGGGTGTGGGGCTGGAGGACTGGCACCAGAGGATCTCTGGGAGGAACGGGAGACAGAGCTGGGACTTAGATGTGATGGAGTTGCCATCACTCTGGAAATGGGTGAGTCTGAGGAACAAGCCTTAGAGACACAAGCGGAAAGAAAAAGTGGCAGAAGATTCTAGGTCAGAGTGCTCTAAAAGTTTGGGTATCAGAGGACAGAAGAGGGGCAGCTGAAAGAGGAGGAAAGTCAGTGACAGGGACTGGGAAGGGAGCTTGAATAGAGCAGGAGGGCATCATGGTATGTCAGAGACAGGGTCCGGGCAGCACAGTGTCCCAATGCCCTGAGTGAGATGCTGGCATTGAAGGGAAGTGGCACGGAGAAATGAGTCATGGGTCTGGGCCTCTCATGTCACCAGGTTGCATGACAGGTTAGGTCACCTGAGCACAAGTCTATAAAGGAGACAAAAATATCAGTGGGGCAATTTCTCTGGTAGCCCAGTGACTAAGACACTGTGCTCCCACTACAGGGGGGCCAGGTTCAATCCCTGGTCAGGGAACTAGATCCCACATGTTACAACTAAGACCCGGCACAGTGAAATAAATTTTAAAAAATGTTTTAAATCAGTGGGATAAAGAAGTAAATTAGTACCAAATTACTCAGGTAATACATGGCTTCTTCAATAAGAAGGTCCCCACTCCCACCAAAATGGACCAGCTTGGGTAGGGATCACCGACACTCCTCTCAGGCACCAACTCCAACTCCACTGAAAAAGACTGGGATGGGTATTTTACAAAACCTGTCTGTAGGGTACCATAATGTAAGCTGCTACCCGGATATGTACCCAAGTGGTCCAGGCCCAGGCTCCAGTTCTACTGAGCATCAGTCTGTGACGTATCCTTCCCTCAGCCTCAGCGTCCTCATCAGAAACACAAAGGGCTGGGTCAGGTCCTTCCAGACTCTTCCAGCAGTAATATTCTGGGAGGGGATGCTGAGACAGATTGGGCATAATGTATGCCCTGTGGAGGCCTGCCAGGTGTGGGGAGAGTTGGGAGGGGGGCAGGCAGGAGAGAGTACCAGCTGGATGGAACCCAGAAACCTTCACTGTGGCTTATCTGCTTTGAAAGCTTGATAAGGGAATGATGCAGAGGTGGGGGGGAGGGGACAATGACCTTGCAAACGGGGCCACTGGCAGACAGAGGGTGTGCTCAGCCAGCTGTGTGCACAGACACACACTTAGCTGGTACACACTTGTCTTGAATGCACATTCAAGCTGAGGGGGAAGGAAGGGGCTACGGAAGGAGCTACGGAGAAGGAAATGACAAAGGGTGATCAAGAGACCCCGTTCTGTTTCAGTCCTGCCTGAAGCCATGTCACTTTCCCATTTTATAGAAAGAGAAACTGAAGCCGATGGAGGATGGAAGTCCCAGGTGCTGACCATTGTCTGGGTGGGTCTCACTTAGACTGACCAGCAAGCGGGAAAAGAGGGAGGCAGGGAGGAGACTGTGGTGAACGAAGATGGCTCAGATGGAGGGTGCGATGGAAAACACCTCACTCTTTCTAGAAGAAAAAGCCACAAGCAAACAGAGCTCCCATCAGCAGGGAGGAAAGAGGAACATGTTCTCAGCACTGAGGCCTGCGGTCAAATAAGTGGATCCACAGCCTCATCTCCTCACTCCCTCGTATCTGTTTCCATGAGCCCAACCTCCAGAAGGACACTCCTTCCAGAGTGACTGAAGTCCTGATCTCTGTACCGCCACTCTTTGTTTGAAGACACTATTCCCTTGACTCCCGGCCATACCCTAGGCCTCACTCACCAACATCCCCCTCCTAAAGATTTCTCAATCCCTTAGACTCATGCCTATCTTGTTAATTCTGCTCTTTCAGTACAATGGTATGGACTCTAAGAGCCACTGGGGGGTTTAAGTGGGAGGGACCAGCTTTCCTTCTTGTAGACATGCATGCTGTGTGTTAGTCACCCAGCTGTGTCCAACTCTCTGCGACCCCCTGGACTGTAGCCCACCGGGCTCCTCTGTCCATGGGATTCTCCAGGCAAGAATACTGGAGTGAGTTTCCATGCCCTCCTCCAGGGGATCTTTCCCACCTAGGGATCAAACCTGTGTCCCTTATGTCTCCTGCATTGGCAGGCGGGTGCTTTACCACTAGTGCCACCTGGAAAGCCCATCAGCCTCCCTGGGGCCCTCATGCATGGATTCAGCCTGTCCTCCTGGCTAAAGGCAAGAAGAGAGAGACTGAATTCTCTGGCCAGCCCTGCTGCTGTGAGTTCAGTGTGAAGTCTCCCAGAGGGTGATGGGTCCAAACTGCCTTTGGGGAAGCATCTCCCACCAGCCTCCACTGTCTGTCCTGCTCCTCGCACCAAATAGATGAATTCTTGTCTGTATGAGCATCCTGCAGCTGCTGTAATAAATTACCCCAAACTAGGTAGCAAAAACCCCAGAGTAGGAAATAGCAATCCACTCCAGTACTCTTGCCTGGAAAATTCCATGGACAGAGGAACCTGGCAGACTATAGTCCATGGGGTTGCAAAATATCTGACATGAATGAGCACGCACACACAGGTAGCAGAAAACAAAAGACATTTTCTCAGAAGCCCAAAATTCAAGGTGTCAGCAGGGCTGTGCTCCCTCTGAAGGCTCAAGGAGAGAATCTTTGCTCACCTCATCCAGTTTCTGGTGGCTCCTGGCATTCCTTGGCTGTGGTAGCATCTCTCTCATCTATGCCTCTGTCTTCACATGGCCCCCTCTTTGTCCCTGTCTCAAATCTCCCTGTCCTGTCCTTTATAAGGACACGTCATTGGATTTAGAGACCATCCTAAATCCAGGTTGACTTTATCTCAAGATTCTTAATTGCAGCTGCAAAGACTCTATTGCTAAATAAGGGCACATTGCTAGATATCGAGGGTTAGGACTTGGACCTATCTTTTTGCAAGACAAAATTCATCCCACTATACTGGTGAAATGGCAACCCACTCCAGTATTCTTGCCTGGGAAATCCCATGGACAGAGGAGCCTGGCAGTCTACAGTCCATGGGTTGCAAAGAGTCGGACACAACTTATCAAGTGAACAAGTACAAAAAAAAAGAAAAATGCATACTGGTTCACTGGTGCTTCTCTTGAAAGTGATCCCCTCTATCCAGCTTTGAGGTCCAGAGTCTCCTATGAGTTATCCAAGGCTTCCCATCAGACTTCCCTGGTGGCGCACTGGATGGGAATCTGCCTGCCAATGCGTGAGACATGGGTTTCATCCCTGGTTCAGGAAGATTCCACATGCTGCAGAGCAGCTAAGCCTGTGTACCACAACTACTTAGCTCACACTCTAGAGCCCATGAGCTGCAACTACCAAAGCGCATACACCTAGAAACAGTACTCCACAAGAGAAACCACCGCGATGAGAGGCTCTGCTCACCGCAGTTAAGAGTAGCCCCCACTCGCCGCAACTAGAGAAAGCCCACGCAAAGCAACGAAAAACCCAGTGCAGCCAAAAAAAAAGAAAGAATGATCCATCTTCTTAAGAAAAAAGAAGGTTCCCCGTCCAACTTACCCAGCTCCATTTCCTACGCTCCCCACAACATGTGCCCACAGCATCCTCTCCTTTCCTGCTCTGAGTGTCCTCAATAAACCCCACTCAAGCTGTCCCCCTACCCGAGCTGTTCCCCCCCACCCCAGCCATCGGGTCCTGCCTCAGAGCCTTTCCCTGCCGCCCCAGCCCTGAGGGATGGTGGGGAAGGAAGGACTTGACCCCAAGACCCTGAGCACTGACTCTGTCAGCATCTGCTTGAGCTCAGACTGGCCCCTCAGTATCTCCAGACTTCAGTTTCCCCACTGAAAGTGGAGACGATCCCTCCCTCACAGACTGGTAAGGAATAAATGGCACAACACATACGAGACATTCTGCCAGCCAGTAAATTCCCAGTAAATGTCTGTTCTCTTAGTTATTTGATATTCCCTTCTCTGAGTCCAACTCCATTTACAGTCAGCCCTGCTCTTAATGGTCTTGTTCTGTGGGCCTCATCTCCCCAGGTTAGGCTTCTCGAGGAAAGGGACAGGAAGCAGGCCTTTTCTGGGGTCTCTCACGACACCTGGATAGACTTTAGTCAGAAAGATCCGATGCCTGGGATAAACTCCAAGGAAATGCCCACACGTCAGTATTTCAGGCTGGAGAGGCAGATCCCAGACCCTCTGGTCACCTCCCTGGTCTACTTACCCCCAGGCCTCTAGTCCCACGGGAGACGCAGGGCCGGCCTGGCTCCTGCAGGCAGCGGCCAGATGGGGGCCAGTAATGGAATGAAAGGCCCTGAGATCAAATTCCGCAGTGATTGAGGTGAGAGGGACAAACTCCAGAGGCCCATTGTTGGTGTAATTAGGGTGAAGAGTGAATCATGGCAGGCCAAGAACCCCGAGGCCAGACAGGCGGGGCCCAGCCTGTTCCAGCAGGACCGGTGTGGTCAGCCAGGCCGAAGGAGACCGCTCTCCATTAGGTCCTGGCCGGGAGGGGCAAGCGGGCTGCTGCTCTGCATCATCTGGGGAGAGCAGCTGAGTGGATGTGACATAATTGAATGAGGCCTCCACGTCCTCCACTCAGAGCAGGGGAATTAGCAGTCCGACCCTCGCCTCTGGAGACCGCCACCCGCTTCATCTGCCTGCATTGCTCCACTCGGTGGCGGCCTACCCAGGGTGGGTGCCAGGAAAAGGCTCTGGCCAGGGCTGTGAGGGGGAAGGAGGGGTTGGGGAGACAGGCAGGGGGAGCAGGGTCAGTCAGGGATGTCCCAGAAGAGGGGGCGGTGGGGAGAGGGATAGGCAGGGGCAGGGAGGCACAGGGTGTTTGCCAGACTGCCAGAGAGATGGCGGGACACTAGCCAGAGCGAGGAGGGAGGAGGGGGATGGAGGGATGGCAGATGGGTGGAGACAGGCAGAGATGGGGAGATGAGAGCAAGATAGGCAGGGAAATAACAGGACGGCGGCCAGAGACAGAGAGAGATGCTGAGCAATGGAGAGGAAGAAAGGGGCTAGATAAAAAGAAACTTCATGAGAAAGACCAACTGATGGGTAGCAGGAAGAATAAGCAGACAGGAAGACAGGAGCTTTGTGGAACATGGGGCTAGGCCCTCTCCTGCAGTAACGACAGCCTTTCTTGTCCCTCTGTGTGCTCTCTGTGGCCCGAGTGTGATTCTAAATGCTCTGCATGAGACTTCCCTGGTGGTCCAGTGGCTTAGACACCGCACTCATAATACAAGGACACCGGGTTCAATCCCTGGGCAGGGAATTAGATCCAGCATGCCACAACAAAGACTGAAGATCCCACATGCCACAACTAAGACCAAGCATACCCAAATAAATAAATCTTTTAATTCTCTGCACTCATTTCTATCCTCACAATACACTATCTTCCAAAGAACCCAGGGTTGGAGAGGACAGGGTAGTTGCCCAAGGAGACCCAGCTAGAAGCCAAGGAACCAGAATTGAAGCTAGGTCGAGCCTGACATCATTTCCCCTGCCCCTCACCACCACAGCAATGGGGGCCCTCTGGGGTTCAGCCCCGGGTAAATCCGTTCCAGGCTAGGGCTCCCCAGGCTGGCCAGATTCAGAAGACTTTCTGGTGGCCATGATGTGGAGTGTGATACAGGGGATTGTGTCTCTTTCACCTTTTCTGATCTCTGTCCCCTGATCCTGAAACCCCTGGTGCTCCCTGGTGCCATCTGCGGATCCCTTGCCAACTCTCAACACTGGGGAGTAGGTCTCCCCAGAGTGTGGACTGATATCATTTTAAGGGATGGTCTCTGCCAAGAATGGTTAATTTTAGCAGGGGACTCGGGGAGTAGTAGGAGAGACACCTGGGGGGCCAGAAAGAGCCCCTGTAATGTCTGTAATCCAGCATGGACTGATTCCTCCTGTAGGGACTCTTCAAACACATTCTGGCTCTGGGACCTCTGTCCGTGCATGCATGCTGTCGCCTCAGTTGTCTCCGACTCTTTGTGAGCCTACAGACAGCAGTCCACCAGGCCCTCTGCCCGTGGGATTCTCCAGGCAAGAATATTGGAGTGGGTTGCCATGCCCTCCTCCAGAGATCTTCCCGACCCAAGGATTGAACCTACATCTCTTATGTCTAACCTGCACTGGCAGGTGAGTTCTTTACCACTAGTGCCACCTGGGAAGCCCTGACCTCTGTCTAGGTAGGAAGAAAAGGTGTCTGGAGACTGTTGTTACCTGTCACCTTTGTGCTCCATCCCCATCTCCACCCCCATGAAAAATTCCCAGCCACAGGCACCAATTTGGAAATCTCTGCCAGGCAGACATGCCCAACCTCTCCCCAGAAGCAGAGGCAGCCTTGCTTCTGTCAGGGAGCACTGATCACTTCTGTCAGGGAGCAGTGACTGCTCCCCCTCCCAGAAGGAGCTCAGCTGTCCTCCCTAGTTGCCCTCTGTCAGGGTTCAGAGGCCTCAGTCTCAGGCAACCCCCACTTGCCTAGATGCTGTGTGCTCTTTGACCCAGCCAGACCACCCTGAGAGCCTGGTGAGGATCCCCTGCTGCACCCAGCACCTCCCTAGCCCCCTGTGGGGAAGACAGAGGGGGTGCCCACTTCAGGTCACAGACAGCTCTGTGAGCCCTTCATGGGCAGTAGGTTCCTAACAGCAAAGCTGGAATGCTAGGCTCCCGGAGAGGAGGTGCTGAGCCCTCCTCCCACCTGACTCTGGCCTGCAGGAAGTGGGCTGGCAGAGGAGGCAGGGGGAGGGGCGTGGAGGGAAGGAGGGAAAGGGGAAGAGGTAGGCAAGAAAGAGAGTGGAGAAGAGACACTGATGATGGAATTCGGAGCTGGAGGAAAGACTTCACCCAGCCCCTACTTCTACCCAGAAGGACTCAGTTAGTTGAAGGGACTCACCCAAGTTCACCCAGCTCATGCCAACATTGGATGGGGTCATGCCATAGCACGCTCATTGTCAGATCCTGATGTACATATGGCTCCAAGAGGAAGTTTAGTTACTGAGGAGCTGGGAGCCTAACTCTGCCCCAGGAACCAAAGCAATGTCCCCTTTCCTGCTGGAAAAGCCTTCGAGGCCTCCCCAGCCGAGGCTGCCTCCCCATCTGGTCCAACCTACTCTCCATTTTGCTTCCCCCAGCACTCCCCATGTATCCTTGGTCATGCTTACCACTTGCTGTCTGGTAACACTCTGTACTCTTCCATGTAGGCTCACACTGGAATCCCCTTCACTTCACAGCTACTCTCAGGTGTCAACTACTCTGGGACAAACCTAGACAGCGTATTAAAAAGCAGAGACATCACTTTACCAACAATGGTCCATCTAGTCAAAGCTATGGATTTTCCAGTAGTCATGTATGGATGTGAGAACTGGACCATAAAGAAGGCTGAGCACTGAAGAATTGATGTTGTTAAACTGTGGTGCTGGGGAAGACTCTTAAGAGTCCCTTGGACTGAAAGGAGATGAAACTACTCAATCCTAAAGGAAACCAACCCTGAATACTCATTGGAAGGACTGATGCTGAAGCTGAAGCTCCAATACTTCGGCCACTTGATGTGAAAATCCAACTCATTGGAAAAGACCTTGATGCTGGGAAAGATTGAGGGCAGGAGGAGAAGGGGACGACAGAGAATGAGATGGTTGGATGGCAACACCAATTCAACAGATTTGAGTTTGAACAGACTCCAGGAGATGGTAAAGGATAGGAAAACCTGGCATGCTGTAGTCCATGGAGCTGCAAAGAGTCAGACACGACTGAGCTACTGAACAACTAGGAGGACTTCCTTGAGGCTTCAGGGACTCAGGAACCTCTCCCTGACCTGTATTTCCATGACACATTCTGGTACCTCTCTTATGGAGAAAGGAAAGTAACATTTATTGAGATTTATCTCTACAAATAAAGAAATAGATTCAGAGAACCTAAGTACCTCACCCAAGCTCACACAACTATTAAGTGAATGGTAGAGGGAGAAATAAAATCTAGGGCTAACTCTAATACCCTGTTGTGCTTTGTTATGCATGCATGCATGCATGCTAAGTCACTTCAGTCATGTCTGACTCTGCGACCCCATGGACTGTAGCCTGCCAGGCTCCTCTGTTCATGGGATTTTCCAGGCAAGAATACTGGAGTGGGTTGCCATGCCCTCTTCCAGGGGATCTTTTTGACCCAGGAATCAAACCCATGTCTCCTATGTTTCCTGCATTGGCAGGCAGTTTCTTTATCACTAACACCACCTGGGAAGCTTGCTTTGTATTATAGTTGTATATTGCCCATTTGTAGCCTCTTGGGCAGTAAGTTCCTTCATGTTGGAGCTATGTCTTCTCATCTCTGTTTGTCTAACACCTAGTAGAGTGTTTGGTTTGAATTGGCACTCCAAATAACCATTTTTAGTATGGATAGATGAATGGGTAGATAGATGGATGAGTGAATAGGTGGGTGTATGAATGGAAGGATGGATGAATGGATGAGGGATAGGTGGATGGATGGATGGATGGATGGATGAGTGGATGGATGGATGGATGGATGGATGTCAGAAAAGTATACCATCTCCACCTGAGAAAGCAGAAAAGCAGCTTTCTGCTTTTGGAAAGCTTGGAAAGTCCATGCTGATCTGCAGAGTGGGGTTTGGGCACTGCCCCAGGGATCATAATCAGCCAGAAGCATTATCTCAAGAGTCTTAAGAAAGAAGTGGTGGTTGGGATTGCCTCGGAAACTAGAGGGTGGAGAGCTGCTACACCATCAGGGCAGGAGAGGACCACTTCAGGAGTTGGCAAGGATTCTCAGACCTGAAAACACCAGCACTAAACTGGAATATTCTTACAGATAATGATATCCAACTTCCCATCAGCCCTCCCCTCCTGTTTTGCAGATGAATAAATTGAGACTCAAGGAGAGGAAATGACAAGCAATATCACACAACTCAGGTGATTCCCGACAGTCAGTTTCTATAGAAACAAAGAGACTTTATACAAGAGGACAGGCATTTGGGTGAATTAGATGGCATTCAGTGCCGTGTCCTGATCACAGGAACCTCTGCTCACAGGCTGTGAAGGGACCATGGAAAGGTGTGATGTTAGGGAAGTCCCTGGTGACCAGGACGCTAACCACCTAGCCCCAGGGCACTGAAAGGGGTGCATCTCTCTCTGCTGGCATCCTTGCTCAGCCCAAAGGAGGGGGTGGCAGAGTAGCCCCCTTAGGCTACCGTGAGACCCCAAACCTTGATCTGTCCCACCTGCTTCTATTCTCAGAGGCTACTACAACCCCAGGCTGTAGCTTCTCCAGGTGACCCTCACTCCAGTCTCTGGGTAACTGCCCCAGGGGGCCAAGGAACCCCCTCTCAGGTCATGGTTATACTCTGCCCTTTGCTCCAGGGGGCACAGTCAGTGTGTCTAGACACATCTGCGGCGCTTTGTTTGGGCCTCCATAACTTGATTACAAATATCCAGTTACCCTCCTATGCCCTGGCGAGCCAGAAAGGAAGGTGAGCATACCATTCTTACTCCAGGTGGAGAAGCAAGGCATTGAGTGGCACTGAGCCATCTGTTCAGGCTCACCCAGGAAACAGAGACACAACCCTGACTTCCAGGCCCCTCAATCCCAGTCCACCCAACTCTGCCTACCCTCTGGCTCTCGGCAAACCTCAGAGGCACAGCCAAGCTGAAAGAAAATTCTCCCAGAAAGATAACATCTATTCTTTTCCTCCTATATTCCAGATCCACATCCTCCTATCTTCTTATTTTCATTTCTGAGTGCTTACGGGCTTCCCTGGTGGCTCAGAGGGTAAAGAACTTGCCTGCAATGCAGGAGACACAGGTTTGATCTCTAGGTTGTGAAGATCCCCTGAAGAAAGGAATGGCAACCCACTCCAGTATTCTTGCCTGGAGAATCCCATGGACAGAGGAACCTGGTGGGCTATAGCCCACGAGGTTCCAAAGAGTTGGACAGGACTGAGAGACTGACACACACAGGCCTCTTGAAGGAGCTTTAAGGAATTCCCCAAAAATCTCAGGAAGAGGGGTACATCGGGGAGGGCAACAGGAGGCACAGGGAGGGAGGCAGCAGGGCTCAGTATAAACCATCAGGGGCTGTAAATGATAAATAAGAGACTGCTAGGGGCCACAAGACAGGCCCACACCCATCCTCCCTGTCATTCCCTCCAGCCCTGTCACCCCCCACTCCCCTCACCCCCACACTCAACGTGGCAATAAATTCTTCAGAGACACCGGGGCTGGGTTTTAAGCTCCACACAAATCTTTGATCGCTCTCCCTCCCTCAGTGAGATGAAGCAGTTGCCCTTTCCCCCAGCCCCTCCCACCACTCTTCATCTGGAACCAAATGAGACCTAGAGGCTGAGCACTGGTACCCAGGTCAAATTCCACCTGGGACAGCTCTCTCTCTTCCTCCCTCCGTTTTACCCACTCTGCCCCTCTGCCTTCTAACCCCTCTGCCTCTTCCACTCCGCTGAGGAAAATGTCAACAGAGTCAAGGTTGCAGCCCACGTATCTGAAAGGCCCTGGCTGTCAGGGGAGGGTGGACGGGAAAGGAGATCCACTTGCCTGGCTGACCCAGGACTAATCCAAGGGTCCCCTCAAGAACTCAGGGTCTCGTAAGCAGTGTCCCTCAGGAGAACATGCAACGAGATTTCTCTTTTTTGTTTTTTGGCTGTGCTGGGTCTTCATTGGCTTGGGCTCCTCATTGTAGCACTCAGGTTTAGTTGATCTGAGGCTGTGAGATCTTAGTTTCCCAACCAGGGTGAACCCACATCCCCTGCATTGGAAGGTGGATTCTTTACCACTGGACTACCAGGGAAGTCGCTGAGACTCAATTCCTAACTCTGCTTCTGCCACTAACTATGTGACTTCCAGTGGATCCTGTCCCTCTCTGGGCCTCAGTTTCTCTATCTATGTAATGAGGGAGCTCAGGGATTGTTGCTAAGGAGATGAGGGGAGGAGTCAGCAAGGGGACGGCGGGGCCCTCATCTCATCCTGCACCAGGAGCAGCCCTACTCTTGTCTTTTTTATTTGGAAGGCTTCGGGTAGGATTTCACTTGAAAAAAGGTCTGGTGGTCGAAAAAAAAAAATAAAGCTTAAATCCATTGGCCTAGAAATGACCTCTGTGATGCCTTTCTTCTGTCTCATTCTGTGATTCAATCTATTCTCGTATATTTTTTTACAGGCTACTCCAACCTGGACTTCACATATTCTTGCCTGTGGTCCCTAGCAGATAGTCATAGTCATCAGACCGCATGCCTTGATTTAAATTCAGATGGTAGGGACCCCCGCACCTCTGGCTGGATATATAATACATGAACTCCCAACTTAAGGTTCAAGAAACAGGAGCGCCTCCCCCAAAAAAGATAAACAACCCAGCTAAGACCTCTATACCATGTGTGGAGTGAGTGCTTTAGCTAAGAAGGCTTGCAGGGCGTCCAGGATACAGAGGTGGCCAGGGGTTCCAAGAAAGGATGACAAGGGGCTCAGCGAATGGGCTAATCAGGCTTCAGGGGTGAGCTGGAAGGTACGATGCCAAGAGTCAGAAAATAAGTGTTCAGTCACTCAGTCATGTCCCACTCTTTGTAACTCCATGGACTGTAGCCCACCAGGCTCTTCTGTCTGTAGGTCTGTCCAGGGAAGAATACTGGAGTGGGTTGCCATTTCCTTCTCCAGGGGCTCACCCACAGATCGAACCCATGTCTCCTAAACTGACAGGTGGATTCTTTATCGCTGAGCCCCCTGGCAAACTCCATCAAGAGTTGAGATACCTGGGCTTCACTCTGACTCTGTCACCTACTTGCCTTATGACTAGGACAAGCCCTTTGCATTCTTACCCTCAATTTCGCCATCAGTTTCAACAGCACCTAGGATTCTACCTAGCTCCCTGTGATTCCCCCCTGCACCTGCCCCAGGCTCCTTCCTAGAGGTGTTCTTAGTCATGGTTTTCATGGGAGAAGAGAAGGACAAGGAGGAATCCAAAGTCAGACTGAAACCTACAAATTGGGGACCAAACACAGAATGTAGGCCTGGCTGCCCTGGTTCTGCCTCTGCCCTACCTTGTAAGTCAGGAGGGGAAGAGCAGGGTGGGAGAGAGGAAAGACAGAATGAAGAGGGACCACATGCCGCCCTCTGCCTGGCCAGGTTCATTAGCCAGCCTGGAGGAATCCCCACTGCTCAGAAGGAAGAGTGCTTCATGAATATTCATAGTCACAAGAGGCCTCATTTGCATCGTCCAAATCCCAAATGCCACAAGGATCAGCAGTCTCAGTCCTCCCTGGCTGCCCTCCTTGTGGAAGGGGATAGCCTGCCCATCTAACCACCACCACTCCTGCAACCGGCCCCCTCCCTCACCTCCTCTGTCCTGGCCTTCACTGTGTGACCTGGCTCAGGCCCTCCCCAAGGCCCTGGGCATGTGCCAAGACCCTCCACTCCCAAAGACCCTCCACCCCCCAAGCCGAGTAAACAAGGAGATCTGAGCCAAGCAAGTGGGCTGCCAGATCCTGGGAAGGAGGACAAACAATCCCACGGGGTTGTCAAAGATGTAAGATGAAGATATGAGGGTAGGGGCATACGAGGGACCTGTGACATCGCCAGCCCTGGGGGAGGCGCAGGGGGTCAGAGGAGGGGGGATGTGGATGGGGGAGGGATAGGTCGTTTTTGCCATCACGTAAAGGCATCATCAGGAGAGAGGGATAGGAGAAAGAAGGAAACCATCACACCGAAAATCCTGAGAGAGCTGTTCCTGCATCAGCCCTCACCACTCAGGCCTCCTTCAGAATGCAATTTCCATTTAGAATAATCCACAGGTCCATCAGTCAAGGATTAGTTAAATAAGTGGTACCTCATGCATAGCACAGAATATTATATAACCATTAAAAAGAATACGGTATAGATTTTTTTTTTAAAGAAACCCACAATGGCCATGATACATTCATAGGTAATAAAAGGAAATTGCAGAACTACTCTTAGCAGGATCCTACCTTTGTAACATAAGTAAATAAGTAGATAGATAAATAAATAATCAAGGTTAGTGGATAAACCAGAAAAACATCTATAAGGACACACAAATGCTATTTCACAGGACTCAGGGAAGATTAGAAGGGATATTTTTTACTTTTCATGTTAAATATGCTCAATAATTCCTTCCCATTTGAAGCTTGTGTGTCTTACAATGATTGATTTTATAATCAGGACAAAAAAATTAAAGTGGGGGAGGGATGTAAATTTCCCATGAAAAGGTGATGATCTTGCTGCTATAGGCTGCCTTCTGCAGTGCTAGGGGAACCTGGGCCCTAGGCTGGCAGAGGGGCTGCAGAGGAGAGGGCATCAGTGGGTGTGGCCCCACCTCTTCCCCACCCCCAAAGTGTCCCACAGTCCCGGGCTCCAATTTGGCCTTGACCTTGAAATCAGGCTCTGTTTACTTCATTGTGTGTTTGCCCAAGCCTCACTCTCTGGAGAAGCATATTAACTAATTTCTGTAAATTCTTGCCTATTTACAAAGCACTTACACATTTTCATTCATTCATAAATGTTCCTGAGCCTCTCCTGGAAGGCAGGAGCTAGGGGCTAGGCACTGGGGACACAGAGACCAAATAAGCCACATCCCTGGGAGACCTCAATCAGTATGGGTGCATCACCCTCAGGGCTATGTCACAGGTGTGCTCAGGTGTGTCAGAGTGCAGAGGCCCCAGTCCTAGCTAAGCTTTGTAGTCAAAGCTTTGGTGTTTCCAGTATCAATTATGCGTGTAAGAGCTGGACAGTAAAAAAGGCTGAGCGCCGAAGAACTGATGCTTTCGAACTGTGGTGTTGGAGAAGATGCTTGAGAGTCCCTTGGACTGCAAGGAGATCAAACCAGTCAATCCTAAAGGAAATCAATCCTGAATGTTCACTGGAAGGACTGACGCTGAAGCTGAAACTCCAGTACTTTGGCCACCTGATGTGAAGAGCCAACTCACGGGAAAAGACCCTGATGCTGGAAAAGATTGAAGGCAGGAGAAGGGGACGACAGAGGATGAGACAGTTGGATGGCATCACCAACTCAACGGACATGAAATTGAGCAAACTCCAGGAGATGGTGAAGGACAGGGAAGCCTGGCATGCTGCAGTCCATGGGGTTGCAAAGAGTTGTACACGACTGAACAACAAAGCTTAAGGGATGCTAAGGCATTAGCCAGGTGAGGAACGGAGGCACCCCATAAACAAAAGAGCTCTGGTCACAGGACACCTGTGAGGGCCAGACCTCATCCTAAGAGGTTAGATGCCTCCTCATTTAATACCCATGATGACCCTCATTATCCCTATTCCATGGAAAAGGAGATGAGCATAGGAAACAGGAGAGAGCCTGGGAAGAGGCACCTCGGGTTCACAGCAACCAAGGGAAACAGGCCCTGCTGTTCCCGCAGAGGCATCCACAGTGCCCTCCCGTACCTGCTCCCACCTCTGGGCTTGACTAGATAGTTCAGAACCCTCCTCTGGAGCCCAGACTCACCAAAGTGTGGTAGCATTTGAAATCCAGGGTCTCCCAGGCTCCCAGTTCTGCCTCCCTTTACCTCCCGCTCTGGGCTCTCCGAGGCTACACCAAGAGGACTAGGTCCGGGGCAGACAGGTCTCCTGCAGGGCCCTCTGAGCAAACAAGGCTTGTTTGAGTCCCCATCCCTTTGTTCATGGTGTTCCCCTGCCTGAATGCTGTTCCTACACATTCCCACACACAAAGATGCCAATGCTACTCCTGCTGAAAAGCCTTCTTCATTTGTTCCAATTGGACTGGTTACTCCTCTAGAATCCTCAGTTACAACAGAAGGACTCAAGTCATTAATTGTTCTTTAATGACTTCCCTGTCTGTGGAAGAGTGCCTGTGTGTGCTTGTGCACATGCGTGTATACAATGAAGTTGCAACTCCCTGAGGGCAGTGACGTGGTCCTTTTTTTCCTGCGCGTGTGTGCTAAGTCGCTTCAGTCGTGTCTGACTTTTCGCAACCATATGGACCATAGCCCTCTGTCCATGGGGTTCTCCAGCCAAGAATACTGGAGTGGGCTGCCATGCCCTCCTCCAGGGGATCGTCCCAGCCCAGGGATGGAACCCCAGTCTCTTAGGTCCGCTGCATTGGCAGGCCCGCTCTTTTTCACTACTAGCACCACCACTCTTCTCGTCTAGAAGCAGGAACTCTCCATCTGCTGCCATAGGAATTACCATCAACTCCCACCCTGCCCCCAAGTCCCCAGCTACACCGCAGCTGCATGAGCCCCTCCGTGTCCTCCAAGGCTGGATCGTGAGGGAGGAGTCAATATGGAGATGTTGAATGGGCCTTGGATGGTGCTTCTCTGGCAGGACCCATCACTTCCTTGTCTGTCGTGCCCCTCTCGCCCATGGTCATCTCCCAAACGCACCTGCCAGTCATGGAGAACGCAGGAGCAGACGTTCCCATTAGCATCTCAGGAACCCAGCCAGGGCTCCAGACCAAGGAAGTAAGTGGTGGCTCCAGGCACCCTAAGCCCCTGGGCCCCCCACCCCTACCCCAGAAGATTCTGGGTGTTCCTGCCTCCCAACCACCGTGCAGGGAGTAAAGACTGGCTAGGGAGCCCATGCTTCAGGAAAATGACTCAGAGAGGTGACTGGAGTGCCTTTGGGGCCTTAGCTACAAAAGTGGGTCACTGTGGGGAGAAAAAGTAGCTTAAAAAAGAAGAAATCTGTTTCTGGAAGCTGGTTTCAGTGCTGGCTGGGAGCTGAGTGTCCCCAGAGGAAGTTCCAGAAATCCCCCGGTTTTCTACCCCAGCATCTCTTAAGCTACCAGGTCTCCAGTCCTTGAGCCCCAGCAGCCAAAATGAGCTCTAGGTAGAAATGAGGGAAACCTCTCCCGGCCCATTCACCATCACTACCACCTCCCCAGGGGCTCCTATCCCCAGCCAGTGGGCCAGAGCCAGCGCTGGGCACCTGGAGTGGGGGCTGTGGGACCATGTGGGCTGCCTCACTCTGCTTTCTGGGCTGTTTCTAAACTGCTCCACTTCCCATTAAGTAGGACACACCGGGGAATGACGGCACGGAGCTCTGAGAGGGCCCAGGAGGATGTTCAGACGTTCCCCAGGCCAAGGAAAGGCCTCTCGGGGTCAACTAGAGGCAAAGCCCAGAAGCAGGGGAGGGATCGCCCAAGACCACCCCACTAATGAGTGATAGAGAAGCATTAACAACAGCTGTTCAAAGCATTCATAGCATAAGGGAGATGGCTTGGAACCCAGAACTCCCAGGGCCAGTGCAGAGCCATCCCAGACAAGTGACCTCGCTGCTCCAGACCTCACTCTTTCCATCTCTAAAATGGGAATAACAATGCCTACTTTATGGGTTACTATGAAAATTGAACGAAATACTTTATGCAAAAGCTTTTGTGTATAGGAATTAATAATATTCTATACAAATATCAGGCATTCTTCTTCTTAACTATGGTCCCTTCCATCAAAGCTCCCCCAGACTGGCCAAATGTTGAGAACTGCTGAACCCGGGGTCAGGAGGGCTCCTTATACTAGTCTCTCTCCTTTTGTGCAGAAGAAACAACGCTGTGTTTCTAAGTTTCCACCTGCATAGCCTGCCCTGACCCTGAGATCGTTTACTCGAAAATGTGGTTCTGTAGGACTGTCAAGGCATAAGCAACCTCTGACCTCTGACCTCCAACTTTCAAGAATGCCTCTTATGAGAAAAGCAAGAAACAGGTCTCTGTCGGGTGCCTGCTGTGGGTCAATCACTTTAGAACTTGCGACACCACTGTCCTAACCATTTTCTAATGGTTACTATTATTATACTAATATTATTGCTACTATTATTGATAATATTATTAATATTACTATTAATACTATTATCTCTATTATTATTACTCTCATTTTAGATATTTGAGTGACTAGTTTGAGTCAAATTCTGGCCACATACCACATTCTGGCTGCAGGCTCAGCCCCTGGCCCTCCAACCTGGTTTTTTTTCAGCTTTAAGTCGACAGGTGGCTTCATTTTCTTTTTTTGTTATAGGGCAGAAGTGCAGACAGTCAGGTTCATCACATTCGTCCATCCCTAGCACATTATTAAGATAGCGTCCAGATAAAGCAAGGTCCCCTCTTGTCTTCCTTCTGTCCCCTCATCCCCGTCCCCGCTCTGAGTCCGTCTCCTCCACATAGGCACCTGCTCTGATACATCTGCTGCATATCCTTAACTATGTATACGTCCCTGTAAATTATGGAACATTGTTAGCAGTATGTGCTTTGAATTTTCATAAATGGTGTTGCGTTATGAATTTTTAGTCTGCATTATACGTTTTTTGGTCAACACTTTTTTAAGACCTATCTTTACTGTTGGTGACTTGCTAGACGATTGCAACACTGTGGCAGGCACGCCCATCACAGACCACTTGTCCATCCCACATTGATGGACGCCAAGGCAGGCCGCCAGCTCCCCTCTGCCGCAAACAGAACATCTGTCCTTCCGTATCTTTATGACTTTTTTATGTCCCTTTATCCATCAGTGGAGACCTTCTCCACAACCCGTTCCTATGGATAGGATCCTTGGATAATAAGCCATGTATGTGTGTTAGTCGCTCAGTTGTGTCAGACTCTTTGCCGCTCCATGGACTATAGCCCTCCAGGCTCCTCTGTCCATGGAATTCTCCAGGCAAGAATACTGGAGTGGGTGGTCCTTCCCTTCTCCATGGGATCTTCCTGATCCAGGGACTGAACCCAAGTCTCCTGCATTGGCAGGCAGATTCTTTACTGTCTGAGCTACCAGGAACACCCCTCAGAAAGTATATGCATAGTCAGTTAAGTAACTTAGTAATGACTGGAGTCAGAATTTGTAAACTGCCTAGAAAGTGAGGTGAAAGTGTTAGTCGCTCAGGTGTGTCTGACTCCTTACAATCCTATGAACTGTAACCCACCAGGTTCCTCTGTCCATGAGATTTCCCAGGCAAGAATACTGGAGTGGGTTGCCATTCCCTTCTCCAGGGGATCTTCCTGACCCAGGAATCAAGTCTGAGTTTCCTGCACTGCAGGCAGATTCTTTACTGACTAGGCTAGGCTAGGCTAAGTCACTTCAGTCATGTCCGACTCTGTGCAACCCCATAGACGGCAGCCCACCAGGCTCCCCCGTCCCTGGGATTCTCCAGGCAAGAACACTGGAGTGGGTTGCCATTTCCTTCTCCAATGCATGAAAGTGAAAAGTAAAAGTGAAGTCGCTCAGTCGTGTCGGACCCTCAGCAACCCCATGGACTGCAGCCTTCCAGGCTCCTCCATCCATGGGATTTTCCAGACAAGAGTACTGGAGTGGGGTGCCATTGCCTTTTCCGTCTTTACTAGCCACCAGGAAAGCCCTAAACATTGCCTAGAAGAGTGGCTAAAGCACAGTAAACACTATGCCAGGTGTATTCAACAAAAATAATTAAAGGGACTTCCATGGTAATCCAGTGGCTAAGACCCTGTGCTCCCAATACAGGGGGCCTGGGTTTGATCCCTGCTCAGGGAACAAGATCCCACATGTCACAACTATGACTAAGTGCAGCCAAATAAATAAATATTTTTAAAATAGTAATTACAAAAAATAAATAGCACTAAATTACCAGATTGCCTTCCCAAAGAAGGGTACCAGTCTACACTCCTACCTGCATTTCAGGAGAGACCTTGCTTTTGCCTATCCTTACCAACGCCATGGTGGCTCAGACAGTAAAGCGTCTGCCTGCAATGCGGGAGACCCAGGTTCGATTCCTGGGCCGGGAAGATCCCTGGAGAAGGAAATGGCAATCCACTCCAGCACTCTTGCCTGGAAAATCCCATGGACGGAGGAGCCTGATAGGCTGCAGTCCATGGGGTCGCAAAGAGTTGGACACACCTGAGCGACTTCAATTTCACTTTCACTTTAGATACTTGTGAATCATCTGGCCTCTTTTCAGGGAGGAAGCAGGGTTAGAGACAGGATCCAACATGAGCCAGGGAGTCAGAGAATCTTTGGGACCTCCTGTGGTTGAGGTTGATTTCATGCTTTTGAAAAAGAGGAAAAAAAGATGAAGAAAGAAGGGGGAGGACTTCCCTGTTGGTGCAGTGGATAAGAATCTGCCTGCAAACGCAGGGGACACAGGTTTGATCCCTGGTCTGGGAAGATTCCACATGCCGCAGAGCAGTCAAGCCCGTGGGCCACAATTGCTGAGCCCGGGAGCCACAACTACTGGGCCCATGTGTGGGAACTACTGGAGCCTGTGCGCCTAGAACCTGTGCTCAGCAACAAGAGGAGCCACTGCAATGAGACTCGCACATTGCAACTAGAGAGTAGTCCCCACTCTCCAAAACTAGAGAAAAGCCCAAGAGCAGCAACGAAGACCCAGTACAGCCAAAAATAAAGAGAAATTTAAAAATAAAAATTTTTTTAAATTAAAATAATTTTAAAAGGGAAGAAGAAGCAAGAGGGGAAGGTGGCTGAAGAGGAAGCAGAGAAAGAGCGCATTGTTTTCTGTGCAGGTGAATTGTGTCTGTGTTTCAACCAAGGACCCTCTTGCCCCTGCCAATCGCCCACGGCCCAGTGGCACTTGCCATCCCCCAGAGGGCTTGTTAAAGTGCAGCTTTCTGGCCTCATTGCCAGTTTCTGAGTCAGGGGGTCTGGCGTGGGCTGAGGATTTGCGTCTCTAGTGAGTTCCCAGGGGATGCTGCTGCCGCAGGTCTGGCCCCAACTCTGAGAACCAGAACACTAGAGGAGCTCGCCACCCCAGCCAGTGTGGCGTGGTCACCTTGGACAGAGCGCCACCTGCAAAAACACCAACCAGGTCCGACTCTTCAAGACCCCATGGACTGTACCCACCAGGCTCCTCTGTCCATGGGATTTCCCAGGCCAGAATACTCAAGTGGGTTGCCACTTCCTTCTCCAGGGGATCTTCCCAACGCAGAGATTGAACCCACATCTCCTACATGGGCAGGCAGATTCTTTCCCACTGAGCAGCGTGGGGAGCCCCAACCAAGCCTTTGAAAGAACCTAAAAATCCAGCAGGCCACCCAGAGTGGCCCCACCTCCTGCACGTACTAATGGCAGCTCTCATCTCCAGGGCCCAGACTGGGAGCAAGTGAGTGAGGCCCAGAGGAGTAACAGCCAAGGAGGCACTCACTCTCAAGGCCAAAATCTGCTGGGCGACAGCAGAGGGAACTGCAGGTGGGGTCACACCAGCTCCGGCCAGTCCAGGCCCAGCCCACTCACTGTCCCCCTTCTGCTGATATTATAGTAATAACGCACTGGATTCTGTCACATTATTCATTTTCATAGGAGCTCATTTGATTCTTGAGACAACTTCCATCCCCATTTGACAGATGGGAACACAGAGGCCAGAAGGGTCCCTGTGGCAAGTCAGAGAAGACTTGCCTTCTCTTCCCCTCTCAGCCAGGCCAACCCTTTGCAGCACTGCTGCTGCCCCGCCCGTTCCAGGTCTAAAGGAAGTGACACCAAGCCCCCAGGAAGCGCAGCTACCACCGCACTGCTGGCAAGAGCCTCAAAGGGGCCACATGACCCCCGTCTCCCTCAGCGCCTCACCATCTACCATGTCGCCCACCTCCAGCCTCTTATCTGCGTCTTCCCTGAAGCTCTTTGAAGGTGGTTGTTGGATGTGGGGCTGCACCCCTGTGCTGTGCGGTACTGAGTCGCTCAGTGGTATCCAACTCTTTGCAACCCCATGGACTAGCCCGCCAGGCTCCTCTGTCCATGGGGATTCTCCAGGCAAGAATACTGGAGTGGGCTGCCATGCCCTTCTCCAGGGCATTTTCCCAACCCAGGGATCGAACCCAGGTCTCCCACGTTGCCACCTAATTCTTTACCATCTGAAGTCAGGCACTTCCCCAACCTCAAAGCCTAAGAAAGAGCCTGCGGTCAGCAACAGAGACATCAATGGTTTAATGGGCAGGGGAGCTTACACGTCCAGAGCAAGGTCCTGGAGCAACATGCCACGTGTGTGGCAAATGATGGGCAGGACGTGGCAGCAGAGAAAGAGGGAGATTACTAGTTATAGGGGAATCGGCTCAGTGGTTGCCAGGGAAACCAGCAGAGGGGAACACCCATCACCACCCCTTTGATAAACTATCAGAGTGGAGATAGTTCTGATTTAAAGATTAAAACATTCACTAGCAGGGGCCCAGGGCAAGACTTTCCTAGTGGCTCAGACGGTAAAGCATCTGTCTACAATGCGGGAGACCTGGGTTCGATCCCTGGGTTGGGAAGATCCCCTGGAGAAGGAAATGGCAACCCACTCCAGTACTATTGCCTGGAAAATACCATGGACAGAGGAGCCTGGTAGGCTACAGTCCATGGGGTCGCAAGGAGTCGGACATGACTGAGCGACTTCACTTTCACTTTCACTTTCTACTGATTAAAAGGGAGGGTCAGTCAGGTGAGTAGGATGTAGGTGACACAGGTCTTGGTCAAGCAGGGGAGCAACAGAAAAGTCATCTTGTGTGACCTGATCAGACATGGGGACTGTGTTCGAATTTCACGGTGGAGGACTCTGATGTTCAAAGATGTCAAGGGCCTTGTCTGAGACCACAGAGGTAGTTTGCAACTGCTCATACTCTAGACTGACCCACTCCCATTAACCCAGCCGCAGCCCTCCCGCCCTCCTGGTGCCTGACCTCAGACCCCCTCCCTTCCTCCTCCTTAGCTGCAGGCCTCTCATAGCCCAGCCTGCCTCCTTCAGGAACCATTCCATACCCCCAGTACCTTCCTAGGAACTCCCAGAAGGCTCTATATTAATCAGAATCCTCCAGAGGAAAAGGAATTGGCTCATGCAGTTGTGGAGGCTGGCAAGTTCAAAATCCAAATGGCTGGTCAGCAGATGGGAGACTCATGAAAGTGTTAGTTGATACTACAGCTTGAATCTGAAGGCCATCTCCTGGCAGAATTCTCTCTTCCTCAGGAGACCTCAGTTTGTTTTCTCATGTGACCTTCAGCTGATTAGATGTGGCCCATAACACTACATGGGCTTCCGTTATAGCTCAGCTGGTAAAAAAAATCCACCTGCAATGCAGGAGACCCTGGTATGATTCCTGGGTTGGGAAGATCTGCTGGAGAAGGGATAGGCTACCCACTCCAGTATTCTTGGGCTTCCCTGGTGACTCAGCTGGAAAAGAATCTGCCTGCAATGTGAGAGACCTGGGTTTGACCCCTGGTTGGGAAGATCCCTCCCAGTTCTGTTTTTTTTTTTTTTTTTTAATGTTAAAGGTTTATTTTACTTTATTCTTAATTTAAATTTATTTATTTTAATTGGAGGCTAATTACTTTACAATATTGTATTGGTTCTGCCACACATCAACATGAATCCGCCACGGGCATACACATGTTCCCCATCCTGAACCCCCCTCCCACCTCCCTCCCCGCACCATCCCTCCGGGTCATCCCAGTGCACCAGCCCCAAGCATCTTGTATCCTGCATCGAACCTGGACTGGCGATTCAGTTCTTATATGATATTATACATGTTTCAGTGCCATTCCCCCAAATCGTCCCACCCTCTCCCTCTCCCACAGAGTCCAAAAGACTGTTCCATACATCTGTGTCTCTTTTGCTGTCTCGCATACAGGGTTATCGTTACCTTCTTTCTAAATTCCATATGTATACGTTAGTATACTGTATTGGTGTTTTTCTTTCTGGCTTACTTCATAAGCTCCAGTTTCATCCACCTCATTAGAACTGATTCAAATGTATTCTTTTTAATGGCTGAGTAATACTCCATTGTATATATGTACCACAGCTTTCTTATCCATTCATCTGCTGATGGACATCTAGGTTGCTTCCATGTCCTGGCTATTATAAACAGTGCTGTGATGAACATTGGGGTACACGTGTCTCTTTCAATTCTGGTTTCCTCGGTGTGTATGCCCAGCAGTGGGATTGCTGGGTCATAAGGCAGTTCTATTTCCAGTTTTTCAAGGAATCTCCACACTGTTCTCCATAGAGGCTGTACTAGTTTGCATTCCCACCAACAGTGTAAGAGGGTTCCCTTTTCTCCACATCCTCTCCAGCATTTATTGCTTGTAGACTTTTGGATGGCAGCCATTCCGACTGGCATGAAATGGTACCTCATTGTGGTTTTGATTTGCATTTCTCTGATAACGAGTGATGTTGAGCATCTTTTCATGTGTTTGTTAGCCATCTGTATGTTTTCTTCGGAGAAATGTCTGTTTAGTTCTTTGGCCCATTTTTTGATTGGGTCATTTATTTTTCTGGAATTGAGCTGCAGGAGTTGTTTGTTTATTTTTGAGATTAGTTCTTTGTCAGTTGCTTCATTTGCTATTATTTTCTCCCATTCTGAAGGCTGTCTTTTCACCTTGCTTATAATTTCCTCTGTTGTGCAGAAGCTTTTAATTTTAATTAGATCCCATTTGTTTATTTTTCCTTTTATTTCCAATATTCTTCCCTCCCAGTTCTGTTGCCCCAGCGCACAGTGCTGTTTAGTGACCACGTCCATGGCCTGCTTCCCCATCGGCAACTCCCCACTCCCTCCCCTCACTCTCCATAGTGCGTGCTTAATCACTCAGTCAGGTCTGACTCTTTGTAACCCTTTGGACTGCAGCCTGCCAGGATCCTCTGTCCATGGGATTCTCCAGGTAAGAACACTGGAGTGGGTTGTCATTTACTCCTCCAGGGGATCCTCTCGACCTAGAGATCAAAGCCACATTTCCTGTGTTTCCTGCATTGCAGGCCGATTCTTCACCAACTGAGCCCTCAGGGAAGCAGAGCCTAATTCAGATAATCTGGCAATGACATTGAGCAGAGGGAGTCCAGCCCACCATGTGGCCCTGGACTGATCCTGACCACTTTCCACGAAAGCTCTTCTCCTCCCTCCAGCCATCTCTCACACCCCAGGGACTTCCCTTTGTCTCTGGCTGTGGCAGCCCCTACCACAACTTCCCAGGCTTTCATGGGTAGGACTGAAGGAGGGGCTACAGGGCTGGCTTCCTGGGGAGGCTGCTGTGCTAGAAAGGACAGGACTACGCTGGGGGAGCCCAGGGTCCAGTCTACCCCTCGGGAGCAGGGCTGGGCCATACAGCACAAGACCTGTCCTGACCCTCCTACCATCCTCCCTGCAACCTTCTACCGGGGTGACCTCACATAAAACACATGTCAAGCTCTGTTTCATAGCAAACGAGACGTTGCATAAAGATGACTGAGGATAGGGGCAAGGGAAGAGAGGGCTCAAGGTGAATGTGTGTGCTTTTGTGTGCACGTGTGCATGAGTGTGTATGTGAGTGTCTGTGGGTGTGCATACAAATACACCCTGGGTCTTTTATGTTCACATGGGCAGTGAAGCCATCCCTCCTCCCATGCGAGCCCTGTCCCACTAAACACATGCACACCAGCCCCGTTCAGGCTCCACATCTCCCTGGCTGAGCCTTGGAGGCTACTCTACAGAAGGAAAGTTGAGAGCCTGAGAGACAGCCTGCAGCCAGGATAGCAGAGGCAGGTTGGGGCTAAGATCCCCTCTGAGGCCAGGAGAGCAGAAGTGAGGCTCTTAGGGCCAAAGAGGAGAGAGCTGAACTCCTTATACCTGTCTAGTGGGGAATCACCAAGGACGGACCTGGATAATAGATGCAAATTTCCAGGGCAGGGACTGGGATCAAATTGCCAACATCCGTTGGATCACCGAAAAACCAAAAGAGTTCCAGAAAAACAACTACTTCTGCTTTATTGACTACACCAAAGCCTTTCATTGTGTAGATCACAACAAACTATGGAAAATTCCTAAATAGATGAGAATACCGGACCACCTTACCTGCCTCCTGAGAAATCGTATGCAGGTCAAGAAGCTACAGTTAGAATTGGACATGGAACAACAGACTGGTTTCAAATAGGGAAAGGAGTACATCAAGATTGAACATTGTCACGAGATGCTTACATGCAAATAAGCAGGACAGGCCTCTATCTGCATTAAGCACAGTTACATTTTTTAACCCCTTGTTTGGCAGAATTAGCTCCCAAATGGAAGGGGGCCAAGGAGCAGCCCACTCCATTCTGCAGAGGAAAAAACTGAGACTCAGCCATGGAGAGTATCTGAGTGGGAACCAGGGAGGCGACCCAAACTCAGAGGATGTCCCGAGCCCCATTCCATAATCCTTCTCCTCCCAGCCCCCAGGAATCTGCTTGCAGCCTAAGCCCCAGGGTACAGATGCACGAGTGCAAACCACCCAGTCCCCACCTAGGGACCTAGCCTGAATCAGGTCACTATCGCCTTCTGAGATGGCCCACACTCTGTATAGTGTGTTTAAGAAAAGGGCTTTCCTGGTGGCTCAGATAGTAGAGAATCCGCCTGCCATGCAGGAGACCCAGGTTTGATCCCTGGGTTGGGAAGATCCCCTGGAGGAGGAAATGGCAACCCACTCCAGTATTCTTGCCTGGAGAATCCCATGGACAAAAGAGCCTGGAGAGCTACAGTCCATGGGGTCACAAAGTCTGACACGACAGAGCAACTAACTCTTTCTGAAGGATAAAGGAACCAGGAAGAGGTTAGGGGAAGGACTAACATGTTCATGGATATGGAAGGGAAAGAAGACAGGCACAAGGAGGAGAAGGGCCCTAGGGCAGCATCTGCCTTGCATTCCTGGAGGGGAGCAGAGCAGAAGAGGAAAGAGAAGCAGTAGCCAGCCCACTCACTTGCAGGGCATGGCCTCCAGGAATTTTGAACAAGAAGATCTGGGTCCTAATTCCCCTTTTGCAATAGATGTGTGACCTTTGAAAGTCATTTAAGTTGCACCTTGGCTTCAATCCCTATAAAGTGGGAACTAGTGATTTCAGCTCTGCCCCCTTCACAGAGGAAGCAAGGATCAAATAAGATACTGGATGTGAATGCCGGGTGGATGGGTGCTGTTCATATCATTCCTGGCCAGGGAGTCGTCAGCCAGGGAGCTGGGGTCAGAAGGTAAGTGTCCCTCCCACCACTGAAAGGCAGCAGGTGTGCTGGGACATGCTAGAATTCATCCATAACGCTTTCCACCTCTTGAGTTCCTGTACCCAGTGACTTGGAGTGGGGTCAACCCTGAGCAGCTTGGCTTCTGGTCTGGGCTCCAGCACCAGTCACCTGGGGAGGCTGTGGGTAAGTCACTCCCTTCACTGGGCCTTAGCTTCACCGTGAGCAGAATGAGGACTTTGAACTGAATGTCCTCTGAGGCACAGCAGGGAAGCCTGCTTCTAATCCGGAACAGAGAATCCTGCTAAACCCTGGGGGGGGGGTGGGGGGGGGGTGCGGCGAACTCAATTGGAGTTTGATTTTAGCTTTCGCTTCTTTAGCAAGAAATTCTCTGCTGCACATGGAGCGAGGGAAAGCATGTTCACTTCCAGTTCAGAGGGGTGGGTGGACTTTCTGTTCTAAGAACGGGGTCTTTCCTGGCCTGGAGAGCCATCAACAGGTCTCTTCTGGTGACTTAAGTACAGGGTCCTTTCTGTCTGGCTCTCAAATCCTATCATGGAAGGAAACCTGGAGGATGCAGAATGAGTCTAAAAAAGCAGCTAGCAGGACAGTGAGGAGGAAATGGCAGAAAGGGCCTTGGTCATGGGTTTAGACCGTGGGTCCTGTGGGCTGGAAAAAAAAAAAAAAGCACAGCCTAAAAGCTGAGAATTTTGTTTTATTTGGTAGACTTGCTGAGGAGGTAAGCCTGGGAAGCAGCCTCTCAGATAGCTCTGAGGGACTTCTCTGAAGAGGGAAGGGAGGAGCCAGGGTATACAGGACTTTTTGGAAAAAAAAAAACAGGTAGTCGGAACATTAAAAGATTACTGTTAATTAAAGAAAAATCAGATATCTCAAGTTAATGAATTTAGCTCTTTTCTATGTATGAAAAAAGTGAAAGTCATTCTGTCATGTCCAACTCTTTTCGACCCTAGGGACTGTAGCCCACCAGGCTCCTCTGTCCTTGGGATTCTCCAGGCAAGAAAACTGGAGTGGGTTGCCATTCCCTGCTCCAAGGGATCTTCCCAACCCAGGGATTGAACCCGGGTCTTCTGCATTGCTGGCAGATTTTTTACCATCTGAGCCATCAGGGAAACCCTTTCTATGTATGAAGACATGCCAAGAGTCTGCGCTCAATGAAATCATGCCTTTGATTGATTGATTGATTGATTTTATTTATTTTTGGCTACCATGCTTCTTTTTTTTTTTTTTTTTTTACTATTTATTTATTTGGCTGCATCAGGTCTTCGGGTCTTTAGTTTTGACACATGGGATCTAGTTCTCTGACCAGGCATCAAACCCCCGGCACTGGCAGTGTCGTCTTAGACACTGGACCAGCAGGGAGGTCCCTGCAATGGGTCTTCGTTGCTGCATGTCGGGGGTTTTTCTCTAGTTGTGGTGAGCAGGGGGCACAGTCAATCCCTGGTTGGGGAACCAAGATCCTGAATACCATGCAGCCAAAAAAATAATAAGTAAAATAAAAAAAATAAAAAAAGAATCAAAGTACCACAAAATGGAACAAAAGGGGATGCCTCTGCATACAAGTGACTAAGATCCACACTGGCCCCTGGCCTCAAGCAGAGAGGTTCCACCATCACTTTCAGAAGCATTTTTCCACCTTGGCACCATCGGCATTTTGGACATTTGGTGTAGGGTAAGTCTCTGTTGCAGCAGCTGCCTCACGCATTGCAGGGTTTTAGCAGCATCCCTGGCCTCTCCACCCACTAGAAGCCAATAAGAAGTCTCTAGCTGTGATACCAAAAATATCTCCAGACATTGCTAAATCTCCCCTAGGAGGCAACATCTCACCCGGTTAAGAACCACTGCCTAAAAGGTTTAGAGAAGACAGTGTCCAGAAAAGATACAGGCTATACTTCTGACCATGAGAAAGGCCAGGTTTTCTCTCCCATCACCTCCCCAGCCCTACCTTAGCTAAGAGCAACTAATACAATGAAAGTTTTTTTTCTTTTGGCTGTGTTGGGTCTTTGTTGGGACGCACGCAGACTTCTCTACTTTCAGTGCACAGGCTTAGTTTCCCCGTGGCATGTGGGATCTTAGTTCCTCGACCAGGGGCCAAATCTGAATCCCTTGCATTGCATGGTGAATTCTTAACCACTGGACAACCAAGGAAGTTCGTATAATGAATTTCAGAAGATAAAGAATCTGCCTGCAATGCAGGAGACCCAGGTTCAATCCCTGGGTCGGGAGGATCCCCTGGAGAAGGAAATGACTATCCATTCCAGTATTCTTGCTTAGAGAATCCCATGGACAGAGGAGCTTGGTGGCCTATAGACCAAGGGGTCACAAAGAGTCGGACATGATTGAGCAACTAACACTCTGGATGGATTAACCCCCAAATGATTCTTGGGGCTTCATGGGTAGCCCTAGTAGTAAAGAACCCACCTGCCAATGCAGGAGACATAAGAGATGCAGGTTCAATCCCTGGGTCAGGAAGATCCCCTAGAGGAGGGCACAGCAACCCACTCCAGTATTCTAGTCTGGAGAATCCCCATGGACAGAGGAGCCAGGCGGGCTGCAGTCCATGGGGTCGCAACGAGTAGGACACAAGTATGCAACTTAGGAGGGCACAGCAAGGTCTGATTAAAAGCATGCTCATCCTTGGTACCAGCGCTCACTGCACACAAGTTTGGAGCTTGTGATGGGATCAACTGGTAGAATCCTTGAGCCTCAGATGTCAGATGTGTTAGAGTCTTATCACTGGGCCAGAAAGGGCAGGAGGGCAATTGAAGGCTTGAGGGAAGGGACTCAGAGGTAGAGTGGGCCCCACCACCATCCTGGGCCCAAATCACAGAATGCAATTTGAGTCCAGTCGAGCTCCTATTGATGTCCATGGATCCAGTGAATACACTCACCCAGCAGGAGTCCTCGCTGATTGCAGAGGTCCATCTGGATTTAAGCAGAACCCTAGGCAGTGCTTGGAGGTACAGAAAACAGTCTTGGCTTCTAGAAGAGGTGGCAAAAGTTAGCCAGAGAGACAGTGCTCCAATCAACAAGACTGGGACTCAGACAGGCTCCATCCCAGGGGCAGACTGCTTGACCAGTCATGATCAGCAGAGCTCAGAGCAAGGCCAGAGCTCATGGGCACCTGGGGACACCAGGGACTCACCCAAAACACACATGCTGGCAGTGGAGGATCCACTAAAGCCTCCCATTGCCATTGATTCAGCTGTTAGACCCTGTTAGAAGGAAAGGAGCCTGGCTTAGGGAAGCTTCTCTTATACACCTCAGAGCCACACCATCCGTCTCCATACTGCCGTCTTAAGGATCTCCTGGTTGATAAATTGCCCATCCCCCTCAAATGCAGAAATCACAGTAAAGTCCTCTATTGTCACTACATCAAGCTTGACATTTATGGGGTCCAAGGAAAGCCTCCAGCCAGGAAGATTGTAGGATGTGCATGACACAGGGTGGAGGGGGAGAAGGGGTGGCAGAAAGAGCTGGACTTTGGACTCTGCCTACCCTGTGATCCATCCCAGCTCAGCTGTGTACAGGCTGTTTTGCCAAAGGCAAGGAACTTATTCTCTCTGAGACTCAAGGTTCTCCTGTCTAAAATGGAAGGAACAGGAGGTGCCGACATCAAAGGACTTTAGGATTAAATGAAATGACATACACAAGGCTTTGGCTCGGTGCCCAACACACGAAAAGTCCTCAACAAATGCGCTTTCTTCTATGACAGCCCCATGACATTCCAGGAGCGGCCCCCACTATGAAAGCCATCACACTGACACAGGGCACAGGGCTCGGGCTGAAGGACTCGAGAGAGTGCCCGTCCCAGGTGTCTGCATCAGCTTCCAAATCAGCGTCCCCAGCACTCGGCTTATAGCTGCAGGGACTCAGAGAGCAGAGGAAGGACCATTGTAAGAGGATCCACCGTTCATTCATTCACATCACTTGGCACGTGCAGGCCTTCAGTTTCACTTGTTGGGAGCCACGAGCTGTGCATGTGAGAAGTTTGTGCAGTACATCCAGTCGAACTTAGCAGCGGTATGACAGCAGCTAGGCTCAGGGCTCCACAAGGACCAGTGAGCCTGCCCGCCCAGTTCTGCCCACCACCATTGGGCACAACCACTGAGGGCCAGAGTGCTTAATCCAGACTACCAGGCTGGTGCCCCTGTTACCAGCAGCAAAGTCAGAGACTTGCAATGTTAGCCCCTCTGGAAGAAGCCATGGGGCACAGCCTGGAAAGGAAACACGAGTCTAGCTTTGCATTAGAACAGCCCAACACCACCTTTATGGCAGAAAGTGAAGAGGAACTAAAGAGCCTCTTGATGAAAGTGAAAGAGGAGAATGAAAAAGCTAGCTTAAAACTCAACACTCAAAAAATGAAGATCACAGCATCCAGTGCCATCACTTCATGGCAAATAGATGGGGAAACAATGGAATCAGTGACAGACTTTATTTTCTTGGGCTCCAAAAATCACTGCAGATGGTGACTGCAGCCATGAGATTAAAAGACACTTGCTCCTTGGAAGAACAGCTATGACCAACCTAGACAGCATATTAAAAAGCAGAGACATTACTTTGCCAACAAAGCTATGGTTTTTCCAGTTGTCCATGTATGGATGTGAGAGTTGGACTATAAAGAAAATTGAGTGCTGAAGAAGTTGGAGAAGACTCTTGAGAGTCCCTTGGATGGCAAGAAGGTCAAACCAGTCAATCCTAAAGGAAATCAGCCCTGAATATTCATTGGAAGGACCGATGCTGAAGCTGAAACTCCAATATTTTGGCCACCTGATGGGAAGAACTGACTCATTGGAAAAGACCCTGATGCTGGGAAAGATTGAAAGCAGGAGAAGGGGATGGCAGAGGATGAGATGGTTGGATAGCATCACCAACTCAATGGACATGAGTTTGAGTAAGCTCTGGGAGTTGGTGATGGACAGGGAACCCTGGCATGCTGCAGTCCATGGGGTTACAATAGCCTCAGAGAGATGGGGGTTTTTCTAGTTATTTATTTTTAATTGCATTACAATATTGTGTTGGCTTCTGCCATACATCAGCATGAATCAGCCATAGGTATACATATGTTCCCTCCATCTTGAACCTCCCTCCCACCTTCCACCCTATCCCAGCCCTCTAGGTTGTCACAGAGTTAACTCCCTGTGCCATACAGCAAATTCCCACTGTCTATCTATTTTGCATATGGTAATGTATACATTTCCATGTTACTTTCTGCATTCGTCCCACCCTCTCCTTCCCTGGCTGTGTCCACAAGTCTGTTCTCTGTGTCTGCATCTCCACTGCTGCCCTGCAAATAGGTTGATCTGTACCATCTTTCTAGAGCCCATATATATGTGTTAATATATGATAGTTGTTTTCCTCTTTCTGACTTACTTCACTCTGTATAATAGGCTCTAGATTCATCCACCTCATTAGACCTGACTCAAATGCATTTCTTTTTATGACTGAGTAATATTCCATTGTGTGTGTGTGTGTGTGTGTGTGTGTGTATACCACAGCTTCTTTATTCATTCATCTGCTGATGGACATCTAGGTTGCTTCCATGTCCTAGCTATTGTAAATTGTGCTGTAATGAATATTGGGTGAATATTCATGTGTCTTTTTTTATTATGGTTTTCTCAGGGTATATGCCGAGGAGTGGGATTGTTGCATATGGTAGTTTTATTCCTAGTTTTTTAAGGAATCTCCATACTGTGGCTGTACCAATTTACATTTCCATGCGTCTTTTTGAAGAAAATCAGCGCCAAGTTACTTTGTACTAGGCATCCATTGCTTTCTTTCCTCACCTCCTTCTAGCCAACACCACACTTTATTGGTGAATATCTGTGTCCACACTCAACTGTAAGCTCCATGAGAGCAGAGGCCATGGCCAGTTTGTTCTCTGCCATGTCCCCAGCACCCACCCCCTGTCTGATGGATGAATAGTTAAAGATCTTGAGAATACAGACTGTTAAAGGGTCTTTGAAAAGACAAAGCTTGGGATGTCATTAAATTGGGTGATTTGGGACTTCCCTGGTGCTCCAGTGGTTAAGAATCTGCCTACCGATGCAAGGGACACGGGTTCAGTCCTTGGTCGGGAAAGATCCCACATGCCGTGTGCCACAACTACTGAAGCCCATGCACCTAGAGCCTGTGCTCCGCAACAAGAGAATACACTGCAGTAAGAAGCCCACACATCACTGTTAGAGAGTAGCCACTCCTCGCCGCAACCAGAGAAAGCCATGAGCCACAGCAAAGACCCAGCGCAGCCAAAAATAAATAAATAAATAATTTTAAAAATCGGGTGATCTGGAAACATTTCATGAACTCCGTGGTTATTATTGTCACTGCTAACACCTAATGGTTTGGTGAGACTGTGAAGACCGAGGTGCCTTATGACTCAGCAGGACCCGCACACACCAGCCCAGCGGTGAGTCAGCTCCACCCTCTTGAAGACCTCGTCCAAACCCGTGTGGAGAGGGCATCCACAGAAATACTGCCAGGGACCCACAAATTCCCTCATCACTCACTGAGGAACATTGGGATGGAGTTAGGAACCCTAAAATGCAAGGCATGCACTGCCCCTAGAACTCCCCAGGCAACAAGAACTCCAGGTGGAGAACCATATTCTGATACTGGCCTGATTTTGAAATCAATAAAAGATGAACCCACAAAAGGTGTTCACAAGACCCCACACCTTCTGCACACATCAGGCGTCCTAAGCGAAGAGGAGAGGGATGTGACATTGGTCCTCAGTGCCACCTGCTTCGACTACCACACAGTCTGCAGCAGCCACTGCTTGCCTCCCCCACCACCAGGCAGCGACCTTACTATCCAAGATCGGCTCATTTTCAAAACTAAAGAATAGCTTCCAGCCTTCCTGAGGCAAACACATCTCTAGGATGTTTTCCTTCCTTAAAAAACAACAGTCACAAAACCAGTGTAACTCCTATAATTAAGAAGATGTCCATGGTATTGGACTCACCATCTTGGGGACGCTTCCAGGAATGTCAATTAATTATGGAGCTCTAAGTCCACACGGGATATTATAATAAACAGAATTCACCATTTCTGACCAGCAATGCTCCACCTAACCCCACCCGGGGTTGTGCTCAGCCATGAGATGCCAGCAGGAACTGATAAGCCAATTGCTTTTGACTGGAGAGCAACATCATCTGGGCACAAATTGATAAAGAAGCCCTAGAGATTATCACAAAAGTCAAGAAGCCTTAAAACTAAATCTATGTCCTTGCAATTATAAACCTTTTCTGCAAATCTTTCCCAAGGACAGGCCTTCCTTCTTAATTATGCTACAATGTATGCGTCCCTGAAATGAGAGGCTCTGCTCAGCATTTATGACTATATGCTTATCTTTCAGCCTGAAGATGTATTTTCACATGCTGATGTGCTGAACTGTCTACTCGGCCACATTCCAGAAAACTGCCCCTGAAAACACCCCAGGAAGGGGAGAACGACCACAGAAATGGACGTGTAGATGAGGCATGGTGAGGAGTACAGTCAAGGCACAAGTGCTTCAGAGAGAAATGATGAAAAAGAACCCATTCCCCTAAAGGAGGAAAGACCCCTCCCCGAGTTTGAGCAGCAGAACAGGCTGGGGGGACATTTGGTACAGGAGCAGATTTGAAGAACTGAGACCGAGAAATGTAATACACGCTCCTGTTTTTATGATACTTACAAGCTGATGGGGGAAGGGCAATGGCCAAGGTGTCATGAGTGGTAAAGAACCCGCTTGCCAGTGCCAGAGACGGAAGAGATGAGAGTTTGATCCCTGGGTGAGGAAGATCCCCTGAAGAAGGAAATGGCAACCCACTCCAGTAGTCTTGCCAAGAGAATCCCATGGACAGAGGAGCCTGGCAGGCTACAGTCCATAGGGTCACAAGGAGTCAGATATAACTGAAGCGTCTTAGCACGCAATATCCAAGAAATTTACAAGTTAAATATCCAAATGAGCCATGCAGAGCCTGTGCTATAGGAACTCACAAGAGAGTTGACTAGGAGCTTTGGTAGCAGCAGGGAACCTTACACAGAGTGGAGTTTGGACAGCAGACGACTGGTGTCTCTTAAAGGATTTTTCCAGTGGACTGTGAAGTGGGGTGATGTTAAGGCTCAGAGGAGGCTGGAAAATGACCCCCAAAGCCCTCCAGGGCAATGGGGAAAGGACAGGCACAGGGCTGGGCAGAGACTGGAAGAAACCAGCGAGGCATACTGAATGAAGGACTATGAATGCAAACTCCACCGGCAGGGTGACTTTACGACCTGGTTTGCCTGGTCATTCCAAGTTTACTTCCACTGTCCCACTGTGATTATTAATGGTGCTCCCTTACACCCTCAAAAGTCTCCCAAATTAAATGAAAAATTATACGGTCACCCTCGGGGGAAGGATCTTTGGGCAGTAACCTACTACTGATAGCCCAAGCGGTTAAGAATCTGCTAGCAATGCAGGAGACACAAGTTCGGTTCATGGTCAGGGAAGATTCCACATAGGGTGGGGCAACTAAGCCCGTGCGCCACAACTTCTGAGCCTGTCCTTTGGAGCCTAGAGTAGCAACAAGAGAAGCCACCGCAAAGAGAAGCCCATGCACCGCAACTACAGAGGAGTGCCCACTCACCGCAACTAGAGGAAAGCCTGTGTAGCTTTTCTCTAATTCTCCCCTCCACTAGGCCTCTAACACACCCGCTAACAGGGACTTTGAGATCATGCAGCTACCACCCCACCCTGAGGGAGCTTTTCCAGCCCAGACACATGCATGTCCTCATTCATTCTGGGTTCTCTGAACCCAGACCCTTTCTTTCTCTAATCGCCGTTCCCCCAGAAATCCTTGGCTTCCCCCAGCAAAGGAAAGGGTTAACTTAAATTGAAAAGATAAAAAGATGTGATCAGAGCAAGAGACTCCAGGAGCAACTGAAAAGATATCCCACAGACTGGGAATAGATGGTGGCCACGTGTGCATTCAAGAATGAATTTGTAACCCATGGCTGATTCATGTTGATGTTTGGTAGAAGCCAAAGCAATATTGTGCAGTAATTATCCTTCCATTAAAAATAAATAAATTTTTAAAAAAGAAAAAAAAATAAGCAGGTGACAATAATAATAATAAAGAATGAATTTGTAGTCACAAAATATAAAAAAATCCCTGGGATTTTGCCGGTGGTCCAGTGTCTAAGATGCCATGCTCCCAACACATGGAGCCCAAGTTCAATCCCTAGTCAGGAAACTAGATCCCACATGCCACAACTAAACCCAGGGCAGCTGAATAAAAATTTTTTTTTGGCTGTGTTGGGTCTTCATTGCTTTGCAGGCTTTTCTTTCATTGTGGCAAGTGGGTGCTACTCTCTAGTTGCGGTGTGTGGGCTCTCTTGTTGCAGTCCCCAGGCTCCAGAGGACAAGCTCAGAAGTTGTGGCACGTGGGCTCAGTTGCCACACTCCATGTGGAATCTTCCCTGATTATGAACCAAACCCATGTCTCCTGCACTGCAAGCAGATTCTTTACCACCTGAACTAACCAGGAAAGCCCTACTTGGACACGTTTCCTCTCCCCTTGATGGTGGCAGAGGAGAAGACAGTTTCATCCACCAGATTGACAGAGATTAAAAATGTTTGATACAACCCAATATAACAGGTATGACTTTGTTCTGCAACACTCTGGTGCCAGAAATGTCACATTACTCATTTGTCTAAATCCAGCTAAACATGACGACAAGCCCCCACTCTCCAAAATTGGCCAAAAAAAAAAAATCAATCTTAGTCATGATTTGGAGGCCCCTCTCCCTCGTGAAGCTCATACTAACTAAAGGCCTGGGGGATGGGGGTTATACATTCAAACAAGAGGGGCCAGAGGTACTGGACTTCAGCCTGTCATGGGCATCACTAAGACACCCATTGTCCCAGCCAACATATTCCTTCAAAGGCACCAGCTCCACGCCCTCCATGCCAGACTTAGAGCTCCCAAGATCACATCACTTAGCTCTGTCTCCTGAAATCTAGAAGCTACCCTATCAGAGGTCCAGCAGCCTGCCAAGTCCTTGTGTAAGTCCAGCACAGGTCCCTGGGATGCATGGAGACCTGCCACCCCAACCCCACTCCAGGTCACCTCCCCAAACCCTATCAATTCCAAAACAGTATGAGACTGGGGGGTGTAAGCCCCTTTAGATGACTACCCTGACATACTGTTGAATTTTGAGGAAGACAGCTACCATAGACTGAATTGTCTTTCCCCACAGTACATATATTGAAACCCTAAACCTCCAGTGGGATTTTTGTGAAAAGAGGGCTTTTAAAGAGGTAATTAGGGTAAATGAGGATACCCAGGTGGTACAATGGTAAAGAACCTGCCTACCAATACAGGAGACACAGGAGATATGGGTTCGATCCTCGGTCAGGAAGATCCCCTGGAGGAGGGCATAGCAACCCACTCCAGTATTCTTGCCTGGAGAATCCCATGGACAAAGGAACCTGGTGGGCTAACATCCATAGGGTCACAAAGAGTCGGACACAACTTAGCAAATGAGGATATAAGGGTCAGGCCCTGATCCAATAGGACTGCTGTCCTTACAAGAAGAGGAAGAGCCACCAGGAACATGCAACACAAAGAAAAGGCCATGTGAGGACACGGTGAGAAGGTAGCCACCTACAAGCCGAGGAGAGGGGCCTCGGGAGAAGCCAACCTTGCCAGCACCTGGATCTGGGATTTCCAGCCTCCAGAACTGTGAAAAATAGATTTCTGTTGTCTAAGCTACCCAGTTTGTGATATTTATGGCAAATCTAGCAGACTAATACAACAGCTAAGCCTGTGCATATGTGTGTGTGTGCACGTGTGTGTGTGTGTGTGTGCACGTGTATGTGTGTGTGTGTGAAATAAAAGCAGCAATCCTAGAGTCCAGGCAAGGAACAGTCCTCAGCCTGGGTGGTGGCTTTCATGTCCTGTGGCGGCCTGGCTTTCGATCAGGTCAACCCTTTAGTCTGAGTTAAATGCCCCAGGGAACGGATGAGGGTGCGGGGCAGGATGGAAGTACTGGGCTTTTTATCCATACTGCAGGAGGAAGGTTGGTGTGACCATATTTTTAGCCAATCATCTGGGAAATGTTCCCCGATGATTATTTCTGGGCAATGGGATTATAAAGGGACCGTATTTTCTGTGTATCCGTGTTTCCTCAATTTTCTAGGTGAACACAAATTGCTTCGGCAATAATTGAAAATAGTAAGTTATGAACTTTGAAAATGTCTACCATTCTTCCGGGCCCACGTCCAAAGCCAAAAGCTCCATGTGCTGCACCCCCACAGCTGAACGCATGAGCCTTTTCTGCCCTGAAAGCCCGTGGGAGTCGGACTTCACTGCTTCCTCCGTCTGGGCTGCAGTTATTTCTGTGCGTGATTTTGCTGACTGCTAGCCACCCACCACCTGCAGCCCCCAAAGAGTGCCCTGCCCGCCTCTGTGGTCACTGCAGAGCTTGGTCTGGTCTGGCCATACAATCTTAAGCACTTTTTCTTTTTTTTTAAATTGGGACATAGCTGCTTTATAGGGCTTCCCAGGTGGTACTAGTGGTAAAGAACCCACCTGCCAATGTAGGTAAATGTAAGAGACTGGATTTCATTCCTGGGTCGAAAGGATCCCCTGGAGGAGGGCATGGCAACACCCTCCAGTATTCTTGCCTGGAGAATCCCATGGACAGAGGAGCCTGGTGGGCTACAGTCCATGGGGTCACAAAGAGTTGGACATAACTGAGCAACTAAACAACAACAACAACAAACTATTAAATATTGGCCTGTCCAATAGGCTGCCCTTTCCCCACCCCAGCCCCCTCCTCGCCAAGTTGTCCCCTTGGAACCGGAAGCCTGACAACAGTCACCTGGGACCAGGTAGGCCTCAAAATTCAGAGGGAACGTCAAGATCCAGTTGACTTTACTCCCACACGTAACTTCTGATTCCATTCTGAGCCAGCCGAGGCCGCGGAGTAATCGAATTAGGCAAATATTATGGGGAAGAAAATGGGCCTGTAAGTAGCTTAAAATGATGGAAATGACCTTAAGGTGGCCATGCAAATGGTCTGTATAATATCCTGTAATAACCCTGTCCAGGCAGCCCGAGGAGGCAGGCTTCCAATAATGAGGTGTCTGATTAGAATAATGTTCAGTGGGAGAACGTGTGAGTGTCCGCATAAATCAGTCCTGGAGAGCCTCCCCAATTAGCCGGGAAGAAGACAGGCAAGGTGGGTGCCGACACCACACTGGAAAGGAGGCTGCCGGGCAAGCTGCAGAGATGGGGGAGAAAATGAATCAGCCCCACAACCATCATGACATTTTCTAACACTCTACAGTTTATAAAGCCTTTTCCTGTGCAGTATTGCACCTGGTCCTCACACACCTGTTCTCAAGACTAAATGAGGTAATGGTGTCTTGTGAGATAATTAATGGTCTGTTTGGGTATGGCCTTCACCATGCCAGCGCCCAGCATGCTGCCTGGCACACAGTAGTTGTCCAATAAACAGAAGCTGGGGACTTCCCTGGTGGTCCAGTGGCGAGTACTCCACACTCCCAATGCAGGGGGCCTGGGTTTGACCCCTAATCAGGGAACTAGTGGAGAAGGCGATGGCACCCCACTCCAGTACTCTTGCCTGGAGAATCCCATGGACGGAGGAGCCTGGTGGGCTGCAGTCCATGGGGTCGCTAAGAGTCGGACACAACTGAGCTACTTCACTTTCACTTTTCACTTTCATGCATTGAAGAGGGAAATGGCAACCCACTCCAGCGTTCTTGCCTGGAGAATCCCAGGGACGGGGGAGCCTGGTGGGCTGCCGTCTCTGGGGTCGCACAGAGTCGGACACGACTGAAGCGACTTAGCAGCAGCAGCAGCAGCAGCAGGGAACTAGATCCCACACGCCACAACTAAAGGTCTCACATGCCACAGGGAAGATCAAAGACCCCATGTGCTGCAACTAAGACCCAGCGCAGCCAAATAAATAAAGATAAGTATTTATTTAAAAAAATAAACTGAAGCTATTAAGGATTCCAGAGCACAGAGGTGACAGTTCTCCAATCTGCTTTTCTCCCTATTTGGGGGATTCTAGGCTCGCATACATCCTCAGGGAGCTTTCTTTCCCTTTCTCTGCTCACCAAACATTGAGGGGTAGATTAGCATTGTCCTCAGCAGATATCCAATTGAGAGATGTTGGTTTCTGTCTTGGCGTTTCCCAGGTGGCATAGCGGCAAAGACTACGCCAGCCAGTGCAGAAGACACAAGAGACGCGGGCTCAGCAGGTTCCACCCTTAGGTCGGGAAGATCGCCTGGAGGAGGAAATGGCTACCCACTCCAGTATTCTTGCCTGGAGAATCCCATGGACAGAGGAGTCTGGCGGGCTACAGTCCCTATAGTCACAAAGAGTCGGACACGACTAAGCAACTGAGCATGCACACGTAACTTCTGTCTTAATCGTCCCATCTCCACCCTGGCTGACAAGAAACTAGGCAGGATGCTTCCACAGGCCCCACGAGGCACCTCACTCCATTCAGTAACTGGCATAGTCTGCAGTGTGGCATTCATTCATTTATATATACTCATATATGATTATTGGGGATCCAATACAGGCCGGGGCCAGGCACCAGGAGGAAGAGAAGAAAATGGAGCAAACCAGCAGCTGTGGGAGCCCAGGCCTGGCAGAGGACATCCAGCCTGTGGCCACGCCCCTTTCAGGGATACCAGAGGCAAGGCACCACAGCAGGGGACAGTCAGGGAGCAGGACCAGGCCACATAGCCTCAGGGGAGAAGCACTCCTAGACCCCTCAGACCTGCGGGCAGCTGTAAGCTTACCAGGCTTTCCACGCTCACTCCACTGTAGGCCCCACAACTCACTTCTGACAAACAACTTTCTCCCTGTCCCACAGAGGAAGACACTGAGGCCCAAAGAAATTAAGCCACCTTGCTGAAGATACAGCCAATAAGCAAAAACTTAGCTTTGACCCAGGGTTTCAGACTCTAAACCTGATCTTTTCCATGTGAACAACTGTATGCATTCATGGAACACAGGGGCGCACCCATCGCCTCGCTTTGTAGGTCTGTGTGTGATCACTCACACTTAATGAGTGCTTGGCGTCCACAAACGCAAACCCATACGTGGACACAGCTCCACGTGCATGTGAACACCAAGCAACCCCCCAGCATGGACCTGACCTCTTGGGCTCTGACCTTTTGATGTCAAAGTGTAGAAATTTGGGAGAAGTGGTTAAAGGGCTGAAACAGAGGTCCAGGAAATACATCCTCTGGGTTCTGAAGTGCTGGGCTGCATATGAGGCTTCTGGGAAAGTCTAGACCAAGATGGGGAAAACCTGACCTTGTTGTAATCATTCAAAGCTCAAACAAATTTGAACATTCCTTATAAATAATCCATCATGCATGAATGTGCTACCTGCTTGAATGGGTGAATGGATGAATGAATGAATGAATGAGTGTTGCCTCAGGCTTTAGTCGGCTCAGACTACTACTGCAGACCTCAGAGATACTGCAGGTTTAGTTCCCGACAATGACAATAAAGTGAGTATCACAATGAAGCAAGTTACATGAATTTGTTTATTTCCCAATGGATTGAAAAGTTGTGTTTACACCACACTATAGTCTACTAAGTGTGCAATAGCATTTTCTCTCTCTCTCCCTTCTCTCTCTCTCTCCCTTCTCTCTCTCTCTCTCTATATATATATACACACATCTTAATTTTTAAAATATTTCAAGGATTTCACTGGCGGTCCAGTGGTTAAGACTCCGAGCTTCCACTGCATGGGGGCTGGGTTTGATCCCTGGTCAGGGAATTAAGATCCCACATGACACTCAGCCAAAAAACATTTTTTTATTGCTACAAAACACAACCCATCACATGAGCCTTAGTGTGTCATGATCTTTTTGCTGGTGAAAGGTCTTGCCCTGATATTGATGACAGCTGACTGACCATGGTTGTGGTCGCTGAAGGCTGCGGTGGTCATGGCAATTTCTTTAAATAAGACAAAAATAAAGTTTTGCAACATCAATTGACACTTCACTTGTACACTTAGAGGCCATTGTAGGGTTATTAATTGGCCTAATTTTTCAATATTTCTGTGTCTCAGGGAAAAGGGAGGCTTGAGGGAAAGAAGAGAGATGGGGAAGGGCCAGTCAGTGGAGCAGCCAGAACACACACAACATTCATTAAGTTCACAATCTTATATGCATGTGGTTTGATGCCCCAAAATGATTACGATAGTAACAACAAAAATCACTGATCACAGATTACCATAAAAATATAATAATAATGAAAATATTTGAAATATTTTGAGATTATCAAAATGTAATACAGACATGAAGTGAGCAAATGCTGTGGAAAAAGTGGCACCAATGCAGAGTTGCCACAAACCTTCTACTAGTCAAAAATTCAATATCTGTAATAAGCACAATTAAACAAGATATGCACACATAACAAAATACCTTAGGCGGCTTAAGCAATGGACACTCATTGTCCCATAGTTCTGGAGGCCAGACGTTTGAGATTAAGGTGTCAGCAGAGCTGGTTTTTGTGAGTCTTCTTCCTGGCTTGCAGACTGTGTCCTTGTTTGGCCTCTCCTATGTTCTCACGTGGTTCAGCAGGTAAAGAATCCGCCTGCAGTACAGGAGCTGCTGCTGCTGCTGCTGCTAAGTCGCTTCAGTTGTGTCCGACTCTGTGCGACCCCATAGACGGCAGTCCACCAGGCTCCCCTGTCCCTGGGATTCTCCAGGCAAGAGTACTGGAATGGGTTGCCATTTCCTTCTCCAATGTATGAAAGTGAAAGTGAAGTCACTCAGTTGTGTCCAACGCTTAGCGACCGCATGGACTGCAGCCCACCAGGCTCTTCCGTCCATGGGATTTTCCAGGCAAGAGTACTGGAGTGGAGTGCCATCGCCTTCTCTCGCAATAGAGGAGATACAAATTTAATTGCTGGGTCGGGAAGATCCCTTGGAAGAGGAAATGGCAATCCACTCCAGTATTCTTGCCTGAAAAACCCCAGGGACAGAGGAGCCTGGTGGGTTAAAATCCAAAGTGTGGCAAAGAGTCCGACATGACTGAGCATGCATGGAGAGAGAAAGAGAAATAGAGGGAGGGATAGGCAGGGAAATCTGGTGTCTCTTCCTCTTCTTTTTTTATTTTTTAATTTTTTTTCCTCTTCCTATAAGGATACCAGTTCTGTTGAATCAAGGCCCCACTCTAAATATCTCATTTAGTAATTCCCAGGTGGTAAAGTGGTTAAGAATTCACCTGCCAATTCAGGGGATGCGGGTTCGATCCCTGAGTCAGGAAGATCCCCTGGAGGAGGAAATGGCAACCTTCTCCAGTGTTCTTGCCTGGAGAATCCAATGGACACAAGAGGCTGGCGGGCTACAGTCCATGGGGTTGCGAAGAGTTGGACATGACTGAGCATGCACATGCACTCATGTACCTCCTTAAAAGCCTTCAGTCAGTTCAGTCAGTTCAGTCGCTCAGTCGTGTCCTACTCTTTGCGACCCCATGAATCTCAGCACACCAGGCCTCCCTGTCCATCACCAACTCCTGGAGTTTACTCAAACTCATGTCTATCGAGTCAGTGATGCCATCCAGCCATCTCGTCCTCTGTCGTCCCTTCTCCTCCTGCCCCCAACCCCTCCCAGCATCAGAGTCTTTTCCAATGAGTCAACCCTTTGCATGAGGTGGCCAAAGTATTGGGGTTTCAGCTTTAGTATCAGTCCTTCCAATGAACACCCAGGATTGATCTCCTTTAGAATGAACTGGTTGGATCTCCTTGCAGTCCAAGGGACTCTCAAGAGTCTTCTCCAACACCACAATTCAAAAGCATCAATTCTTCGGTGCTCAGCTTTCTTCAGTCCAACTCTCACATCCATACATGACTACTGGAAAAACCATAGCCTTGACTAGACGGACCTTTGTTGGCAAAGTAATGTCTCTGCTTTTTAATATGCTGTCTAGGTTGGCCATAACTTTCTTTCCAAGGAGTAAGCGTCTTTTAATTTCATGGCTGCAGTCACCATCTGCAGTGATTTTGGAGCCCCCAAAAAATAAAATCTGACACTGTTTCCACTGTTTCCCCATCTATCTGCCATGAAGTGAAGGGACCAGATGCCATGATCTTAATTTTCTGAATGTTGAGCTTTAAACCAACTTTTTCACTCTCTTCTTTCACTTTCATCAAGAGGCTTTTTAGTTCCTCTTCACTTTCTCCAATAGGGTGGTGTCATCTGCATATCTGAGGTTATTGATATTTTTCCTGGAAATCTGGATTCCAGCTTGTGCTTCTTCCAACCCAGAGTTTCTCATGATGTACTCTGCATTTAAGTTAAATAAGCAGGGTGACAATATACAGCCTTGACGCACTCCTTTTCCTATTTGGAACCAATCTGTTGTTCCATGTCCAGTTCTAACTGTCACTTCCTGACCTGAATATAGGTTTCTCAAGAGCCAGGTCAGGTGGTCTGGTATTCCCATCTCTTTCAGAATTTTCCACAGTTTATTGTGATCCACACAGTCAAAGGCTTTGGCATAGTCAATGAAGCAGAAATAGATGTTTTTCTGGAACTCTCTTACCTCTACATAAAATCACATTGATGGTTAGAGCTTCAATATAAATTTGGGGGAGACATAGTTGGTCCAGAACACCTCCATACAATGAGCCAGAAGCAAGCTCTGGGGTAGAGCACAGAAACACAGAAAGAGCTCCCCATCACTTTCACCCCAGGAGCACCCCTGCAGGGCCTGGTGGTTGCTCGTCTTGGACACAGCTTCCTTCTGCAGGCCTGGGGCATGTGCTCCTGGGGCAGAAAAACTGTCAGAAAACAGGAAAGCTAACATGCAGACTCTTTCCTCATATGCAGAGCCTTCCGCCTTAGCCCTTCCCCAGTTCTGTAGATAGGGCTGAGAGTACGCATAGTCCAGGAGCAGCAGCAAGTAACACAGCCTTCGGAGAAGTGGGTCTGAGAAGGAGAGATGAATATCCACACCTGAGAATCACCTGAACCAAGGCTGAGCTATCAAGTCTAGCTTGCACAGCTGGAAGGGAGCCTAGAGACAAGCCTACTCAAAGCCCTCATTTTACAGATGGGAAAACTAAGAAAAAGGATTTGCCCAAGCTACAACTGGGCTCCAGATCATGTGCTAATGGCTTTCATGAACCCAAACCCAAACAGTTTCAGAGTGATATTTCTCATAGCACAGGCTAAGGAACCCCATGGCTGCTTGTTTTAAAGGCAGATTCCTAAACCCCACACTCTGAGAGTCTGTTTCAAAATGTCTGAGATGGACCCAGCATGTTAATCAGCTCCCCAGGTAGAACTGCTGCTGCTGCTGCTAAGTCACTTCAGTCATGTCCAACTCTGTTCGACCCCATAGAAGGCAGCCCACCAGGCTCCCATCCCTGGGATTCTCCAAGCAAGAATACTGAAGTGGGTTGCCATTTCCTTCTCCAGTGCATGAAAGTGAAAAGTGAAAGTGAAGTCGCTCAGTCCTGTCCGACTCTTCGCGACCCCATGGACTGCAGCCCACCAGGCTCCTCCGTCCATGGGATTTTCCAGGCAAGAGTACTGGAGTGGGCTGCCATTGCCTTCTCTGGTCCAGGTGGAACTGGTCCCTTTCCAAAACCTGAGAATGATGCTCCAGAGAGAGGTCTGTGGTAGTAATACAGAGGCTCCCAGGTGACACAGGGACAGGGAAAGGCAGAATCTAATGGTGACATGGGAAGGGGGGCAGACCCCACCTGCGACCAACACAGAGCTTACAGACAGTTTCACACGGGACAATGAGGGTGGAGGTGGACCCCGCCCATTCATCAAGGTCAGCCAAGTCCACCCTAGTGATGGAAAGAGTATGGGTACCACAGCCAAACTGCCCTTAAATCAGAAATACAGGCACATCCTTTCCTCTGGGGAATTTCAGGATTTGGCTCAGAGAATAGTAATACCCAGCCAAGCATGGAAATCTTGATTCTTAACTTAGAAACTTCATGTACATAGAAGTATTTCCTGTCTGAATCTGAAGGGAGAAGTCGCAGCACAGACAAGGGAGGGGACAGAGTGGTGTGAGTGCACTTATCAACCGTGTCCTGCAAGTGGGAACTGCCCAAACTCTTATTAAAATCTGGAATGTTAGAATATATTTATGTATTTGCATACTGCTTCTTTCAGCCAATCAGAAGTCCCTTCAAATAGCAACCAAGCAGTGCTGGGGTTGCGAGGCCACCTGGTGGTCACAGGAGGAACTGGCTGACTTTTCCTGACTCCCTGATGATGCATGACTCGCCTTCCTTTTCTCATTTTTTCTTTTATTACTTCTGTCAATTGACCCCCTCTCAAATCATCTCTGGAGAAGGCAATGGCAGCCCACTCCAGTACTCTTGCCTGGAAGATCCCATGAACGGAGGAGCCTGGTGGGCTGCAGTCCATGGGGTCGTAAAGAGTCGGACACGACTGAGCGACTTCACTTTCACTTTTCACTTTCACGCATTGGAGAAGGCAATGGCAGCCCACTCCAGTACTCTTGCCTGGAGAATCCCAGGGACTGGGGAGCCTGGTGGGCTGCCGTCTATGGGGTCGCATAGAGTCGGACACGACTGAAGAGACTTAGCAGCAGCAGCAGCAGCAGATCATCTCTTTCATGCAAATACACACGAATTCTTTTTAATCCCCTTCCTCTTATTAAAGTACATCACTTGGGGGTTTTCAAACTCAAATGCCTACAGGGTCTAACCAGAAAATACCCTCATTAAGTGAAGACCTGGTGGGTAAGCACCAGACTACTGTCACCCTGTGGGAGCTTAATGCTACAAGGCCAGGCTGCTAGGGCTTCCCATTGCCAGAAATCTGGGTATATTTTAATGACATTTTAACATGCTGGCAGGTAATTCTTTTAAAGTCTGAAATGCTATGTGGATACTGTACTGTGTACCTGAAATTTGTTAAGAGGATATATCTTCAGTGTTCTCATCACATACACAAAAAAGGATGAACTATGCAAGATAATGAGAATGTTAATTATCTTGATTGTGGTGGTGATTATATTTGTATAATGTACACTATACAAAAACATCAAGCCATACATCTTAAATGTATACAATTTTTCTTTGTTAATTATGTCTCAACTCCGGGAGTTGGTGATGGATGGGGAGGCCTGGCGTGCTGCAATTGATGGGGTTGCAAAGAGTTGGACACAACTTAGCGACTGAACTAAACTGAAAGATGGAAAAATGAAATTTTAAAAATAGAAAAAAAAATTGCTACATTGGATAGTATGATACAGGCTCAACAAAACATGCCTGAGCATCAGCAGCTTGCGACACTGGGATAATTCTTGTCTCCTGTTTTCCTCGTTTTTCCCTCCCTCTCCACTTGCCAAATCCTAAAGATTACAATGACTGTTAGACATGAGAGGATTTAGGCCAATGCTATCTCAAGAAGATAAAGTGGTGCAGGAGAAATCCTTGAATTCTTCAATGAAATCAGATACTTAAAGAACTTGAGTGGGCTTCCCTGGTGGCTCAATGGTAAAGAATCTGCCTGCCAATGCAGGAGACGTGGGTTCAATCCCTGGTCCAGGAAGATCCCACATGCCACAGAGCAACTAAGCCCATGCAACTATTGAGCCTATGCTCTGCAACAAGAGAAGCCACTCCAATGAGAAGCCCATGCACCGCAGTGAAGTCTAGCCCCAACTTGTTGAAACTAGAGAAAAGCCCGTTCATCAGTGAAGACCCAGCACAGCCAAAAATAATAAATAAGGAACTTGTGCCATCAGCCTCCATCCCTCAAGAGAGCCCAGAAGAAGCGTTTGCAGATTCTTCCCAATGCATAGCCATAGGTCTCCTCCTCTTCTAAATTAACTGGCTTCCCTCAAGCACCAGGATTCTAGATAAATTAAAAATGAGCTCTTATTCAATGAAATTGTTTTTCTGTTTTGTTTAATTACTAGTATTGTGGCAGTATTGTTTTTTACCATTTCCAATGCAAATGCAGTGTTTCTGCTTCACTGTGGATTAAGCTGGGTTTTATGCACTAGCCCAGGAAGCCAACCATCACTTAAAAACTACTCCTATGGGAAAATATGTGCCAGTTCCAAAGATCCAACTTTTACACATCAGCTCTGGGAAGTACAGTCTGTTAATACACTGAGGGCTGCCTGGAAAAATGTTGTGTTTTGAGGGGTACATTTTGCTTTTCACACTATTCTTACTCGAATCACAGACTGTGAGGGTGAGAAGATCCTTAGAAATCACTTAGTCCACCCCCTCATCTCACAGATGAGAAAAATGTTTACATGTGAGAGAACAGTAAGACGGAGTGACATGCCCCAATTCACACAGCTAGACACTGACCTGGGTCCCCAGGCTCCCAGTGCAGACACTACAGCCTTTTCAGATGATGGGAAATACCATGGCCAGGAGGCAGCCAAGCAAGAAAGGAAATTAAACAATAGTGGCCCGCATTTATTGAATACTTGGTACATGCCAGACACCATGATAGATGCTCAAGAGCACTTATCTTCCAAAATATTATCCGCAGTACACAGATGGGACTTCAGAGGTTAAGCTCACAGACAGTGCCTAAGTGTACAAGTTGATTGTCACAGTTAATAAGTAACCAGGAATTCAAGAAGCTACGCTCTTAATCAAGGTGCTCCTCCAAGTTGCTCAGTTTAATCCACTGCTCCACCCTATCCTAGCCATCTGGTATATTTGTGTTGTTGTTTAGTCGCTCAGTCATGTCGGACTCTTTGCAACTCTATGGACTGTAGCCTGCTAGGCTCCTCTGTCCATGAGATTTTCCAGGCAAAAACTGGAGTGCTGGAGTGCATTGCCATCTCCTTCTCCAGGGGATCTCCCCAAGCCAGGGATCGAACCTGCATCTCTTGGGTCTCCTGCATTGGCAGATGGACTCTTTACCACTGAGCCACCTGGGAAGCCCCATCTGGTATATTTAAGGCTTCACAACCCCAGAACTGTATCCTCCTATCCATTTGTAAGAAAGGTGTAGGATTTCTCTGTTGAGACGTACTATTAGGATCTTTTATTTCAGGTAATAGACAGTCTAGATGTCCAAAAAAGTCTCCCAATAAAGAGCACCAAAAATATGATAATGAAAAATAAATTAATTTCATAAATCCATAGCTGAACTAAGGGAAAAGAAAAATCCCCAAAGGTCAAAAATCATCAGAAAGCCCTATCTCAAGAGGTTAAGTGCTGATTAAAATCCAGGCTGGGGTGGGGGTTGGGGGTTCAGATAATCCCTGTTGACCTGGAGCTTGGGTTTTAATGGATCAACATGAAAGGGAGTAGCCCAAGAGACAAAATGTGGGCTCAAGAAGGGTGGGAGGCAGATGAGAGATGCCATCACAAAGCCAGCATACCTTTGAAGTGAAGTGAAAGTTGCTCAGTTGTGTCTAACTCTTTATGACCCCATGGACTATGCAGCCCATGGAATTCTCCAGGCCAGAATACTGGAGTGGGTAGCCTTTCCCTTCTCCAGGGGATCTTCCCAAGCCAGGGATTGAACCCAGGTCTCCTGCATTGTGGGCAGATTCTTTACCAGCTGAGCCACAAGGGAAGCCCAAGAATACTGGAGTGGGTAGCCTATCCCTTCTCCAGCAGATCTTCCTGACCCAGGAATAGAGCCGGGGTCTCCTGCATTGCAGCCAGATCCTTTACCAACTGAGCTATGAGGGAAGCACACCTTTTCATTCTAAATAAACCTACCCCACACCTGACAATGGTCAGGATACCTGCCTGTCTCTGCTCTGGGTAGTCTCTCCTTTTTGTTGTTGTTCAGTTGCTCAGTCTTGTCTGACTCTTTGTAACTCCATGGACTGCAGCACACCAGGCTTCCCTGTCCTTCACCATCTCCCAGAATTTGCTCAAACTCATGCCCATTGAGTCGATGATGCCATCCAATCATCTCATCCTCCGTCATCCCCTTCTCTTCCTGCCTTCAATCTTTCCCAGCATCAGGGTCTTTTCCAATGAGTTGGCTCTTTGCATCAAGTGGCCAAAGAATTGGAGCTTCAGCTTCAGCATCAATCCTTCCAGTGAATATACAGAGTTGATTTCCTTTAGGATTGACTGGTTGGATCTCCTTGCAGTCCAAGGGACTCTCAGGAGTCTTCTCCAGACCACAATTCGAAAGCATCAGTTCTTCAGTGTTCAGCCTTCTTTATGGTCCAGTTCTCACATCCATATATGACTACTAGAAAAACCATAGCTTTGACTATATGGACTTTTGTTGGCAAAGTGATGTGTCTGCTTTTTAATATGCTGTCTGGGTTTGTCGTAGATTTTCTTCCAAGGAGCAAGTATCTTTTAATTTCATGACAGCAGTCACTGTCCACAGTGATTTTGGAGCCCAAGAAAATAAAATCTGCCACTGTTTTCCCTTGTAACTCCTGATCCAAAAATGGCCCTGATGTGGATTTACAGTGAAAATTATAGCAGCTAGGAAGCATCACAACAAAAAAATTATTTTAAAGTGTTTTTGCTGGTAAAAGCAATCACACAGACTATCTCTAGAGGAACACCATTCAAGCTTAGACATCAAAGAATTCCTGAAATAAGCACTAAAGAAATGATCTGCACTCTTAAGTTCATTGCAGTATTATTTACAGTAGCCAAGATATAGATACAAACTTAGTCTCTACTGACAGATGAATGGATAAAGACACAGTGTATATATATACATATACGTGTATATATGCACAATAGAATATTACTCAGCCTTAAAAAATAAGGTGATCTGCCATTTTGCAATAATATAGATGAATGTGGAGGGTTTTATCCCAAGCAAAATAGACAGAGAAAGACAAATATTGTATGGTATCACTTACATGTGAGATAAAAAAGAAGTGGGAGGGACCTTCACCTTCCAATGCAGGAGGTACAAGTTTGATCCCTGCTCTGGGAACCTCGTAGCTCAGTCAGTTGGTAAAGAAACCGCCTGCGATGCAAGAGACCCTGGTTTGGTTCCTGGGTCGGGAAGATCTGCTGGAGAAGGGATAGGCTACCCACTCCAGTATTCTTGCTCTTTCCTTATGGCTCAGCTGCTAAAGAATCCACCTGCAATGTGGGAGATGTGAATTCAATCCCTGGATTGGGAAGATCCCATGGAGAAGGCAACGGCTACCCATTCCAGTATTCTGGCCTGGAGAATTCCATGGGCTAAGTCCATGGGGTGTCAAAGGCTCGGACACGACTTAGTGACTTTCACTTTCCCTGGGAACTAAGATCACATATGCTTTGGGGTGAAAAAACCAAAACATAAAGTGGAAGCAATGTTGTAACAAATTCAATAAAGACTTTAAAAATGGTCCACATCAAAAAATCTTTAAAAAAAAAAGATGGAACTCATAGAGGCAAGTAGAAATGGTGGTTGCCAGGGGCAGGGGAGTCAGGAGTTGGGGAAAGGATGAAAGTTTTAAGTAACAAGATGAATAAGTTCTGAGGAGCTAATGTACAGCTTGGTGATTATAATTAATAATACTGTATTATGTGCTTGAAACTTGGTAAAAGAGTTGATCTTAAGCATTCTCACAAAAAAAAAAAAAAAAAAAACAAAAGAAAAGGTAACTGTGAGATGCTGGATGTGTTAATTCACTTGACTATGGGACTCATTTCACAATGTATACATACATCAGATCATCACATGTGAAAGTGAAGTTGCTCAGTCGTGTCCAACTCTTTGCGACCTCATGGACTGTAGCCTACCAGTCTCCTCTGTCCATGGGGTTTTCCAGGCAAGAGTTCTGGAGTGGTTTTCCCTTTCCTTCTCCAGGAGATCTTCCCATCCCAGGGATTGAACCCAGGTCTACTGCATTATAGGCAGATGCTTTACCATCTGAGCCACCAGGGAAGATCCCATACATCAGATCATCACACTGTACACTTTAAATATATTAAAATTTTACTTGTAAATTACACCTCAATAAAGCTTGGAGAAATAAATTATCTCAGAATCAAAAATTACAGAATACAGGGAACTCCCTGGTGGTCCAATGGTCAAAAATACACCTTCTAAAGCAAGGGGGTGGGAACTAAGACCCCACATGCCACAGGGCAACTAAGCCTGCAAACCATAACCACTGAGCCCGCACGTGCTGGAGCCTGGTGCCACAGCTAGAGAGAAGTCCGAATGCCACAGCCAAGATCCCCTATGTCGCAAATAAGACTCGACGCAGCCAAATAAATAAATAGACTTTTTAAAAAAAATTATAGGATACAGCAGAAACCAAGGAGTACCTACAGGGAAAAGCCAAAGAGTGAGAAGTGAACTGGGTTTCAAGGTGCTGATGCCAACCCAGGTGATGAGAACAACAGTCACAACTTACAGTCGAAAGATACTTACCACGAGGTGTGCTCTGTGCTACAAGGACATCTCTGTGCAACCCATTGCTACATATTCATCCAATCAACCAACGACTGGCTTTGAAATAAGCCTAAAATAGCAAAACTGGAAAGAGCATCATCGACCACCTACTCTCATGTTTTTCAAACTGCAAGTCTTGCCATTTTTGTCCAGTTAGATAGATAAATGATAGGTAGGTAGAAACATAGACAGATAGTAGAGAAAGGTGCACACATATATATACACAAATGCATATATGTGTGTGGATGTGTGTGTGTGTTTGTATATACGTTTATATAAGTCAAGGTTCTCAAAAAACAGAACAATAGGAACTATATAGAAATAGATGGACAGAGAGAAAGAGAGATGACAGATAGATAAATAGATAATAGATAAATAAAGCTCTATCCTCATCAGATCAGATCAGATCAGATCAGTTGCTCAGTTGAGTCCGACTCTTTGCGACCCCATGAATCGCAGCACGCCAGGCCTCCCTGTCCATCACCAACTCCCGGAGTTCACTCAGATTCAACGTCCATCGAGTCAGTGATGCCATCCATCCATCTCATCCTCTGTCGTCCCCTTCTCCTCTTGCCCCCAATCCCTCCCAGCATCAGAGTCTTTTCCAGTGAGTCAACTCTTCGCATGAGGTGGCCAAAGTACTGGAGTTTCAGTTTTAGCATCATTCCTTCCAAAGAAATCCCAGGGCTGATCTCCTTCAGAACACAATAGGAATACATATACTGGGTCTCAATTTAAAGCATTTTTTTTTTTTTTTTACCACAGATCCAGGTTATAAAACAAAAAGGCTAGGAGGGAATTCCCTGGAGGTCCAGGGGTTAGGACTCAGCTCTTCCAGTGCAGGAGGCACAGGTTCAGTCCCTGGTCAGGGAACAAAGATCCCACAGGCCATGCTGCATGCCCAAAACAAAAACAAAGAAACAGCAAAAAAGCCAGGAAACAATGATACAGTCCTAAGCCACCATTTACTTTCATGGGAAACTGAAGTCCAGAGAGGGAACAACCACAGTGGCCAGCCTGGCTAGAGCAGAGTTCACACAAGGGCTCAGACTTCCTGTTGCTCCCAGTGGCAGCAAGGCAGCACTGGGAGCCCTCACCATGCATAGCCCTGGGCTGGGAGGCTTGCTTGTGCAGCCCTTGGAGTGGGAAGCACAGAGCAAGTCTGGCTCTGCCCAAAACAGGGTATTAGGCACTCACACTTCTGACCACTGGGTGATGCCTCCTCCCTCCCCACACATTTTGCAAAAATGCCTGGGGCCCTTCTGCTGCCTCTCCCACCATTAACACCTGGTCTCAGGAAAAGAGTTCGTATCTTCCCTCACACAAAGCTGTAAGTCACTCCCATGCTAACTTCTTCCAATTATTTGCTCTTGTCCTAAAGGATTGAAAGTTTAAGCCAAAGACAAGAATTTCTCATCCTGGAGTTTTTCCTTCTCTACTGGCATCAGCAAGCCAGGAGAGAAGCATTGAGGGATCCAGTGGGGGAAGGGAGAACACACTTGACCCCTTTGGTACCTGATGACCTACTGTGTGAGAGAAGGGCAGGCCTAAGAGCAAACTCCAGGAGATGGTGATGGACAGGGAAGCCTGGCTTGCTGCAGTCCATGGGGTTGCAAAGAGTCCGACATGACTAAGGGACTGAACAAGAGATGACCCAGGGGTCAGCATTATTCCTCTCCCCATGATCTCCTCCAGTTGCTCTTCTCTCTGATATGCAGCCCTCTATTCTTAAGTTACTTGCAAGGTTGATAAAGAAATTAACAGATGAGATTACAGAGTTAGAGTTATGAATCTGCTTTTCCAACAGCAAATTTTATCATTCTTGATAAAGTCTGTCCCTTCAAAGCCATAACACTGGGGATGAATTGCTTATTTCAACAATTCATTTCAGGATCTCTGTTTTGGGACTATTAATAATTACCAATTACGCAATGCCTGTTATAGATCAAAAACCACAGCAGGCACTTTACACACTGTAACTTATTAAATCCTGGAAAAGAAGTATTGTCCCCTTTTAAACAACACAAAGCTAGTTTTATTCTGTTTCAAACCTCATCGGTGGCCACAAAAACTCTAATCCCCAAGTTTAGTCACCACACTTGGTCTAAATGACTTTAAAGAAAGTGAAGTCGCTCAGTCGTATCTGACTCTTAGCAACCCCATGGACTGTATGTAGCCTACCAGGATCCTCCGTCCATAGGATTTTCCAGGCAAGAGTACTGGAGTAGGTCGCCATTTCCTTCTCCAGGGGATCTTCCTGACCCAGGGATTGAACCCAGGTCTCCCGCATTGCAGGCAGACGCTTTACTGTCTGAGCCACCAGGGAAGTTCAAAAATGACTTGAGGCTGTTTCCAGAAATCCAGTCTACCCTTGAAACACAAAGAGTGACCACCACAGAGAACAGTGTGTTACAGGCTCAGTAGGAACATGTGTCGTGGCAACATCTTTGCAAGAAGGTCACAGCCCACAGGACTACTCTCATGTCTGAACTAGTGTGTGTGTGTGTGTGTGTGTGTGTGTGTGTTTAATTAGTCAAGGTACTTTGATTTTCTATTGGGATGTAGCTGACGAACAACGTTGTGATAGATTCAGGTGGACAGCAAAGGGTCTCAGCGATTCATATACATGTTTGCATTCTCCCCTAAACTCCCCTCCCATCCAGGCTGCCGCATAACAGTGAGCAGAGTTCCGTGTGCTGTACAGTAGGACCTTGTTTGTTATCCATTTTGAATACAGCAGTGTGTACATGTCAATCCAGAACTCCATAACTATTCCTTCCCCCCAAATCCCAAACTCCCTAACTATCCCTTCCCCCAATTCTTCTTCTGTCAACCAAAAGTTCGTTCTGTAAGTCTGTGAATCTGCTTCTGTTTTATAAATAAGTTCATTTGTATCATTTCTTTTTAGAGTCCACATATAAGTTATATCAAGAGATATATATATCTTGAGATATATATATCAAGATATATATATATATATATATATATATATATATATATCAGAGAAGGAGATATTTCTCCTTCTCTGACTTACTTCATTCAGTATGATACTCTCTAGGTCCATCCATGTTGTTGCAAATGGCATTATTTTATTCTTTTTAATGACTGAGTAATATTCCATTGTATATATGCACCACATCTTCTATATCCATTCCTCTATTGATAGACATTTAGGTTAGCCCAGGTATTACTTTAGAGATATAGGTCCACAACATAGTAAATCAACTATACTTCAATAAAATCCAATTAAAATTAAAAATAAAGATGCAAACTACGCTCTAAGAAAAACCTGCCTAAATGTCTGACCCGGCACTTTGAGAGGCGAGGGAGCAAGAAGGGGTCTCAGGAGTTTCTGGTCCTGACAGATGAGGGGGCGTGGCCACACGTCACCTGGTGCGCACCTGGTGCCCTCTATCCAGTCCCACCCCTTCCTTCTCACCCCACGAGCTGCATTTCTGCTGGCTGCCAACAGCTAGTGACAGAGGACGGCTGGTTCTCGGGTGTATGGTTTGGCTGCCCTGAAAGTCCCTCCCGCCCCTTCCCCTACTAATACAAGACCTACCTGGGGGTTCTGAGAAGTTGGCCTTATTTTTCTCCCCCTTTGGCTCCCCTTCCCTCTGACCTGGATGACTGAAGTTTCTCAGCTTTATGTGGGTGCTTTGCAGGTTCACTGTCAAGCTCCCCTTCTGACCAACTCTTCTCCCCTACCTTCTTTAAAACAGACATTTCTCCAGGTAAGACAGACAGATGTCCTATAAACATGGGAAAAGATGCTCAACATCACTAGTTTTTAGAGAAATGCAAACCAAAACTACAATCACCTCACACCAGTCAGAATGGCCATCATGATAAAATCTACAAACAATAAATGCTGGAGAGGATGTGGAGAAAAGGGAACCCTCCTACATTGTTGGCAGGAATGTAAACCAATACAGCCGTTAGGGAGAACAGTATGGAAATTCCTTAAAAAAAAAAAACTGGGAATAAATCTGCCATAGGATCCAGACATCCCAGTATTGGGCATATGCCCTAAGAAAACCACAATTCTAAAAGACACATGTACCCCAATGTTCATTACACCACTATTTACAGTAGCCAGGACATGGAAGCAACCTGGACGTCCATCTACAGATGAATGGATAAGGAAGATGTGGTACACATATACAATGGAATAATATCAGCCATATAAAAGAACAAATTTGAATCAGGTCTAGTGAGGTGGATGAACCTAGAGCCTGTTGTACAGACTGAAGTAAGTCAGAAAGAGAAAAACAAATATCGTATATTAATATATATATATATATGGAGTCTAGAAGAATGGTATTGAGGAAATTATTTTTAGGGAAGGAATGGAGACACAGATGTAGAGAATGGACTTGCGGACACAGTGTGGGGAGGAGAGAGTGGGCCAAATGCCGACTACAGCCCCAACATATGCACAATGCCGTGTGTAAAATAGATAGCTGGTGAGCAGTTGCTATATGACACAGGGAGTCAAGCCTGGTGTTCTGTGATGATCTAGATGGGTGGGAAAGGGAGAGGGGGAGGCTCAAGAAGAAGGAGAGATACATATACATATAATTATGGCTGATTTGCATTGTTGTATGGCAGAAACCAACACAACATTATAAAGCAATTTTCCTCCAATTAAAAAATAAATTTTTCTTTTAAAAAAAGCTTTAAGAAATCCTGGAGTTGCCACCTGTCAAAGTGACCCTTGGCACAAACACTACGTCCTTTCCTGAGTCCACTTTCGCTCCTATCTTCAAACTTCCAACACCACCCTCTCCCACCTCCCCCCTCAACTGTGATTCTTATTTCTCTGAGAAAAGGGAAGTGACCAGGAGAGGGTTTCGGGAGCTCCTACCACTGGATCTGCTGTTCTGCTTCTCCTCCTAAGACCGTGTCCTACCCATCAGCAACATTGCAGTAACCAATGGACCACCCGCTTCTCAAAACGCTGGCTTCCCAAGGCTTCCAGGACAGCCAGTCTCTCTCCTGGTGCTTCTCTCAGCTCCCTAGCTGCCCTCTCTCTGTTGTCTTTGCTTATCTGTCCTCATAGCCTTTCTGATTGCAGCGCCCCAGAGATCAATCCTTCTCCTTCTTGTCTTTTTTTATAAACACCCACATTCTAAGTGATCTTGTTGTCTCATGGCTTTAAAATGCCATCTAAATGCTGCTAACATAAATTTCTATCTCCAGCCCAAACTCCTCCCTAAGTTTCTGGCTCATTTTTGCATCTGCCCATCCAGCATCTTCACTTGAAAGTCCCATCTTCACCTTAACCTACCCCTGATTTTCCCTCCAGACCCACACGGGCTACAACCTTGTCCATCTCCAGAAACCGCAATCCCATCCTCCCAGCAGCTCAGGCCTCAACACCTTGGAGCCCACCTGGACACGTCTCTCTCATCACTCATCCAATCAGGATATCTCACTGGATCTACTTTTAAAGAGTATCCAAAATCCAGTCATTTCTCACCATTCACCATCACCTTCCTACCATCACCCTGGTCGACACCAGCATCACCTTATCGGGGTTACTTACTGCTCAAGCTTACTGCTCTGCTTGCCCGAGTCAATTCTCAACACGGCAGTGGGGTGATCTCTTTGAAATTTGTCAGATGGCTGATTTCTCCGCTCAGAATCCTGCCTTGACACTTAGGATAAAATACAACATCTTCACCAGCATGGAATCACCAGCCCCCTCAAGACCTGGTGCAACCCCCCACCCCTGCCAACCTCTTACCTTCCTTTCCTGCTTCTTTCTTCCTGGTCGCTCTGCTCCAGCCCTGCTGGCCTCTGCTGTTCCACCTCTATGCCTGTTGCTCTGTCCGTCACAAACCTCCTTCCCTGTCCTCTTAGCGTGCTAGATTTTCCTCCTTGGCACTTCACCACCTGGCAGAACAGCTGTCAGTCTCCCCCTCCTCCACACAGTAGAGCTTCAGCGCTTTCTCCACTTCTGCTCATGGTATGGTACCCAATACAGTTCTCCTACCTGTGCCTCTGGGAAACTCTCTGGGCCGGCAGCTTCCTCTCCATTCTAGAAGCCACAGCATCTAATACCCGTCCCAGCCCCCCCCAACTCACCCACCCATTTGGCCCTTCCCATTTGTCCTTCTGCCCAGTGCTGCCCAGTGGCTGGCTAGGAGACCAGACACTCCCAGGCAACTTCTGGAACCACAGGGCTTTGCACTCAATAGGATCTCAGTAAACTTTGACTGCTTGCAAGGTGCTTTCTGTGATGCTAATTTTGGATCCCTGGGGCTGGGCGTAGGGGAATGGTTGAGTGTCCTTTATAAAACACATCCACCTCAACCCTGTGGCACCTACTGGCCCCAGAGCTGACTTATCAAAGGCCCATTTAGACCTCAAGAACACCACCTGTTCCTGAAAGCTAAGAGAATCCCTTGTTCCTCCATCCAGAAGGAGAAGCAGGGATCACCTCACAGCCTTCCCACCCACTCTTAATGCATTATTTGCCCACTTGTGGGTCAAGTCCCACTGCTGACCCTTGGACAGGCATTCAAGGGCATTGACCACATGATGGTCAATCATGTGGTTCTCCTTTTTTGATTCTCTTTCAAAGACTCTGTAATGGGAAGAATTGTGTCTCCCAAAAAGACACATTGATGTCCTAACCCTCAGGACCTCAGAGTGTGGCCTGATTTGGAAGTGGGGTTATTGCTGATGTAGTTAATTAAGACAAGATCATACAGGGATTTCTCTCGTGGTCCAGTGATTAAGTCTCCGCCTTGCAATGTCGGGGACGCACATTCGATCCCACTTGCCAGAGAGCAACTAAGTCCACGAGCCACAAGGAGAAAGTCCGAGCACCACAATGAAAGATCCCATGTGCCACAACTAACACCCGAGGCAGCCAAATAAACAAATAAAAAGATGAGATCATACTGAAGTAGGATGGACCCCGATCCAGCAGGGCTCTTGTCCTTATAAGATGTGATGGGAGACAGAGATACTGGGAGGAGACCACAGGACAACAAAGGCAGAGACGGGAGCGATGCAGTCACAGACCAAAGAACAGTAGGGGCGGCCAGCCAGCCACCAGTAGCTCTAAGAGGCAAGGAAAGATTCTCCCCTACAATTTCAGAAGAGAACACAGCCCTACTGACATCTTGATTTTGAACTTCTGGTCTCCGGAACTGTCAGATGACAAATTTCTGTTGCTTTAAGACATCCACTTAGTGGCAACCCTAGGAAAGTAACACAGATCCTGATTACCTCGAGAAGGTCTCATCTGGGGCTAGCAGGGTTGTAATGCCTCTCCAACACTTGCTAATTTTCCTCTTTACAAAGAAAAAACAGGCCTCAGGCTAAGGGCTTTTGGCAGGAAAGGCAGCTAACTAAATTTTAATAACCTTGTTTTGATCTCATTATATTTATTTTGATGATTACCATCTATTTCTGGCAAGTGATAACTGGTTTTCCTTGCACAATAGTAAAACAAAGCTTCATTTTTAAATAAATAAAGTTGAAAAGGAGTTCATTTAAAGAAAAATAGTATGACATATTAATAAAAGTGGACTAAAATTATGGCAAAAATAGCAAAGGTAGTGATGGGGGATGAAGACAGTCTCAAAGAAAGCCAGGCCCAGCTCACCACTATAGAGCTGCCCGTGGTGTCATGAATCATAAGTTCAAAATGAATAAAATGAAAATGACAACACATACAATTAGAATATGACATAGCAAAATGGTCATCACATTGTTCTTGCTTTTCTATAACTTTTCTCCATCACACTCCATCCCACCTGCCTCCTTGGTCTTCCTTCATTTGGGGACAGGGCCTACATACAGCCAGCCCTGCTCTAGTCACCAAAGAAAACTGATCTGATAAACTTCATCCCACTGAGCTTGGGGGCTTCCCTGGTGGCTCAGTGGTAAAGAATGTGTCTACCAATTTATGAGATTTGGCTTCGATCCCTGGGTCAGGAAGATCCCCTGGAGGAGAAAATGGCAACTCACTCCAGTATTCTCGCTGGGAAAATCCCAAAAAACAGAGAAGCCTGGTGGGCTACAGTCTGTGGGGTTGCAAAGACATGACTGAGCACACACACATACACTGAGCTTGGAGTCAAAGGATGTGGGTGACAAGTGATCTGGGGTAAATCCCCCAGCCTTCCCAGACTTCAGCTTCCTCTCTACAAGAGAAAAGTGTTGAAAGTAAGTGTTAGTCGCTCAGTCATGTTGACTCTTTGCAACCCCACGGACTGTAGCCCACCAGGCTCCTCTGTCCATGGGATTCTCCAAGCAAGAATACTGGAGTGGGTTGCCATGCCCTTCGGCAGGTGATCTTCCCAACCCAGGGATAGAACCTGGGTCTCCCACACTGAAGGCAGATTCTTTACCATCTGAGCCACCAGGAAAGTCCCCTCTACAAGAGAAGATAAACCTATCTTCAGGCTCTGAATTCTGAGCTTCTGGGATATTAGTGATATAATGCATTTCCTTTGTGCTGCTAAGTCACTTCAGTCGTGTCCGACTCTGTGCAACCCCATAGACGGCAGCCCACCAGGCTCCCCGTCCCTGGGATTCTCCAGGCAAGAACACTGGAGTGGGTTGCCATTTCCTTCTCCAGTGCATGAAAGTAAAAAGTGAAAGTGAAGTCGCTCAGTCGTGTCCGACTCTTAGCGACCCCATGGACTGCAGCCTTCCAGACTCCTCCGTCCATGGGATTTTCCAGGCAAGAGTACTGGAGTGGGGTGCCATTATTTCCTTTGTAGGGACCCCTATTTTACTTTATATTCACAGGAGTAATTCCCCAGTGGAGGAATTCCAGGTTTTGGGGGCACATGGAGGAGTAGGATGGAGCACTTCTAAAGTCCTTTGTCTCTACAGGAGGCTGGCATCACCCCCAAATGATGGGCCTACCATCATCTCAGGCCCCTCCTCCTCCTCTATGGGACACGTGCCTCCCCACAGGCCCTCTGCCTTCCACTCTATTAGGAATCAAGAAGCCAAATGTCCAATAGGTTTGAATGCCACTTTTTTTTTTCCTAAATGAATGCAAGGCTCATCTGAAGCTTTTGTTCTAAACATGGATTTATTTATTTGGCTGTGTTGGGTCTTAGTTGCAGCACGTGGGAGCTTCATTGTGGCCTGCAGGATCTTTGAGTCCTAGGCACAGAGGTACTTTGTTGCAGCACGTGGGATCTTAGTTCCCGACCAGGGATTGAATCCATGCCTGGGATTGAATCTGCACTGGGAGCACAGAGTCCTAACCACTGGACCCCCAGGGAAGTCCCTGAATACTACACCTTTAATTTTTAAAAATAGGTATTCAGTTGCATGTGTGTTTGTACAAAGACACACACACAGCTGGGGGCAGGAAAAGGCCAGGGAGAAAAATCAGCTTTGACAACCTAATAAATGTCAATTTCTGAAAGGGGCTGGGTTAGAAGATGAATCTTCACAACTTTAATTGGAGACATGATGGTCGCACTTTGCAGGGGCAGCCCCGCCTCTCTGCCAGATCCCGCCACAGATAGCAAGGCCCTTGCCTCACTCTAATTGACAAGAGGCCTCTGTCTGCTCAGATTTGTTTCTGGGATGTCAGGGATATTATAAAGGGGCGGGGGATGCTCAGTGCCCCTCCGAGAGGACAGAGAAACAACAGAACATGGGACAGAGCAGCCCTGGGACCATGCCCATGCTGTGCTCCTGAAATGAGATCCAGTAGAAACAAAGGAGCCCTCCTGCTGGTGATGTTTATCCCCACCTGGTGGCTAAGTGGTAAAGAATCTGCCTGTCAACGCAGGAGACACAAGAGACACAGCAGGTTCGATTCCAATCCCTCGGAAGGAAATGGAAACCCACTCCAGCATTCTTCCCTGAGAAATTCCATGGACAGAGGAGCCTGGTGGGCTCGAGTCCACAGGGTCACAAAAGAGTCGGACACGACTGAGCAGCTGAGCACAGCATAACAGAAAATCAGGGGTGCCTTAGCAGATCCAGTGGTGGTGTTCTAATCCAGGGGCAGAGGGAGGGGTGACGAAGAGGGCTGAGGTTAGGGGCAGTACTAGGGAGAAGGCACGGAAGCCCAGGGTCTTCTCCCAAGAGACCATTTCCCATAGTAGTTGAGGGGACCAGTCCACCACCACCAGACTGGAGTCAGAGCCCAGCCCCACCACCACTGCGCCTTGGATACAGCGCTTGACCTTGCGGGGCCTGTCTTACCAACTGTAAAATGAAGATAATCACAGTACCCACCTCTGCTTCAAGATGTGAAAGAAGATTGGGGAGAGGATTTTTTTAATATTTATTTATTTGTTGTTAGTCACTTAGTCAAGTCCAGCTCTTTGCAACTCCATGGACTATAGCCCTCCACGCTCCTTCTCGAACCAGGAACTGAACCGGGGTCTCCTGTATTGCAGGCGGATTCTTTACCATGTGAGCCACCAGGGAAGCTTGAAAAAGTGAAAGTGTTAGTCACTCAGTCACATCCGGCTATTTATTTATTTGGCAGTGCTGGGTCTTAGTTGTGGCACATGGAATCTTAGTTCCCTGACCAAGGATCGAACTCGAGTGCCCTGAATTGGGAACACAGAGTCTTGGCCGCTGGACCACCAGGGAAGTCTCTGGGGAGAGGGTTTAAAGGGTTAATTCAGGGGGGCTAACCAGGTAGTGCACTCATACCCCTGCCCAGCACATGGGAAGAACTCAACAAGGAAGCCCTTCTCCAGCCAAGTGTGCCTCGCTCAGCCAGAGCTTTGGAGTCCACACTCCTTGGCCGACTATGGAGCCCACACTCCTTGGCCAACTATGGAGCCTTGGCACCACCACCCAAGTGAGCTGCAGGTTGTGTGCATGAGACAGCTCAGCTGTGACCAACAACCGCCAATCTGATCAATCTGGGTGGGAACCTCAGTCCTCATCACCAACTTCTCAACCCACCATGCCACGCCCACCAGTTGCTGTCCTCTAAAACACAAAGGAACACTTATTACCTAAAGACCCCCCACTCCAACTCCTTTTATACCACCACCCCACTGCAGACTCCAGTCCTAGCTATGCAACTTAGGTCGTTTTTATATCAGTAAAACCCAAGTAATAGCCCAAATAACTAGCATGTACACAGTGCTTTAAAGTTTACCAAACCACATTTAATTTCCAGACATGCATTGTTAACACACTCACATTGTTCAAAAAATTAAAAGTATATGTTTAAGAGGCAAACAACGACTCTCCCTGTTATCCATCTCCTGCTCTAGAGGCCAGCCTCACTACCCCTCCATACACACACACACAGATGACCACTGTTCTTAGACCCTCAGAGATCCTTCTAGAGCTTCACAATATGCCTTATACTTAATACAAAGCATTTTCCTCTTTCATTTTTACAGTTGTATAATATTCCTCCATATGGACCAACCATAGTCTCTTATTTTTTATTTATTTATTTTTATTTATTTTTGGCCATGCTGAGCAGCATGTGGGATCTTAGTTCCCTCACCAAGTATTGAACTCGTACCCTCTGCAATGGAAGAGCCGATTCTTAGCCATTGGACCACCAGGGAAGTCCCCAACCATAGTCTCATAAAGAGACATCTATGCTGTTTCAAATATTTTCCCATTGCAAACATTACAACAAATACCATAAACATAGACCTGTTGTACTTGCACAAGTATATTTGTAGGCTAAAATTCCCAAAAGTGGAATTGCTGGGTCAGAAGATATGTATATTTATAATATTGATAGCTACTGCCAGACTGACCTCCATGGAGATTACACACTTTACCTTCCCATGAGAAATATGAGAGGGCTTCCCATGGGGCACTGGTGGTAGAGAACCTGCCTGCCAATGCAGGAGATGTAAGATGTAAGGAAACGGCAACTGATTTAGCATGCATGCACAAGAAATATGAGAGTGGTTTTTCCTTACAATTTCACCATTTAGAGCGTATTATCAAATTTCTGGACCCTTGCCAATCTGATAGTAAAACATTATTTACCAGAGTAATTTTAATTTACATTTCTCTTATTTTGCGTGTGATCGAACATCATTATATACATTTAAGAGCCATTTGTATTTCCTTCCCTTAGATGTATTCTGCTACCCATTTATCTCCTTTGGTCTCCACAACACCCTTATAAGCTGCAGAGGGCAAGTATTAATAAGGTCTACATTTTTTTGATGATAAAGATCAGGCTTAAAGCATTTAAGATACTGGCGCAAAGCCACAGGCTGGTGTATGGCAAAGCCAAACTCCACCCTGCATTTTTCTCTTACCTGCCTTGCATCACCTCCATGGAACCTGAGATATGTCACAAGGTGGAGCAGGGGAACAGGAGTCCTGAGACCTGGCTATTCTCCACGGCTGTGAGTCACCGGCTCTGAGCCTTCCCGCCAGAATCTCCACTCCTGGGCGGACTTTCTGTTTCTATAAAACCAAGATTTGAACTAAATCACCAAGGTCCCTTCCTGGAAATGATTATAGTGGGAAGCACTCCATGAATCTTTTATTATTATTTCTTTTTGAGTGGAGGAAATAAAACCGTTTTCAAACCTCCCAAGATGAGAACTTTCAAAGCATACCCGTTTATGTGAATCTAGTCTAATCAGACGCACTGAGAGGTGGCAGGGGAAAGGAGATGGGGGTGTTGGGGGGAGGGCGGGCGGCACAGCTTCAGGCAGTGTCGGGAAGAAGGAGGGCTATTGCACTGGAGAGCTGGAGATGGCCTGTGCTGAGAGCTGATGGTGCGATTTTCAAGAGTTTTACAAGCCGATTGATGTCAGAGTGATCGCTGAAAGCGGCCAGAGTGGAAATACGCACACCGTGGAAATCAGCAAATGCTACAGATGATAGTATCCCCATCTCCTGCCACCAGGGACGATTGTCTCTACCACCTCACCTCTGCTGGAGGGTCTGTAATCACAGGCAAGGAAGAGACTGGGCACTTGAATAGAGAAGACTCGTCAGCAGAGTGGAGGGTTCCGATATGGAGGCGAGCATGTGCAGTGCCTGCACGGTGCCCTGCGAGGCAGCAGGTTCACACCCGCCGCCTCACCTCCAGGGCTAAGAGCGTGGACCCTGGGGCACACTGTGGGGGGATCAGATGCCTGCTTCCTCGAGCTAGCCATGTGACCCTGAGTAACAGCTCGGCCTCGGTTTCCTGGTCTGCAATAACCATGGCTTCTACCTCAAGGGCCTTGGTGCAGATGCACGAGTTCATCCATAGGAGGCGCTTAGAACTGCTCCATCAGCAATGGTTACCGTTGCTTTTACTGCAGCTGCTGCGCAAGCACGCTGGAGGAGCATCCTGGGAGGGAAACCTCCCGGTCTGTAGTCGTGGGGCCTTGGGCAGCCCTCTCGTCCCTATATGACATTACCTCCCCTTCTCTAGAGCCTTCTCTGTCCCTTAATCCTGTTGGGTCTGCCCATGAGGAACACAGGTGTCAGAGAATGCCAGCTCTAGGTCCCCTCCTTGCCATGCCTTCCAAGCCCACGATGCCGTCTTCAGGGTCCTTTCTTGAGGTGGAGTCCTTTCGGTTGTGAGGCAGCCTTTCCTTAGCTAATCTCACTCTCTGTCTCTTGGCCTGAGGCAGCCTTTTCTCCTCCCAAGGATAGTGTACTGCTGCTACATCACCTCCCCCAGGAAGCCTTCCCTGATGTCTCCTTCCTCTAGTTGGGTGCCCGGTTCTCCAGTCTGTATCTGTAGCAATCCCCCACCTTCCCATTTCCCAGCACTTTGCCTTGAGTATATGCCCATCTCCCCCACCAAATTCCTTGAGGCAGGAATATGTCATTTTCTTTTCTCACCTCTTACCTGGTCTTTTGCCTAGAAAAGACCCTAGGATGGAATGAGGGAGGGATACATCCTTCCCTCCCCACACAACACCATCCCAAGCTTTGACTTTCTATTGCTGAATGACCCCCATTACTCCACAGGGCTACACTGTTCCCTCCAAATCTTGGTGCAAAAAAAAAAAAGAGAGAGAGAGAGAGAAAGAGAGAGAAATTACCCAGATTAGGGCTGGGTAATGAGCCATGCCGGGTGAGCAAGCACCATATTCCTCACTAATCTTGGTTTGTCCAGAGCTTGCCAACTCCACAGCCTCCCTCCTCCTGCCAGCTCAGAGAATATTTCCAGCTGGTGGTCTGCCAAGGGCCTAGCTCCCCAGGGTCTCCTTCAGTGAGACCTGGGAGCTCTGTGACTCTCGAGGCACTGGGTGGAGGAGGAGGCAGGCAAGCTCAGAGGGCAAGCCTCAGGGCACTTGCACAGACCTGAAAGCAAGATTCTTTACCATCTGAATCACCAGGGAAGCCCATCATTTCTAGAGGCCTCTCTTATAAAATGCAAAGACCTCTACAAAGCGGTCGTGCATTTAGTGAAACTTTCAAGGATTATTCTAGCCGGAAAGAGATGAGAGCCAGAAATTTGGTCTGGATAGAGGTATTAGTGTGTCTCTGTGTGTGTTTGCGTTGAGAGTGGGAGACGTATTGTTCCGTTCATTCAGATATTGATCACGCACCTGTGAAAAGTCAGTGTTCTTGGTTCTGGGAATACAAAGTGAACCAGAGATGAATATATTCGCCCTTGCAGAGTTTACTTTCTTTTGGGGGGTGGGGGGGAACAATAAACAAAAAACGAATAAAATGTTTGGAATGTCAGATGCCGGTCTGTGCTATGGAGAAGAAAAAAGTAGAGGAAGAGGAGGATCAAGGTTGGAGGGGGTGCAAGCCTCCTTGTGGGGGGCTTGCTATGAGGGAAGGACTAGCCTCTTGGCCTCTTCAGGTGCTAGAATAGAAGGATACTCTTGCAAATGAGCACATAGGAGAAAGTCAGGCCCTCAAATCACACAGCCTGTAGCTACACCCTCTCTGAAGCCCAGTTCAACTCTCTGATTACTGAGGAAGCTGTGTCAGCCACCATGACCTCTCATGTCCCCCACTGAGGCTTATTTTGGCTTTGTCCTGACTGTCAGGGTGACTGAGCAGCTGAGCATGTACACACACTCCCACGGGTTACCCTTGAAGATAATAATGACTTATGATTGAATAGAAACACACAATTCCCACTCACTTCTCATGATCTTATTTAAGCTGCCCAACAACCCCATGGAGTCAATGGGTATTACTAACCCTATTTTGTTGTTGTTTAATCACTCAGTCATGTCCCACTCTTGCAACCCCATGGATTGTAACCCACCAGGCTCCTCTGTTCATGGGATTTTCCAGGCAACGGTCCTAGCGTGGATTGCCATTTACTTCTCTGGGATGCAATTTGCCTAAGGTAGCACAGTTGTCAGGGGCAAGTCCAGGACCTAGTTCTCTTTCCACTCTGCCACATTGTCTCTTGGAAATCTTCAAGTCACAAAGAGATGACTTCCCTGCAGGGACTGCAGTGAGTAGCATTGGAAGGCAGCTGCCTGGCGCCACCCCACCATGCAGGGAGCTCTGGCAGGCTGCGGAGGGCTTGACTGAGTCCAACACAGACACATGGGAGCTTGCTGACCTTGGGCAAGACTGAAATCTGAACTTCAGTTTCCTCATTTGTAAACTATAAACAACACCCACTTCTTGGAGACCAACAGAGAGAATATGGAATGCCCTGGGTTCAAGGAAGCCCTGTGCCCCAGAGAGGCACCATGGTCACAACACCCCCAAACACACCCACACCCACGTGCTTGACACAATGTGGCCTAATGTGACACAGCAGCCTCCACAGCTGACTGTGACTTCCTTAAAACTGTCGTCTTCCTTCTGGGGACTTTCCTGGTGGTCCAATGATTAAGACTTTGCCTTCCAACGCGGAGGATGTGGGTTCAATCCCAGGTCAGGGAACAAAGGTCCCACATGTCCCAGGGTATAGCCAAAAAATTTAAAAACAAATAAATAATAAAATCTATAGTCTTCCTCTCATGATTCCTTTTGTGAAAAGAACTAAGTGGATCAGGTTTACAGCTGAGAGAAGCAGGAAAGACAGCCATACAGAATAGGGATGGCTTAGACTTGGAGATAGAGGTTCCTAATATCTGAATGAGAGTGAGCCCAACTTGGGACCAGGGAGAGGGAAGAGGTGGATGGACTGAGGGACAGCTCTGCAGCCAGCTTCCAAGTAAGGGGAAAGTGAAAGTGACAGTCACTCAGCCGTGTTCAACTCTTGGCATCCCCATGGACTATATATGTCCATGGAATTCTCCAGGCCAGAATACTGGAGTGGGTAGCCTTTGCCTTCTTCAGGGGATCTTCCCAACCCAGGAATAGAACTGGGGTCTCCTGCATTGCAGGCAGATTTTTTACCAACTGAGCTATCACGGAAACCCAAGTAAGGGGAAGCAGGATTTCACAGCCTATGCAGGCATCTGCTGATGAAGGACCCTAGTCCATGAAAAGTGCCTCCCAGGTGTTGCTTACAGCTGTCTCAGGTGCTGGCTCTCTGTCTTCTGGCACTGATACCACCCCTACTGAGACCACCGCGCCTATGTCTTCTGCTTCTGCACTTTTTAAATACTGAAATGTAGTTGGTTTACAATATTACATTAGTTTTAGGTGCAACATAGTAATTCAATATAGATCACACTCCATTTAAAGTGATTTTAAAATATTGGCTCTATTCCTGGTGCTGTACAATATATCCTTGTGACTAATCTATTTTATACATAGCAGCTTGTAACCTTTTACTCCCCTACCCCAGTAGTGCCCCGCCCCACTTCCCTCTCCTGACTAATAACCACTCATCCGTTCTCTATATCTGTGAGTCAGTTTCTGTTTTGTTATATTCACTCATTTGTTTCATTTTTTAGATTCCAAATACAAGTGATAACATAAGGTATTTATCTTTCTCTGTCTGATTTATTTCACTCAGCCTAGTACGCTCCAGGTCCATCCATAATGTTGTAAATGGCAAAAAAAAAAAAAAAAAAAGAAAACCTTAAGCCACTGAGCCCTTGGATCTGCTGACAGTGCTTGGCAACCTGTAGCAAAACAAGGAAACACTCCCTCTCCCTTCTCTGTTTCAGCCTCCACTTTAGAATGACTAACCATGCAGCCAGTGCTTTAGGTAAAATCAGGGATGCTGAGAAACAAGTCTTAAAGATAGATGGCTCCACCGTGGTCTCTGTGAATGGTGCTGCCTGCACTTGTACGGTGCACAGCCTGTGCCATTGTACACGATGGCCCTGTAGACACTCTACTGTCCTCAAAGCACCCCATCTCTCTCACAGCTTGTGCTTTATTCCACGGTCAAGCATGTCAGGCTCACCTGAGCCCTCATTATAAATGGCACCTCCTAGAGTTGTTCACTGCTCAACCTGCACAAGCATGCACAGAGATTCTGCAATGCCATCCCCTTCTATAAGGTAAGTCCTCTCCTAAGAGGCGCCTCTGTCCCTCACAGGAGGGGACCCATTCTCGCCCATTCTCACCAGTTCTCCAGACATTTTTGAATCCCAGCAGTAGGTCCCACTACACCTTAAATTAAGACTTTGAAGCTGTATTTTCTACACTCCCTCTTGTCAAAGTCATTTCTGCTTCCTTGCTGTCCTGAAGATTTCCCCAAAACAAAGGACAATAGAGTTAAGGGGGACATTGAAGTTCTTCTAATCCAGCTCTATCATCTTCCACATGGAAGAATAAGCCCAGGGAGGGGAAGAGACTTGCCCAGCATCCCACAGCCCACAGCCAGTTAGGGCAGAGCTGGGATTAGAGCTCCTGGCTCAGTGCTCAGTCTAGCATTCCTCTTTACAGACAGATGGAGGATAAGGACACAGAGATACTGAACAAGAAAAGATGCCCCAGGCACCAAGCCCTCTACACCATGGCTGGCCTTGCTGCCTTCACCATCAACAAACTCAAAGGGATTTTCTTTTTTAATCTTTTTTTAAGGAGGCACATCTGTCCTGTCTACTGGGAAGAAGGATCCTATGCTGGGTCAGCCGAAACAGAAGGCAGGACCAGGAGAGCTCAGTTTGGCTGTCAGGAGTTTGACAAAGTCTGAAGGTCCAAACAACCCACAGAAAGGTGGCCCGAGCTCTGTCTTAAGCTCAGGATGGGCTTGGCTTGTCAGTTCTGTCTGCGCTGGCCCTACTGGATGCACACTGGATGCCTGGCCCTGAGTGATCTATCTGACTTCTACAAGATCAACACAAGCCTCCCAGCCTTTGCCCACAAAAGCCTGCTGAATGCTCTATGCCCCTACTCTGCAACGGAGCCTACCCTGCCTGGCTGTGCTCCCCTGATCCCCTTGATCCCTCCTCCAGCACCATCTCCCATCCCAGAGCCAGCCAGGTTCCCACTCCTCCTCAGCCAACATTCCTGGAGAGAACCAGGGCTTTTTCTCTTTGGTTCTCAGGCATAACCCCAGATTTGAAACAACCAACCTCCCAGGGCACCCAGCAACACAGGAACATGGCTTCACCAACCACTCCGCTTTTCAAAAGCTGCAGCTTCTTGATGCTTCTTCATCCCTGGTGACCAGGCAGGGTGGTCTTATCCCAGCTGTTGTTCTGGAAGCTACCCTAAATAACTCCTCCATCCATTCCTCCCACCCCACTGCAACCTCTGCTTCCCCACACACTCTCCATCTCAGTTTATTTCCTCTCTTGTCCACATCTTAACCCCCAACTACAATCCTACCTGCCTCTCCACCCTCCATCAGCCTCTCCCCTGCCCTAACCTTATCCTCACTCATGGATCAAGTCTTTTCTGTCTATAGGTGTAATAGGAGCCTGGGCACCTGAAGTGGCAACTGCACCCCATTCTGGAGTTGTCTAGGCAGGAGAGTTGCCCCTGAGGATGAGGGTCAAGGATACCATGGGAGAAGGACTAGCGGGGAGTGGGGTATAGTTATTGGAGGAAACCAGAAAGGGAACAGGCTCACAGAGCGGCCCTTTCTGTACAGACCAGGGAGGTAACCAGCAGAAAATTAACAAAAACAGCCTCAGTCTAAGCGGTTTGCTGTTGTTGTTCAGTCCATGGACTGCAGCAGGCCAGGCTTCCTTGTCCTTCACTATCTCCTAGAGTTTGCTCAAACTCATGTCCATTGAGTTGGTGATGCCATCCAACCATCTCATCCTCTGTTGCCCCCTCCTCCTCCTGCCCTCAGTCTTTCCCAGCATCAGTCTTTTCCAATGAGTTGGCTCTTCGCATCAGGTGGCCAAAGTACTGGAGCTTCAGCTTCAGCATCAGTCCTTCCAGTGAATATTCAGAGTTGATTTCCTTTAGGATTGACTGGTTTGATCTCCTTGCTGTCCAAGGGACTCTCAAGAGTCTTCTCCAAGCACCACATTTCAAAAGCAAGTCTAAGCTATACTGCCCTTGATTAATCTGGGCCTCTGGCTCATACCCCTGGGCATTTGCTTGAGGACTTGCCACAGTGACATTGGAGAAGGAAAGAAAGCCTTGCTCAGAAATAATAGAGTAAGGGACTCAGGAGTCCCCTCCGCTTTGTCCCTCCCCATCCACCCAAAAGGCCAAATATGGTCTCCCTGTGGGTGTCGCCAGTGTCAACAGTAATTATTTGTTCCTGTGGCTTAAGCACAACCATAAGCAAATTTTAATAAAATGTAAATACATCTGAGAGGGATTTAAGAATTAACTTGGCCTCAGTTTCTTTAAGTGGAAGATAAGGACTCAGGCAAGAGGAGAGCTAAGGCCCTTTTCTGGCTCAGACATTCTGGTCCTAGAAGTGTTAGCAGACAGGAGTTTCTCAGCTCCACACTCCCCTCTGCACCCCTCGCCCCAGCATCCCAGGGTGCTGGCTTTGGGGGAGTGAGGCTGTGGCATGGAGAGGTGGCCCAGGAAGACAGGGGACAGAAATAGGGAGAAACCCGTCAATTCAGGGTTCTAGTCAGAGTCTGGTCTGCCAAGAAGTGATATAGAGAGCAGACTTGCAGACACAGTGAGGGAAGGAGACGGTGGAACGATTGAGAGAGTAGCATGGAAACATACACATTACTATATGTAACTCAAGTATTCTGACCTGGAGAATTCCAGAGACAGAGGAGCCTGGTGGGCTATAGTCCATGGGGTCCAAACACCACCATATGTAAAATACACCATATGTAAAACAGATAACCAGTGAGAATTTACCATATGACGCAAGGAGCTCACACCGGTTGCTCTGAGACAACCCAGAGGGATGGGATGGGGTGAGAGGTGGAAGGGAGATTCAGGAGGGAGGGGACATATGTATACCTATGGCTGATTTATGTCGATGCATGGCAGAAATCAACACAATATTGTAAAGCAATTATCCTCCAATTAAAAACAAATAAATTTAAGTAATAAAAAAAGTGTGTCCCATGCCCAGGGCCGGCCTGTGGCTCCTGCACCTGTAGGCCTGGCTGCCAGCTTGCATAGCACCAACCAGCCCACGACCCCAGACTCAGGCCAGGCCTCTCCCCTTCAGCACTCCTTCTTGCCACCACAGGGACCTCCTTCTCCATTCCCAGGCCTTCCACACTCTCTCTCCCAAGAATGGTTAGTGGGTCCCTCAAAGACCTGCTCCAGGGCAAATGCATTTTAAAAGAGGCCTGGAGAGTTCCCTGGTGGCCAACTGGTTAGAAATTCGGGCTTTCAGGCTTTCACTGCTATGACCAGGGTTCAATCCCTGTTCAGAGAACTAACTGACATCCCACCAGCCTCACAGCCAAAATAATAAATTAAAAAATAAAATGAAAAATTGAAACATAAAATTTCCATTGTTGCTGTTGTTGTTCAGTCGCTCAGTCGTGTCCTACACTTTACGACCCCCATGGACTGCAGCACACAAGGCTTTCTTGTCCTTCACTGTTTCCACAGTTTGCTCAAATTACGTGCATCGAGACGATGATGCCATCCAACCATCTCGTCCTCTGTCATCCCCTTCTCCTCCTGTGTTCAGTTTTTCCCAGCATCATGTTCTTTTCCAATAAAAATAAATAAATAAAAGAGCTTTGCTGGGAGAGGTTTGGGGAAGAGGAATTGGACCAAAACACTGATGATAGGCTTCCTGGAGTTAGTGAAGGAAACTTTCTGGAGGGGGAGTCCTCTTAGGGCTCCACAAACCATTTGTGTCCACCCCCACCCCCACCCCCAAGTAAAGTGGGCTTCATTTATTCTTTCCATCCTAAAATAGTTAATCTGCGCCTACCTCGTGCCCAGAAGTGCATTAGGTAATGGGAGTACAAGGATGAATTAAGTTAAGAATGAATCCTGGAACTTCCCTGGTGGTCCAGTGACTAAGAATTTGTGTTCCCAATACAGGGGGGCCCAGGGTCAATCCCTTGTCAGGGAACTAGATCCCACATGCCAAAACTAAAAGATCCAGCATGCTGCAACTAAGACCCAGAGCAGCCAAATAAACTTAAGAAAAAAAGAAAAGAAACTAATCCTGCCCGTAGTACATTTGCAGTCCAGTGGGAGAGACCACGGACCTCCTTCCTGCCTACCCCCTGCCAGCCTCCTCCTGCTCCTGCAGGGCAGTGGCCCCGGGGCTGTGTGATCACAACATGTTCGCCCCTTGGCAGGCTGTGCTAACTGGCCCCCCAGGTGCTTCTACCCAGCTGAAGCCTGCCCCCACACCCAGGTGTGCCAGCTGCCAGGCCACAGCAGGGATGGAGCAACTCAGATGGGGGGAGGCCATCTCCCCTGTGGCTTCTGCCCTCCGCCTTGCCTCAAGCCACAGGCCTTCTAGTCTAGGAAGAAACTTCCTCCCAAGCGCTTCCATTTCTGGGCTTCACAGCGCAGGCCAGCCCCGCTCTGCCCAGGTGGATGAAGCCCGCCGACTAGGAACCACCTAGCCAGAGGCTGTAAGGCTTTTGATGTTGTTCCTTGCCCTCTCCTTGAATGCTCTTCTGGTTTTCTTCATTCTCATCAGAATCCCAGCCAGGCCCTCCCATGTCAATGAAGCCTGAGTTCACCCCAAATCTAAACGACTCAGCTTCTCTGGGCCTCCAGCCTCTGGCTTATGAAACGACATCTCTGCCTACCCACCTGTCAGAGCCCCTGGGAGGTAAAAGAAGGTCGTAGAGAAGACAGAGCTCTGTAATCCCAGCACCAGTCTAGGAGCTGTGTATCCATCCATTCAGTCTTCACAAGAAGCTTCTGAGAAACATACTCTCTCCAATTTACAGATGTGGAAACAGGTGCACAGAGAAGTCACCTGAAGACACACGGCCAGCAGGAGCAGTGTCAGAGTCTGAACGCGGGTTATCTGCCTGCCATGCAGGAGACCTGGATTTGATCCCTGGGTCAGGAAGATCAGCTGAAGGAGGGCATAGCAACACACTCCAGTATTCTTGCCTGGACAATCCCATGGACAGAGGTGCCTGGTGGGCTACAGTCCACAGGGTCGCAAAGAGTCAGACACAACTGAGGGACTAACACTTTCACTTTCACACACACTTTACAGGCTACAGTATGTGTGTCTAACCAACTACACCTAACTGCCCCCAGAGCACTTTATAAATAAGGGAAAGCTGTACAAACTCAAGAACATTATTATTACCCAAAAGCTGTAGTCCCCTCAGGCACACCTCAGGCACCACCCAGCCCTCTCTGATCAGACACCGAAGCCCAAGGCTGAGCCAGTCCCAGGCTGCAGGTTTCAGAATTACTTAACAGCTATGGGCTCCAGCTCCCCCACAGATCCCTCAGACCCTGCTTCTCCCTCCGTAACCTGCCAGCCGCCTCTGGCCCAGAGATCTAGGGTCTGGTGTCAGGAAGAGTATTCTTTCAACCTGGTGGTCTGTAACAACCTACAGAGGTGATATGGGGTGGGAGATGCAGAGAGGTTCAAGAGAGAGGGGACCTATGTATATGCATGGCTGATTCATGGTGATGTATGCAGAAACCAACCATCGTAAACTAATTATCCTCCAATTAAAAATAAACATGTTGTAGAATAATAATAATAAATAGAAAAGAAGAGGGCTGGCAGGGAGCACAGAGGAAAAAGGCAGGCCTGGCTGGAGCCTGGAGATAGATGGTCTTGCTCTGCACTGGCTGGCATGGGATGGGCCTGGGAGCTGAGGAGTGAGGCAGGCCAGTAACATACAGCCCACCAGGGGAGAAGCCAACCTGATGCCTAACCAGATGAGACTCCCCTTCCCAGATCCCCCTCATACCTCTATCTTCCCTTCCCAGCTCACTGATCTCCCTCCCATCTCTTCCCAACCCCTCCCTCCCTAAGATCTCCAGCTGCCCCTGCTGACTTTATAAATGGCCCTGGCAGGAGGTGGGCACCTTGGCTAATTGAATCAGCGCCCATGAGGCAGGAGGCTGGTTAGCATCACAGCTGAAAGGTGGTGGCAGCAACAGCTTGAGTGCAGCCAGCAGGGAGGAGACTGAGTGAGCAGAGAGGCCTCGACAATCTGGGTCTCGGTTTATTCTGAAGCTCCAAGGTGGGAATCCACCAGAGGACCTTGGTCACCCCAGCATAGCCTGGGAGCAGGCTTATGGGATGGACCAGAAGTCAACAAGTGCACGCATACACACAGACACACACACAGACACACACACACCCCACATATTGGTCCTATGCTCTGGGGTGGGGTGGGGGGGGAAGGGAGGCAAAGAGGAAAACAAAGAAACAGGAATGCTATGTAATATTTGTGTGTGCGCGCACACAGTTACACCTATCTATGTATACATCTCTATGTATGCTGGGCTCTCTGCCTGACTCTTTGTGACCCCACAGATACGGACTGTAGCCCATCAGGTTCCTCTGTCCGTAGGAATTTCCAGGCAAGAATACTGGAGTGAGTTGCCATTTTCTTCTTCAGGGGATCTTCCCAACCCCAGGGATGGAACCCGGGTCTCCTGCATTGCGGTCGGATTCTTTACAGATTGAGCCCCCAGGGAAGCCCATGCTGGGCACCAGTCCTGACGCCATTCTCGCCCACCCTGATGCCACCTCTGCATAGTAATTAGCAAATAAAAGCAGTCTCTAAGTGCCTTGGTCACAGCAGAACATCTCATGGTATTGGCAGCTGTCACAGAGCTGTCTCTTGGTCTTATATTGCCCTGTCCCCTTCAAGACCAGGCCGTTTCCTCATCCATGAATTGGCTCTTTGACAACAGGCTGCTAGAGAAATACTTTAAGAAGGGCTTCACCTCTGTGTTTCTGTTTGCAGAGATTCATCCCTGAGGCTCACGCCTGCATGAAGCCATTCCTGTACAACCACTCTGTTCAGGAGCCACACAGGTACAGAGCGGGGCTGGTCCATGGTGGCAACTAGGGAACAAGGCCCAAGTCCAAGGTGACGGTGCCACTGGGGATGGGCTGACCCGGCTCTCTGGAGGACCTACCCCATCTGGTCACATCTGAGAAAGACCCCGTGGGCTTAGTCAGCATTCTCAGGACTCTCGTGGCCCCTCCCACTTCCCCAAATGCTCTGCTCCCCTGCCCCCACCAGCTCTCACCCCATCTTTCCCCAGGGCCCCAATCTACCACTTCCCCTTTCGAGCAAAGCTAGCTTCAGAAGGAAAAACTCCAAAGTCCCAGGATCTCAGCAGAGAGGGGAGAGGCCAGGAGAGAAGCAGTTTTCAGCTGGGGGCCCCACACCTCTTGGTGGCTGGGTCCACAGTCCTCCAAGAGGGACTCTGAGGATCTGAAGGTACCAGCTCTGAAATGCAGATCCTTGCAATTATCCCCCCATTCTTCTGAGCAGTAAATCTTGACGTTCCCTTCTGTAGGACCAAGCCCCCTCACGGGATTAGGGTTTAAGCCCCCAGTGGCCTTTTCCACAGGCTAACACTGCCCCCTGCTGGGCTGAGCTGGGGTGTCTGTCCCAAGCACTCATGGAAATTGAAAAAGGAGGAAATTGAAAAAGGGACATCCCTGGTGGCTCAGTTAACTATTCGCCTGCCAACGCAGGAGACGCGGGTTTAACCACTGGGTCGCTGGGTCAGAGAGGAGAAGGAAATGGCAACTCACTCCAGAATTCTTGCCTGGGAAATCCCATGGACAGAGGAGCCTGGCGGGCTACAGTCCATGGGGTCATAAGAGGCAGACACAACTTAGGGACCAAACCACCACCACCATCCTTGCCTAAGAAGGCCCCAGCTCCCACCCCTCATCTGGAGAGGGAACTACTGAAACTCCTGCTTCCAGTGTCTTCTGAGGCTGAGATGAGGTGATGACAGCCGGGTTAGTCCTTTGGTGCAGGCAAGAGTCAAGGTTCCTGGATGACTTTCCTCTCTGTCTCCAGCCTGCTCACCCATTGCCTCAAATTCCTTTAAAAGGGGGCAAACGCATGAGCTGAGATCAAAGGTGCCCACAACCCACATGCGAAGCTGGGCAGCCCATTGGTCTCTATCTTGCTTCCCTCCCCGCTCTGGAGCCCATTTCCAGCTGCTGCTAGGACCCCTCTAGCTGGATGGAGTAAACCCATGCGTGGGTGCATGGGTGCTCAGTCACTTCAGTCGTATCCGACCCTTTGCGACCCCATGTTCCTCTGTCCCTGGGATTCTCCAGGCAAGAATACTGGAGTGGGTTGTCATGCCCTTCTCCAGAGAGTCAAGCCATCTTAGCCTTAAACTGTCAGAAACTCAGCTCACCTTCTTCCGCAAACCCAAATCTCTCCGCAACACCCCATTTCTCTGTGTTCCACATCCAATGTGACTCCAAGATCCGTAAGCCCTAGCTCTTCCACAGCATTTGGACCCCCAGTCTCTCTGAATTTCCCCTTCCAATTCAGCTCACTGGGGCATCAGTCTATCTTCCAAGTAACCCGACAGCTGACTGACCTAACACAGAGCTCTATAGGATTCTCTGCTTAAAAGCCTTGTCAGTGTGATGGCCACGTATTGATAACTCTCGAAGGTAATTAATGGATTCATGGGGATTTATTACACTACTCCTCCCACTTTCGTGTGTGTTTGAAATTTTTTAAAATATAAGTTTTAAAAAATAAAGCCTTGTCATTCCTCCTTCCCCTTTAATTAGGTACAAATTCCTGCATAGCAGGGTTAGAATCTGCCTTCTCAAGTAGATTGCCCCATGTCCCCTCCATTTTTATTTATTTATTTATAATTGGAGGATAATTGCTTCACAATATTGTGTTGGTTACTGCCACACATCAACATGAATCAGCCATAAGTGTACATACGTCCAGGCTTCCCAGGTGACTCCGTGGTAAAGAATCTGCCTGCAGCGCAGGAGACACGGGTTTGATCCCTGGGTTGGGAAGACCCCCTGGAGAAGGGAATGGCAACTCACTCTAGTATTCTTGCCTGGAGAATCCCATGGAGAGAGGAACCTGGCAGACCACAGTCCATAGGGTCGAAAAGAGTTGGACATGACTGAGTGACTTAGCAGGCAGACAGGCATACATATGTCTCCACCCTCTTGAACCTCCCTCCTACCTTCCCCTCCATTCTTACAGAACTCTTTTCTGAGCATGTACATACTTCCCCCAATGCCTCCATTCACATTCTTCTACCAGTATCCTCTTTTCATATCCCTTCCCACCCTTGAAGGGCCACCTTAAGTGCCGTGTTTGATACGAAGCCTTTCTTGGTCCCCTAGAGAACAGCTATCTCCCCTGACTCCCAAGCTTTCGTTCTCCTCTTGTGAAACTTACATCCCCTTTTGTGATAGACATCTGTGTCCTCATCTCAGCCCACCTCTAGACTATAAGCATCACGAGGCCAAGGGAGGCTTTACAGACAGTACCCCGTAATACTGGCTGAGTTGGCCAGTAGCAGGAACATACTGACAGCCCTTTCCATGAAAGCAGGTTTTGATGAAAGGAGACTGCACAGAGCCTGCAGGGAAATACTGGGTTGGAACTTTCGGGCCAACCCAGTAGAAACATAAGGGCCAATACAGAACTTCAGAACAGGAAGGGCTCTCAGAGCCCAAATGGAGAAACTCCCTCAATTTACAGACAAAGAGATAAGTCTTAGAAAGGCAAGGGATGAGTCCCATTTCTACTCTGGCCTGTCTTCCACTCCAGGTTTACACACACACACAGCTTCCTCACTATTTTGGGGGTGGTGACCCTACCCTAGCAATGGGTTTAGCATCTTTCCCGGAGTGCCTTGACTTGCGGAGACCTCTGGCCAGATGTGGGGACCCAGCTGATGCCCAGAGAGGATCCTGCTGCTGGGAGAGGTGGTGTCAGTGGTGACCAGTCGAAGCATCCACCCCCAGCAGGGCCATGCCTGTCCCATCCCCTCCTCCCACACTCTCATGTTGCACAGAAATATTTCTGAAACGTTTAATGCCACAGGGAAGTCCAAAACTGGCAGAAAGCAGCAGCCATGCTCCTGCATGCCTGGGCCACGGCTGTCCCCTGAAAAGGTGGCCCACACAGACCGAGGAACCAGGGCGATTTGCTGACATCCTTTTGTCCTCTAAATGCCGGAGGTTCCACTTAGGCCGGCGGGGGTGGCAAAAGAAGAGGAAGTGGAGAAGGAGTAGGAGAAGGGCAGTCTCCGCAGGCACTCTTCCTGCCCTCAGATGGTGACTCATGCTGCATGCCCTGAAGGGGACAATTCCTTGGACCAGACTAAACTGGTCAAGCTGAGAGTTCAAGAAGGAGCAGAGCAGGGCTCCTGGGATGCAGTGGCCAGGAGTCACCAGCAGAAGCTGGAAGAGGAGGCCTGCCTGCCACTCCAGCTCCTTCTCACCAGCCTCTAACTTTGGCCACATATGGACAGGACTCCTGTGCTGGCGTCCCATGGGGATCGCATCTCCTCCACGCTCCATCACTTTGGGCCTTTCTTGAGTACAACATTGTCATACTCGGTCCCCTGTGGCCAGTCAGAGGCGGCGAAGTCTTGTCCCACTATGTAGCCATGCTTGAGGCCACTGGAGTCCCTGTCGGCTGTGGCCTGCCTCCTCCAGGCCTCACCCCGGGGCTCCTGCGGGCTGTCATACAGGGCCAAGGCAGCCATCCCCTCAGGCTCATCGTATATGTGGTCGGGTCGTGGGTGCGGGTGATCCTCAATGCTGTCGTACAGAGGGTCGGCTGGGGGCTGGGGAGGAACAGCCAGGACGCCTCTCAAGCTCTTCCCCAGGCTCCGGGCCACTGCATCGAAGGGCACTGCATACTCTCCCTCTAGTCCACGCTGCTGCCGGGGCGTGGGCACCTGGACGGTGGGTGACAGTGGTGGCAGCGAGTCGTGGGGTCGGGCGTACGGGCTCTCTGGCCGGGGCAGCACCGCAGGGACTGGGACTGGCTGGGTCTGGGGCCCAGGAGGGGCGGCGTTCTTCTGGGCAGAGATGGCCTCTTCCAGGGCCAGGAAGATCTCATTGCCTTGCCTGGTTTCGAACTCAAAGTTGCCTTCTCCTGAGACACAGCGCCGGCCAGCCTCGAAGGAAAAGGTTACCTGGGTGGGGGAGAAAGCCTATTACTGGGAGGCCAGCTGCTCCTATACCCAGTTTCCAATCACAAACACGTCACCTCCAACTTCCCTCCAGCCGGGGAGCTGCTTGACCTTCTCACCAAGCTGCTTCCTCTCCAAGTCTTTTCTTACAAACAAACCCCTCTCCTTTTTCCTTCTTCCTTCCATCCATCAGCATATGAAGACTGGCATAGAGTTCAACCTCCACACACCCGCTACTCCCAGCCAGGTCTTCCTCTTCTTTCCTTCCCTCCACCTCCACCTCCGTGTCTCCCTCCCCGGTTCTCTCCTCCAGCCCCTGGGCTGGGCTGATTTTCTTCTGCCGGTCTTCGTCTCATCTTCTCTCCCTCCTCCATTCTCTCTTCCTTTGAGGGTCCCTCGGCCCTCTCCCTGACACTCTCTTTTCTCTCACAGTTCATCCTTCCTCTGCCCTACCCCTGGCAGCCCCTGCTCACCTTATCCCGCCCAAAGCGTCGCAGGAACCTGTAAGGCCATTCATATAGCTGGGTGCCCAACTCGGGGCCGCCCCACAACTCCAGGGCACTCTCCCCAACCCGGAGGGTATAGGATCCCCGGAGCCGGCACCTCTCACTGACTTCTGTGGGTCTCATGGTCACAGCAAACTCCTTTCGGGGGGTCCCTGGGGAGGAGACACAGTTCATGGGAAAAACAGCCAACCTCTTTCAATTCTGTATGTGTGCGTGTTCAGTCACTCAGTTGTGTCCGAATCTTTGTGACCCCATGGACTATAACCCGCCATGTTCCTCTGTCCATGGGATTCTCCAGGCAAGAATACTGGAATGGGTTGCCATTTTCTTCTCCAGGAGATCTTCCTGACCCAGGGCTCAAACTTAAGTCTCTGGCGTCTCCGGCATTAGCAAGCGGATTATTCACCACCGCTCTAAATAAGCAGGCCAGGTCTCCAGAAGAAAAGTATTATCGGTGGCCCCATGACCCTGGTGCCTGTGTTCTGAAGGCTTAGCTGCCCTGTGCCAGGTCAGACTCCCCAAGATGCCAGGAACCCCCACCCCCTCCCCCAGGAGGCATCGTGCCCTAGCCACGAGCACCCCGACTCCTCCGTGGCCACATCCTTCCTGCTCCTGTCGCCAGAGTCACAGCTTTGTCTCCTCCATCTCATTGCTCGCCCCAACCCAGCTGCCTCCCCATCCCTCCTGCCACACCTGCAGGTGCTACCCCACCTCCCCAGCTCTCCCTGCCTACCCACCCTCTGCCGAGGCCATGGGGGGTCGGGGGGCCCTCCAAGGGGTGGAGCCTGGATGCACCCCTTGCCCTGTGTCTTCCTGCTCCGCCCAGGCAGTCCCCAGAGCGCTAGACAAGAGGACAGGAGGAGGACTGCCTTGTGAGCAAAAAGCTCCCTTGCTGCAGGACACCTAAGATCCACAGAAGGGAAATCATTCTTTTTACAGACGATTGCTCAGGTCCCATCAAGGGAGAATTCCAAACCAGCACTTTCACCTGGGTCCCTCAGCCAGGCCTGGATCAGAGGGAGCGGGCCAAGGGTGAAGGGTTGACATTTAAGGCAGGCCAGCCTCCCCAACCTTGGGCCTGGCCGGAAGCGATGAGGAGCGGCTGATAAGGGGCTGGCTGGGGCCGGGGGCAACCACAAGGCAGGAAGACTGGGCCGGCTGCCGGCCAACTCTCACCTCCTCCCCACCACGCCCTGGAGAGAACAGCCAGGGGAGAAGCAGGGGCCCCCTCACCTGCGGTCGCGCTGCTGTACAATTCATTTTCCTCCATGCGGGGCCGGCCACCCTTCCCCTCCAGCCCTGACAGCTCCTTCCGCCGACCCTGGGGAGAAGGCCCAACGTTCACCACCATCGCCATCTCCAGCCCCACCTCTGGCCACCCTAAGCTTTCTTGCAAAATGCACTCAGTCTGCCACCCCCACCCCCCACCCCCCCATCTTTATTCTGAATTGGGATCCACACCCCACCAAAGAACCACCCTCAGCATCCTGACCTTGACTAGCACAACACCTGCCCTCGGCAGGCACCCGGTGCCCCACATCCTCTCTACAGCCCTGGACGACTCACGGGGAAGGCCAGGAGGCAGATGGCCTGTATCCAGTCGCCACGCTCAGCGGTGGGGGCGGCCAGCAGGTACAGGCGTTCCGTGGTCTCCAGGAAGAAGGTGCTGGTGTCCCGGGGGCTGCTGGCCTCCCCACTGGCTTCGGACACCCTCAGGCAGTCATTGAGGCGGATCACTCTCCGGGCGGCCTCTCCCCGGCGCGACTTCTCGGAGCCCTCCTGGAGCTCCAACCGGGCCAGTGCGCAGCCTGAACCTCCATACAGTGCAGCCCCGAACCGGCGCCATTTCTGGCCCCAGATGGAGAGATGGTGACCAGCGGGGAGAGGAGGACCCCAGGGGGAGATGTAGGGGAAGATCACAGGAGACCCAAGGAGGCAGAGGGCTTAACACAGGCCTTAAGAGTTAGTATGCGTTGAAGATGCACCCCAAGTGACCCAGAAAGAGACCTCCAGTGACAGCAGGGAGGAAGCCAGAGGCAAGAAAAAAAGAAAAGGCACAGGGGTGAGCCCCATGATGACAACTGCAGGGAGACTGGGTAAGCTCAACGCAGGGAATCCCAGGTGAGAGGCAGAAAGCATGTGAGTCCTGAAGCCCAGAGGAGGCGAGGAGGGCAGCCTGAGAGCCCAGACTGGGGAGCTCCTCTTTCTGCATGAGGCCCCACAGAAGGCCCTGTCCCCAGGAACTTGCTGACGCTCCTGAACCTTCCTGACTCGTGGCCTGAGGCCATGAGAGGGACAGAGAGAGAGAGAGGAACCCTGGGGTGGGTCCCCTGAGGGAAGGAGGACTTCCCTATTCAAAGAGGCCAAAAGAATGAAAAGGAGTTTAGACACAATGGGGGCCTGGCTCCCAGAGAACCCGACTCAAGTTCAAAAGCAGCCAAACGCACCCCACTGGGCAGGAAAGGAGGAAGGAACCTCCACGGCCATCCCGAATTATCCCCTCCACTGTGCAGTCCAGTCCTTCCCAATGTGTCCCGGTGAGGAGAAGTCGCCACAGAACAAGAAAGAGTCAGAGTCCTCTGGTATCCCCTCCTCCTGGGGTCACGGCTGTCAGCAAAGGCCATGATGTGGAGGCTGCTCAAGGGAGCAAGCGGCTGCTAAGGAACGAGCCCTCCCAAGCTTGTGTTCTGCACCCAGTATGGTAGATGGCAGTCTCCATCACCCCATAAGGGTTTTGGAACATTCCAGGGCCTCCTCTCCTCTCCGGGGAGTCGCTAGCACCCCACCCTCCACCACCTCTCAGCCCAGCCCCAGACCAACGGTGCTCTTCTTACCTTCCCAAAAGTCTGCTGCTGCTGGAGGTACAGGAAGCCCTGCTTCACCACCACGTCCTCCATCCTCGCAGCATCCCGGGGCCCCTGAGCGCCAGCTCTCCCCTTCCACACCCACCCGCTCTCACTCCTCTCTGCCCTAGGTTCCCCCTTCTCTCAAGTTCATTTCCTCTCTGCCTAGAGTTTTCTGCACTATTCTCGGCTGCTCGATGACGACAGGCCGATAGGCCCTGTGGTTTCTTGCTCTGTGTGTGTGTTTTCTTTCTGACGAGTGAGTTTCACATTCAAGCTTCCTGCATTTTCAGTGAGTAAGAGAGAATTTCCAAAAAGCCCAACTCTAGCATTTCACTGAACGCAGCTCAGGGACAGAGGCCAGCAGGAGGGAGTCACCGACACAGGGTGGATGGCCCTCTGGAACAGAGACCCAGAAACAAAAATTTGACTGTAAAACCAGGAGCCAAAGGCTCCGCCATGCTCAGGCTGGATGGTTAGCATGATGGAGCTAGGAGACACCTGAGAAATCAACCAGCCCAACATGCTCATCTAAAAATGAGGAGACTGAGGCTCACAGAAGGGCTGAGGACAGGTTCAAGGCCATCAAACCGGAAACCAGGTCTCTCAGCTCAGCAGGAGCTGAGCCACACATGCACACTGGACACATTAGCCTCAGTACTTTCACACACTCTGCTGAAATGGTCTCCCTCTGTGGGGACACTCCCTGTCCCCCACAATGACACACACACACACCACCTCCTGAGCTTCTAGAAACATGAATGTCTCCACACTGAAGCGAGCTACACTCCCCAAGCACATCTCAACTGTTGGAGACCACCTTCTTTTCAACCTTTGTGAGCATTGTAAAGACACTTGAATTCTATCTGGAGGTTATAAGTTACAATAGCAAACTCTCACATTAAAAAAAAAAGTTTCATGGTTATCAAATGTGCTTCACAGTTAGCAAAGGTCCCAGGTCCACACAGTCTACAGACACACTTTCTACCCTTGGAAGAAGGAAGGGCAGGTGTGAACCCACCTGTTTGCAAGTCTCCTGAAGTCACAAGGCCAGAGGAGGAAGTACCAGGGTAACTGATCTTTTAATTGAACAGTCTTTTTATTGCTGACCTCAAGGATGCCTCGTGGGCTGCAGTCCATGGGGTCAGAGTCAGACACGACTGAGTAACTGAACAACAACAACAGATGCGACTGGTGGTAAAGAACTTGCCTGCCAGTTCAGGAGGAAAAAGAGGCGTGAGTTGGATCCCTGGGTCCAGAAGATCCCCTGGAGGAGGGCATGGCAACCCACTCCAGTATTCTTGCCTGGAAAATTCCATGGACAGAAGAGCCTGGTGGGCTAGAGTCCATGGGACCGCAAGAGTCAGACATAACTGAAGCAGCTTAGCATGCAAACAAAGTCTAGACTCCATGCAAGAAGATATATGGCTTAGGGGAAATCTAAGTGCCTCAGAGACTATCTAACTTTGGGCCAAATGGTTTAGAGAAGCAATCTGACAGAGGCATAGTGTGGAAATATTGGGAAAACCAGAGAATTAGACTAGCACTCTTGGGGTAACCCCATAATGGGTGTTTATGTAACTGAGCCATTTCCTCTACTGCAGGGGTTCGGTCGTCTTGGGAAGAAGAGCAGAGCAGTGCGCTGCTCAGATCTTCTGCTGTACATGCCATGTGCTTTACCAAAACAGCTCCAAACATGAGCATTATGGGCTCTGGGAGGAGAGGACTAAGACACGTAAAGCAAGCTCATGACACTCAGTCCAGCTGCCTGGATTTGAACAGCTGAATCCAGAAACCAAAGGGGAACCAAGGATGCTGGTGAAGGGGGAAAACGCCTTGAGAAGGGGTTAAGAGTATGGAAGTAGGTGGCTTATTCCATCTCTCTGGGCTTCCCTGGTGGCTCAGTGGTAAAGAATCCACCTACCAATGAAGGAGGCATGAGTTGGATCCCTGGAGTAGGAAATGCATTCTGCTCCAGTATTCTTGCCTGGAGAATTCCATGGACAGAGGAGCCTGGCAAGCTACAGTCCACGGGGTTGCAAAACAGTCAGACTTGACTTAGTGAGTAAATAACAACAATTCCATTTCTCCAACGCCTTAGGAGAAGCAGCATTACATAGGGGCTGCATGGACTGTGGATGACTCAGCATCTCCTTAGGGAGTGAGAAAAGAAGGGCTTCTAAGGCCATCCTGGGGGTTGTCAGAGAAGTGCCTTTCAAACGCTAATGTGCAAACCCGGTTGCAGATTCAGATGCAGTAGGCCTGGCATAAGATCTGAGATGCTGAAGTCGCTGGTGGGTGGACCGGACCTGACTAAGTAGCCAGACAACAAAGGATCCTCCCCTCCACCTCTCTGATCACTTTCCCCGAAGGTCAACTGGACGCATTCCACTCAGAACCACAGGGGGGAGCCCGAGTTTGCCAGATTACCAGGAAATTACTATTTAATCCCTGGAGGTTTAGACCCTAAGGAATCGGTCTGCAATGCAGGAAACTTGGGTTCGATCCCTGGGCTGGGAAGATCCCCTGGAGGAGGGCATGGCAATCCACTCCAGTATTCTTGTCTGGAGAATCCCCATGGACAGAGGAGCCTGGCGGACTATAGGCCATTGGGGTCACAAGGAGTTGGACACGACTGAGCAACTAAACACTGAGCCCAGGAATTTTGCATACCCCGCCCCGCTCCGTGCCATCCCTTGCCTACGGGAGCAGGAAAAGTTATTTTCCTGTGTCTGTTTGCCACAGGCTTGAACTCAGAGCAACCCCCACTTTTCCTGGCAGGACTTGTGGGGACCCTGCAGAGAAAGTACTAACCCCAGTATTTTCTGCCTGGCCACAGGCAAACCCTATGCGCAGGGACCCAAAAGAACACAGCAGAAGGGCAAAGAACCAGAGGCCCTTAGATGACCCAGGCACCAAAGATAGGGAAAGAAAGCAACAAAAAGGCATAAGTGGAGGGCAGGGTGCCCCTAGACTCCTTTTTGCTTTTATTGGCAAAAAAGGGACACCCCGCACCTCATTTGTGCCTTGGTATAAGCCACAGGATCCTTTCCTTTACAATGGTTTCTCTCAGCTGGAGTTAGGAACAGATCTGGAGATCAGGGCTCTAAGAACCTGGCAACTTTTTGTTACTATTCTCATCAGTGTTGAGCAACTAAATCTCTAATACAAAAGGGTTTCTGGGCTTGTCTTTGGGAGCTAGAAAGGAAGGAGCAGAAGAGACTGATTCCTTGGGCAGGTTTAAAGATTAAGCAACCCCCAGAGGATGAATGGCTGGGGAGGGCTGGAAAGGGGAGTACTACCCCAAAGGCAGCTCTGGACAGCAAAGAAGCAACAGCAAAGAAGGTATAGAATGGTGGGCAGGGAGTTGGTGGGGGCCGGAGAATGATGGAGGACTGAGCACAGAAATAAGTTGTGGGGGGAGGAGTTCAGTTCAGTTCAGTTGCTCAGCTGTGTCCGACTCTTTGCGACACCATGGACTGCAGCATGCCAGGCCTCCCTGTCAATCACCAACTCCAGGAGTGGGAGTGTTTGTAAAAGCAATCCTGCCTTCTCCCACCCCAGTTGTTCCTGTCAGTGGGGGAGGAAGGATCTGTCTCTTGAGTTTTATTCCTAGTCCGCACTCTCCATTAAGTATATCATTATTAACATAATAATATTACTTAACATTGGCGTAACACTCCTTAATGTTCAAACTCCTTAATGTTCTCCTGAGAGCCCCAAATGCACCCTAGGATGAGACTGAGATAGGAAGAATTCAGGTTAAAAGTTATTTTTTTGAGCATCTCCTCTGTGCAGAGGTAGGAGGGACAGGGCATAAACAAGACATTTGCTGTTGTTATTCAGCTACTCAGTCTTGTCCAACTCTTTGCGACCCCATGGACTGCAGCACGCCAGGCTTCCCTGTCCTTCATTATTTTCCGGAGCTTGCTCAATCTCATATCCATCGAGTCGGTGATGCCATCCAACCATCTCATCCTCTGTTGTCCCCTTCCCTGTTTTCATTGTGGTTCCCTTCTCTTTTTAAAAACATTTCTTTACTTGGCTGCACCAGGTCTTATTGCGGCAGGATCTTGGATCTTCGTCACAACATACGAGATCTTTAGATGCAGCATGCAAACTCTTAGTTGTGGCATGTGGGTTCTAGTTCCCTGACCAGGGATCAAACCCAGGCCCCCTGCAGTGGGAGGATGAATCAATGGACCACTGTTACCAAGTCCAAGCTCACTCTGCTTGCCACACGACAGGCCAATGAATCCGAGAGACAAGGTGCTGAGACAAGGAATACAACTTTATTTGGGGAGCCGGCTGACTTGAGGAAAAGGTGCCTCAAAATAACCATCTTGTCCAAGTCTGGATGCCAAGTTCTTTTATAGATCAGAGAGAAAGCAATGAGGAACTAAAGTCAAAAGACAGATGAGAGGGAAAGGCAGTGGGGAAGTAAAGATGTTTGGGTCTTCCCTCTCGCAAAACACCTCCAAGGGAATTGGCCAGGCTCGGGAAAGGGTTGTTGTGTGTGCTCATGCTCAGTCATGTCCAACTCTTTGGAATCCCATGGACTGGAGCCTGCCAGGCTCCTCTGTCCATGGGATTTTCCAGGCAAGAATACTGGAGTGCGTTGCCATTTCCTTCTCCAGGGGATCTTCCTGTCCCAGGGATAGAAGTCCCAAGTCGCCTGCATTGGAGGCTGATGCTTTACCACTGCACCACCTCTTGGAGATGCTTTGCAAGCCTTGGGAAAGGATGTGTTCATCTCTTCTATTCACAGGTGGGCAGGGACAGATTAGCTCTCAATGAGCTGAAAAAAGGCACTTTAGTTTACAGTCAAGCAGAGGGGCAGGGTCCTCTGAGGCAAGCTATTAAGTATGATTATAATAACAAAAGCAACAAAAAGCAAGTCAAAGAAAGTTTCCAACAGGGACTCAGTTGGCTTCTCTGCAACACCACCAGGGAAGTTCTTGACTTTTCTTTCTAGCTGGAGACTCAGATGATGAAAAAACTAAATATGTAAATACCTTAAAACAGACTATGATCAGTGCTCTAAGTATGACAGTGATGGGGGGAGGGGACAACTTTCTATAGAACTGGTGAGAAAAGCCTCTCTGAGGAGATAACAATTGAACTAAGACATCAGTGATACGGAAACCAGCCACTTGAAGATCTAAGGGGAAAACACTGCAGGCAGAAGTTCCTTCAAGGGCAAAGGCCCCTAGGCAGGAACAGCTTAACGTGAAGAACTGCAAGACGGACAGAATGACCAGAGCATTGCAAGCCAGAGGGGACCGGGGACAGACGGTCCTATCACATGGCCTTTCAGGCTACAGGAAAGATTCGGAATGTATTCTTTTTTTTTTTTTCCGAATGTATTCTAAGTGCAATGGGCGTTCACTTGAGGATTTTAAAGCAGGAATGTGAATGATCTGATTTATGATATTAAAAGGGTGTTCTGCAGCTATAGGGAGCATGGGTTGTCAAGGGGCAAGATCAGAAGCAAAGAAAGCAAGGATTCCATTATCTGAGCCCAGCAGAAAACTGATGGTGGTCTGGATCAGGACGTTAGTAATGATGCAGATGAGTGGCCAGATTTGGGTGTGTACTTGACTTGCATGTGGACTGGCTATGAGGGACTGTTGAAACACTAGATTATCATTTACTGCAAAGGGGAAGATAGAGGGAGAGAAACAGGTGTGGGGAGGGTTGTTGGTGGGCAAGGATTTGGGTCTGACCCCACAGGGAGCTGTTATTTCTACTCCATCAGGCAAGTAGGGAATTGGAAGTCTACCCCATTGCAATCATCACTCCAAGAAGACAGCAAGGAAGCACCTGACCCACCACCCCTGCTCTGTACGCTCAAGGAGCTAAGAACTGGATACTGAAACGTTGGAAAACAAAAACAGAAAAATCCCACATCTTAAAGGCTAGACTTGTCAGAAGCAACAATCAAAAGCTCTGTCTCCAAAGTTTTCTCCAAGTGAATCTAATTGGCAGTGAAGCTAAAGGTAAAGGAGAAAAGGAAAGATACCCATCTGAATGCATAGTTCCAAAGAATAGCAAGGAGAGATAAGAAAGCCTTCTTCAGAGATCAGTGCAAAGAAATAGAGGAAAACAATAGAATGGGAAAGACTAGAGATCTCTTCAGGAAAATTAAAGCTATCAAGAGAATATTTCATGCAAAGATGGGCACAGTAAAGGACAGAAATGGTATGGACCTAACAGAAGCAAAAGATATTAATAAGAGGTGACAAGAATACACAGAAGAACTATACAATAAAGATCTTCATGACCCAGTCAACCATGATGGTGTAATCACTCACCTAGAGTCAGACATCCTGGAATGTGAAGTCAAGCGGGCCTTAGGAAGTATCACTATAAACAAAGCTAGTGGAGGTGATGGAATTCCAATTGAGCTATTTCAAATCCAAAAAGATGATGCTGTGAAAGTGCTACACTTACTATGCCAGCAAATTTGGAAAACTCAGTAGTGGCCACAGGACTGGAAAAGGTCAGTTTTCATTCCAATCCCAAAGAAAGGCAATGCCAAAGAATGTTCAAACTACTGCACAATTGCCCTCATCTCACACGCTAGCAAAGTAATACTCAAAATTCTCCAAGCCAGGCTCCAACAGTATGTGAACCATGAACTTCCAGATGTTCAAGCTGGTTTTAGAAAAGGGAGAGGAACCAGAGATTAAATTGCCAACATCTGCTGGATCATTGGAAAAGCGAGAGTTCCAGAAAAACATCTACTTTTGCTTTATTGACTACGCCAAAGCCTTTGACACTGTGGATCACAACAAACTATGGAAAATTCTTAAAGAGATGGAAATACCAGACCACCTTATCCACCTCCTGAGAAATCTGTATCCAGGTGAGGAAGCAACAGTTAGAACTGGACATGGAACAACAGACTGGTTCCAAATCAGGAAAGGAGTACAACAAGGCTGTATATTGTCACCCCGCTTATTTAACTTATATGCAGAGTACATCATGCAAAATGCTGGACTGGATGAAGCACAAGCTGGAATCAAGATTGCCAGGAGAAATATCAATAACCTCAGATATGCAGATGACATCACCCTTATGGCAGAAAGTGAGGAAGAAGTAAAGAGCCTCTTGATGAAAGTGAAAGAGGAGAATGAAAAAGTTGGCTTAAAGCTCAACATTCAGAAAACTAAGATCATGGCATCCGGTCCCATCACTTCATGGCAAATAGATGAGGAAACAATGGAAACAGTGACACACTTTTATTTTCTTGGGCTCCAAAATCACTGCAGATGGTGACTGCAGCCATGAAATTAAAAGATGCTTGGTCCTTGGAAGAAAAGCTATGACCAACCTAGACAGCATATTAAAAAGCAGAGACATTACTTTGCTGACAAAGGTCTGTCTAGTCAAGCTATGTTTTTCCAGTAGTCATGTATGGATGTGAGAGTTGGACTATAAAGAAAGCTGAGTGCTGAAGAACTGATGCTTTCCTGGTATTGGAGAAGACTCTTGAGAGTCCCTTGGACTGCAAGGAGGTCAAATCAGTTAATCCCAAAGGAAATCAGTCCTGAATTTTCATTGGAAGGACTGATGCTGAAGCTGAAACTCTAATACTCTGGCCACCTGATGTGAAGAACTGATTCAATGGAAAAGACCCTGATGCTGGGAAAGATTGAAGGCAGGAGGATAAGGGGACAACGGAGGATAAGATGGTTGGATGGCATCACTTACTCCATGGACCTGAGTTTGAAAGCAAGCTCTGGGAGTTGGTGATGGACAGGGAAGCCTGGGGTGCTGCAGTCCACGGTGTTGCAAAGAGTCGGACAGGACTGGGCGACTGAACTTAACTGAGCTTAACTTGCATATAGAACCCTGGCTGCAAGGAAGTCTGGGTAATGTAGTTTTTAGGTGTCCTACCTCTGCGAATGAGGAAGACACACTCGGAGGAGGACGAAGGTTGATATGAATGCTGAGCACCAGTCCTCCTGATCCTTAACAGAAAGTGTGCGTCATTACTACTAACATACAACCTATACTCTCAGAATTCAGATAAAATTTAATCTGGGGACCATGACTGGAAGCCAGAGTGGGATCTAATGGAAAACAGGATCTATCTTTCCAAGTGGGAAAGACTAGAATTGGTCTCAGCAGGCAAGGCCTTACCTGACCTCACCCAGAGGGATGGCTTTTCCACTCAAGACTGAGCCCAGGGGTCCTAAAATCCCTTAATCTCTCCCCCCTACCACCTCCCGCAGCTTCTGACCACTCTTAGGAGGCAGCCTAGACAGCTGACTAAGATGACAATTTATTGGGGAAGGGCGGAACCGTGCCTTCTGCGTGTATCCATCATTACCATTACTTGGCGGTTATTTCCATGAATGTTTAGCGTGGAGAAAAGGATATAAATGGAAACAAGGAGATTTGAGTTGCTGGTAAAACCTAGGATGAGAGAGCAATGACCCCTGTCCACCGGAGCAGAAATCCAGAAGGACACAAATTCGTCGGCAGTGGAAAGTAAAGAATAATGCAGGCGTCCTAAGTGGGCAGTGGGCGCACCGGAAGAACCCCCGGGGGTGTGGTGTGGTTTGGTGTTACAGCAGTGGCACGGCCGCAGCCGGGTGAGGGGCACGACGTGAGGACACTTTTGCAGGGAGGAATCCGTCAGGTGCAGGGGTCTGGGCGGGGATAGGTCTTGGTCCCCCCGGGAGCCCTCGCCAAGCCGATGAGCTAAGGCAGCGCCACCTCCCGCTGCCGCTCTCGCCGGCCCGCCGGAGCGAGCGCGGCCCCTTTAAAAATCATGTAAACAAAGCTTTGTTCCGCCGGCCCCCTCCCCTCGCGCCCCCCGGTCTGCTCCCTCCTCCACCCGCCTCCCGCGTCTCCGGGCCGCTGACGTTGCCGCGCCTTTACGCCGTCCCAACGGCGCTGCGCATTCTCCAACCGCGGCCCCTGCCGCCCGGGCCTGCGCAGCCGGGCGGCGCTACGCCGCGAGCGCAGCGCGACGAGCCCCCAGCGCGCAGGCGCAGCGGCGACGGCGGCGGCGGCGGCGGCCGGGCCGAGGTGCGCGTTGGGGGGGAGGGGGGGCCGCAGAGGAGCATGAATGGAGCAAAATGGCGGATCATGTGCAGGTGAGAGGAGCTGCGGGGGAGGGGGCGGCCGCGGAGAGTGGGGACTGGGGGCGCGCGCGGCCCGAGGGGCTCGGGCAGGGTCGGGGCTCGCCGGGCCCGCGCCGCTGCCACTCGGGGCTCCGGAGACGCCGCCCCGTCCCGGAGCCCTGGGGCCTTTCCCGCCTCCCGGGCCGGGGGCCTCCTCCATCCCCTCCCACCCGGTCCCAAGTCTCTCGCGCGGGGCTGGAGATTCAGGGATCCGCGCCCCGGCGGGCACAGCCTACATCGCTTATCAGTGACTGTCCTCACTCCGGAGGGAGGCCTCCCGCAAGTCCTCAGTGCCCCCCAAGACGGGGGCGGTAGGGAGACCCCTTGCCGACTCTGTCCTGAGGGGCACTTCGCCGTCACACTCGCCGGCCCTAAACAGATAACAATAAGAATACCTCGCACTGATCAATCTCGCTCTACCGAATCTTTCCCGCCGCCTTCCTCTTCTCGCCCCCGAACATAAGAGAGACCCCCCTCCCTCCTGCCTCCTTCCCTGCTCCCACGGATTCGCCCACCACTCCCCCACTCCTGATCGCACAGCCTGCAGGGCCGAGCTCCCCGATCCTCCAAAATGGGTGCTCAGGCCTGGGCCCGCCCTCCCTCCGGTCCCCCTATCCCCAGTGAAGGAGTTGAGTGCCCACACCTCCTCTGAAACGCGGGGTGGAGGGGGTGTGTCTGAATCGAGAGCTGCAACGTTGGGTGCAGACGTTTGCTCTGGAGGGTCCCCATGGGGCTGCAGAGCTGCCCCGGGCGTGCTTTGGGCCCAGGCCACTTTTTTTCAAAGACATGGCACAGGCCCTAAGAAGGGACAAACCCTTAACCGCTCCTAAAAGTAGCTCGAGGAGTCAGGGTTATTTCTTGCAAACTCGATAAAGTTTTTCTTTTCTGTGCTTTAGATCCGATAATTTTATGACACAGTTATTGTTACAGTTATATTGTCAGAAACCTTTGGATTTTCTAGGTAACCGCACGGGTTTTGTGTTGTGGGAAGTAGAAAGTAGAGAGTATAGCAAGTGTGTCTCCTTATTTTGCATATTGTATAGTTATCATTCCTCAAGTAAAAAGGAGAATCGTCTCACGTTTTGTCTACAAGGAACTGCGGTGGTGTGACTTCTGTCAGTTTCTTTGGGAGAGAAGGGACTAAATAAATTCTCAGGCCAGGGATCAGTAGAGTAAATCTTTGATGGGGGAAGCACAAGTTATCAGGACAGAATTATATAGAAGATTGTAACCACTGATGGAAGACCACAGATTTGTATTTGAAACTCAGTAGCATGATTCAGAAGTAGCAGTAAAACTTGATACAAGGTGATAATAATAATACTGTAGTTCCTTGAGTTTTATAGCAAGCATTTCTAAGAAGCATGTAGGATTTTTATGTGTGTGTGTGTGTGTGTGTTTTTTAATTCTTCCATCCTAAAAGAGTAGATAGGCATTAACTACTGTCATTTTGAGGAAACTGAAGCATAGAACTGATGTTAGATTTATTTAGGAAGTGGATTGGAGGCTTCTGACTTTGGGTCCCATGCTTTTATCTACTGGGGAAATAAAAAAATAGTGTCAGAGAGCATTCCAGAATATGGTTTGAGTAGATAGCCTTTCTGATGATGCTTTGGAAGACAGGAAGTTCATGTACTTTTATGAATATGCATCTGTCTTATCTCTTGCAAAGAAGTCTCTCTTCCTGTGATCTCTCCCACATTTTGAATCAAAAAGGTGGTCATTCCTCACCAGAGGAACGTCAGGATGAGTTCAAGTGGTCTTCATAGCACTTACCTCTCAAAGGAGGGTCTGCCTTAGTAAGGAGTTGTTTTTTTTCCCCACCCACCCCAACATAAAAATCTACCAAAATAAGACTTACTAACTTTTCAAAACAAAGAGGAGGCGGCCAGTTCAGTGCTTCATTTGATTTCAGAGAGTTATAGTATGTTACTCTCTAATAGTGGTCTTTTTAACAACTAGATAAGTCTGTGAAGGAATTTTTTCTCTTTATGCTTTTGTTTGTTAGACCACTAGATTACTTTTACTTCTGGATACTTGGAGTCTTAAACATGTACTTTATTGTAGCAGAAAACCTTCTAAAGAAAAAGATAAATTCTCCCCTGTGTGGAATGAGTAAATAAATGGAAAGATTAAGGACAAATCTGAAGTGCTTTGAGGGGCAGTATTTTTCTGAAAACACTATTGGAATATGAGGTTTAAAAAAGTCTATCACTGATTCAAAACAGTGATTATTTGAAAGCTTCATGTGTAGTTCTAAATAGTTGAGTCATTATGTAGCTAGTGCTTTCCTGAACCACCAGGGTGAGCAGTTCTGTATTGTTGTTTTTTCTATTGACACTAAGTAAGTGTCATATGATTCTTAGGCTGGAGTTCTGAGCATCTCTTCTGATAAGTATTTAATGGAAGTCACAAAGCGATAGTAATGGAAAATTACAATATTTGATTTGTCTTTTAGCTCTGTTGATGTCAGTAGTCAAGTCTCTTCAGAAGAGAGGCTTGTAAGAACCTTCTCGTTGTGATAAGTTTCTTACTCTTGGTCTTAGAGGACCTTATCTAACACCCACCAAGGAGGCAGTGATTGTTAAAAATCAAACTCATTTGTATTTATCTTCATAAAATGAATGGTCCTCCTTCCGTTTTTAAAAAACATTAAGTTAGATGAAGATAATGAGGATTTGGTATTTTCACTTGCTGGCTAGTTATTGTAAAAAAATGAAAGTTAGCTTAGTGTACAATGTAACAGAAAAATTAAGAAGGATCATCAGATGTTTTAATAATGCTAGCTGGTATCCAGGCTCAAGAGAAGAAGGAAAATGTGTATGATATAATTGGCTATTAAGTATATTATTTAACATATAAGTCTATGTAAATATGGGACTTCCCTATAGCTCAGATGGTAAAGAGTCCCTCTGCAATTCAGGAGACCCTGGTTCAATCCCTGGGTCAGGAAGATTCCCTGGAGAAGGAAATGGCAACCCACTCCAGTATTCTTGCCTGGAGAATCCCATGGACAGAGGAGCCTGGTGGGCTACAGTCCATGGGGGTCGCAAAGAGTTGGACAGGACTAAGCGACTAACACACATGTAAATATATTAAATGAATGATAATTCTGGGGGTTTGTTGGATTTATTCTATTGTTATCCGGGTCTTACTCAGACTCTTACAGTATTATTTACTGGTCTCTGCATTATGACTGAGTAATAACAGAAAATACAGTTTTCACATAGTCATATTTGTTTAAATATTGACCACCACTGTAACTCTAGGGGTCAAGAAGAATCATTAAAACTGGCAGGTTAAAATTTAACAGAGTGCAAAAGTTTAGCCCGTTTAGAGGAAAAGATAGTTGTCTTTTTAGCTTTTAAAAACATGCAAGGAAACATGAAGGACTATGGGTGATTTATTTGGAGAAGAGAATTCTGTACAACTTTGGAGAATTTTAAAGGGGGGAAAATAGTTACTTTTGTAATTTTCTTTCAGTTAAACTGATACAGTAAGGGCTTAATGTGCCCAAAGCGGTTCTCTGTGCTGGGAACTGCAGAGGATTGAGGACTGAAAAAGATATTGGAGCCAGACTGCTGAAGTATCAAATTCTGATACTGTCTTGGGCAGGCTTCAGAAGTACAAATGGATAGAAGAACTAATACATTGATTGCAAAACATGCTACGTTTGTGTTGGATCATACGAAATAGCTACACATTCCCTCACTCACCCCAGGTACCTCTCCTGTGGATTTATACAAATAATGTCAGTATTTTAGACGGACACCTTTATACGTACTTGATAATTCTGACAGTGTTATTACCTCTTGTGAGAAAAGCCTTCAGAAGAATTAAGGGTTGTCTACATCCATGTGATATCATTCAAACACACAATAAAACAAAATATTTCTATAATGGAATCTCTAATTTAGATGGAGGTAGGAAAAAGGAGCATTAAGAAGATCCCTGTTCTGTATCTTACAGATAAATTAACTTCCATTTGATCCCAGAATTGATGTTCATAACCACCAGCTGTATTTTCTTCTTGATTGGGTTTGGAACATGATATTGTACCACAGCCTTTGGTGAGGTGAAAGTTGCCAATTTAAACCGATAAGCTGATGTGTCTGTAGGTACAACTTCCAAGGCTACTTTGCTCACTTTCATGTATGTAAGGAAGAGAGTATTTAGATATTGCATCATAGTTTTTTTTCTTCTTCTTTTAAACACCAAACATACATTATCTCACAGATATTCTCAGAGTCAGGAATCTGGGAGTGTCTTGACTAGATGGCTCTAGCTGAAGGGTCTGGTTGTCAAGCTGTCAGCCAGGGCTGTGGTTCACCTCCAGGCTTAACTAAGGATGGAGAGCCTGTTTGCACGCTCACCCACATGCTCATTGACAGGCGTTAGTTACTTAGTTGCAGGAGGGTGGGTGGGGGCCACAGTGCCTCTCTGGCTATTGTCTGGAGGTTTCGGCTCTTCACCACGCTGACCCTTCCTAGGATGTAATTTTTAAGGACTTCTTTTTTTACATTATGTAATGTCTGCTACGTATAAGTGACCCATCTTTGTTACGTGTTTTTTTTTTTTAATCTCTTATTGAAATATTCCTTCAGACAGATACAAAAATCATAATTTTTCAGACTGATGAATTTTCACAGAGTGTACACTCTTACAACCAGTACCCAAATCCACGATGTTTTCAGTGCCTCAGAAGTCCCTCTGATGGCCCTCTCTACAGCTACCCACACATCCTTCCTCCTGAGGGTAATTACTGTCCGGTCATTTGATTTTTAAGGATGCTTTTAGGAGTCCAGCTGTGGAAGGCCTATCCATGAGAACTTGAACTTCAAAGCGAGGGGAGAAGCAGCATAGAACACTGGTTCTTCAGTTTTGGGGGGACTTTGTTTAAGAATGTAATAGAAGCTGTGTGCTCTCTAGGGAAGTAAAGTATATCTATGTAAAAATTTGCCTACAATTTCAAGCTATTTGAGTACTTTAGAACTAGAGTTTAAAGATATATTCCTTTTTAGATGAAACACCTATCGTATTTTATTGAGAAACTGATTTATAAGTCTTTCTCAAGCTAGTTCAGGGTCTCAGTATATATTCCTGGAGAGTTACATGCAGGTTGAATTTTTAAATTACTGAATTTTTGAGGATGATGAAAGACAATGAATGACTATTACGCGTTTAATGTCCTGTCTTACACACATGCAAGGAAGTACAAGATGTGTTGTCCTATTTTCAGGGGCCTTGCATGGTAATTAGATACTGAACCTGGGTTGAGTTGTGAATTTGTCGTGAGACATTGTTTTTGTCAACATATCCTTGAATGAAGGAACTGTTGCTTCCATCACCTTTACCCCATTCCAGTACATCTGAGTTTGTGCCTCACACTAAAAGTGAGTGACTCATGGTGGCAGGAAATTTTCACTGAAATGAGATTGGTACCCAGGAGTCCATATCAAAATCTGCAGAAAGGAGAGGAAATGTCAAAAATTGAGTCTTAAGTGTATCTGATATTTGCATCCATGGCTCCTTACCCCATCATATGTGTTTGTGCACACACACACAGAGACACACATACACACTCGTACTGTCATGAATGGAAAGGACATGTTTGAGAGAGGACAGCATTGGAAACTTGACACTAGCACTGATTGGACTTTTAGCTTCTAACCATTTTACATGATTTCATTTAATGCTCACAGCAACTCTACACAGTAGGTATTACACAGATCATAGTGATGTTCCTTGAAATAGGCTGATGAAAGGACCTGGTATCTCTGGAAGATTTAGGTTACAGTGTGGTGGTGGTGGTTCTTGCACACCTTACTGGTGGGGGACCTTGGTTGGGGGTAAGCAAAAGGGTGATACAAATGTTTATGGAATATCTGTTACATGCCAGCACCACGCTAAGCCCCTTGATATGTGTTATGCCATTTAATTGGGCAACTCATTTAGTCTCCTTGAACCTGAATTAGGTGCTTTCTGAAGTCCCTTACAGACGTCCCTGGTGGCTCAGATGGAAAGAATTTGCCTGCAATGCAGGAGACCCAGGTTCGATCCCTGGGTCAGGAAGATCCCCTGGAGAAAGGATTGGCAACCCACTCCAGTAGTCTTGCCTGGAGAACTCCATGGACAAAGGAGTCTGTTGGGCTACAATCCACAGGTTGACAAAGTCCGACACTACTGAGCAATGGGCGCTTAAGTCCCTTACAGGCTTCCCAGGTGGCACTAGTGGTCAAGAATTCGCCTGCCAACACAGGAGGGGCAAGAGACACAGATTCATTCCATCCCTGGGTTTAGAGGATCCCTTGGAGGAGGAACTGGCAACCCACTCCAGTTTTCTTACCTGGAAAATCCCATGGACAGAGGAGGCGGGGGAGGGGGGCCGGGGGAAGGTTGAGGCGGGGGCAGTCCATGGGGTTACAAAGAGTCAGACACGGCTGACCACGCACACACACTTAAGTCCCTTATACTTTCAGCATTCTGCTAGGATTTCTAGTTGTCATCCTTACCATTCTCTCCCAAATAGAGAACCATCTTCTCAATTCATATGTACACTGTCATATATTTTCCTAAGATATTTATGTAATACTTATACTTCCATTTCATCTATCTTAAATATGCCTTCCTCTCCCCCACCTACCATTTTTTGTTGGGGAATGTGAGGACTAAATCTGTAGCGTGTCTCACAAATTGAGCTCTGTTTTACCCCAGATAATAAGTAAAGAGCTCTCTTAAGCAGTAAGCAGTGAAGGACATTTTCTGTGGTGCCAAGAAATTAACGTTATTAGTCAGATGTTGATGCTTGTAAAAAATGATTATCACTTAAAGTCCCTGGATTTAAGCCTCTCTTAGAGAAAAACTTAAGATGAAAAGCAGTCAAATGCTTTCCTGTAAATACTTGGGAAAACAGATTAATTGAATATTCCTGTGCTACATCAGGAAGTTGTGATCCTATAGCTGTGGTGGCCTTTTAATTTTTAAGTGCAGGAATCTGTGTTGCTCACAAAATCTGATCTCATTTCTATTTTGTATGATAAATTATGATACTTGAAGTGTGTGGTTTCATAAAGAATTGAGAGTTATGCTAGACATCTTCCCTAACATCGGAGTCAATAGTATATGGTTAAAAGGGGTGTATTTAAGGTCAGAAATGGGAAAAGCAGAGTTTTCTAAAGGATTTTTTTCAGGCCTATTTAGTAATATTTGCAGAGTTTTGAAAATGTGAAAGTGAAGTCGCTCAGTCGTGTCTGAGTCTTTGCGGACCCCATGGACTTAGCCTACCAGGCTCCTCCATCCATGGGATTTTCCAGGCAAGAGTACTGGAGTGGGCTGCCATTTGCTTCTCCATCTTCCCAACCTGGGGATTGAACCTGGGTGTCCTGCATTGCAGATAGATGCTTTACTGTCTGAGCCACCGGGGAAGCCTGGTGTTTTGAAAACATGGGTCTTAAGTTTAGCAAATAATTTCAAATCTCAGTTTTTTCAACCACCTCATCTCCACTAACTCCTGAATTTTGGTATTTTACTTCTCTCTTCCAAAGCACATTGTCTGAAGTCAAGCATGACATTTAATTTGACTCTAGAAACCTGTAACATTGTTTGCTCTGAGAAGAATCTGGGGAGCCAAGTTTGTATTTCACATATCTATACTCAGTTAAAAAATAAAACTATCCCAGCTTTGACCAATGTATAGCCATAGATTATTTAAAATATTTTTTATGTTTTGTTAGTAGGTGATGTTTTAATCATTATTTTGCCATTGCTCCATCTAACAAGTCCCTGTAAGTTCTTGTCAAAAACTAGCCTAGAATTTAAAAGAATGAATAAAACTTAACTAGAAAATGGGACCTTGTTTTCTTTCCTCTTAATGTTTTGAATTGATAATATCATTCCAGAGTTGAGCAAGTATCTTCTAGTCTCCATAGACATAAATATTTGGTATATATCAAATATTTTCAAACAAACTGAGTCTGAGCAACAGGGTTTTTTGTTGTTTTGTTATTGTTCTTAAGTAAGGACAGTGTTTCAGAGGTATTACAAATGGAAACTTGTTTTAACATAAAGGATTATTTACTAATTCTTGGAATCCTACATTTTAGTCTGACTTATCATACATGTTCCAGACAGAGAGATCAGAGTGTATGAACAGGAAAGATTTTCAATTCACAGAATTCCTAAAACTTGTCTGTTTAAAGCTCTTTGTTTGATACAAGTAACTTCTAATGTGCCCTACAGGTCCCATCTGCAGTGATGGTGTGAGACGCCAGGCTAACTTAACCTGTCCCTCGCTTACCCATCTCCTCAAGTTAAACAGCACTTACAAAAGTGAATAGAACAGTTCACAGAGATTGCTGTGTGTAAATTGGATGCCAGTGGAATCAAGACTTGCTTTAACTCACCTTTATATATACAGGAAACAGCATCCATTTAAAGTGTATAAGTTGACATATACACAACTTTGACTGCTTTACCACAATTAAAATGCAGAACATTTCCTCCTAACTGCAGTCTGCCCCTCCCTCAGCCTTTAGTTCTTGACAGCCCTCATCTGCTTTCTGTCACTGTGGATTAGTTTGTATTTCCCAGAATTTTATGTAATGCATGCACTATGTACTCTTTGGGTTTTGATTTGTTTTACTCAACACAGTGATTTTGGGTTTCACTCCGTTTGTCGCGTAGTATCAGTAGCTGGCTACTTTTTATTGCTCAGTAGTATTTCATGGTCTGAATGTGCCACTTTGTGTATCCCTTCACCCCTCTGTGGTATTGGGGTGGTTTTCCAGTTTTTAGTCCCTCTGAATAAAGGGCGTATAAATAGCCATATGGAAGTCTCTGTATAGACATAAATTTTCTCTTACATACTTGGAGTAGGGTTACTGAGTCCTATGATATGTTTAACCTTTTAAAGAAACTGCCGGAAAAAAAAATAATAAAAATAAAGAAACTGCCGAAGTGATTGTAGCATTTTACTTTCTCACCAGCAGTGTGTAATAGTTCCAAGGACTCTGTATCTGCACCAGCCTTTGCTTTTGCCATTCTTGTGGGATCTTATTGTGGTTTTAGTTGGCATTTCCTTGATAACTAACAGTGTTGTGTGTCTCTTCTTGTGCTTACTGACCTTTCTTGTATCTCGGAGGCTTGCAAGCCAGGCAGGTGGTTTGGCTCCACAACCTGTTTTTGTACGGCCTGAAAACTAAGAACCGTTTTTGCATTCTTAACTTGTTGAAAAAAATCTAAAAGAGAACAATAATAATAATGTTCCATGACACATGATAATTACATTAAATTCTGATTTCTGTGTTCATAAATAAAAGTTGTATTGGAACACAGCCACATGAACTCCTTTCCAAATTATGTATGGCCACTTCTGTGTTACACTGTTAGAGATGGATAGTTGCAACAGAGACCATTTGGCCTCCTGGCCCACAAAGTCTAAAATAGTTACTCTCTGGTCTTCTACAGAAGTTTGCAGATTCCTGGGGGTGTGTCCCTTCAAATCTATTGCCTGACCCTTCAGTGGGGAGAGGGCTAGTCCAGTATGGGTCTAACCCAAGCCCAATTTGACAGGAACCAGATCAAACTTGATACATTTTGTTGACACTGGCATTTATTACTGCACTGTTCAGAATGGTAACTTCTAGCCACATTTTGCTATTTTAAAGTAAAAATTAAGTTCTTCATTCAGCTGATCACATTTCAAGTGCCCAGTAGTCACATGGTGGCTGCCATACTCTACAATGCAGTTACAACATCTTTCCATTATCATGGACACTTCTGTCGGACAGTGCTACTCTGGAATAAGAAAAATCTGCCACAGAACCAAAGAGATTGGCCACAGAAGTGGAACGTAGGTTATAGAATTGCTTTCCTATATGCCTACAAAAATAAACTAAATCCTCATTCTCCCAAGTATGTGAATGCAAGTAGACATGTTTAATAATTTATTTAACGTTACAGTTCATGCTCTGAGCCTGTGATATGTTTGTTCTCTTACTTAGCCAAGGGAGTGAGAGGAAGCAGTCAAATCATTAAAGAAATTCAGAATTTTACTAATTGGAAGTAGTGTGTTAGAGACTTTTTAAAAGTACCCTAAATGTATTCTTTCCCAAAGCACTTTGCAGAAACAAACCTTCTAACCCCTCCCCTCCGTAACCATTTTACTGATAAAATGGAGGGAGAATATTGAGGAAGATATTAAGCAATTATATCACTTATTCAAGATGCTAACCCTTGCAGAGAACACTTATGGACACAGTGGGCAGGAGAGGATGGGACGAGTTGACCAAGTAGCATTGAAATAGATACATTTCCTTGTGTAAAACAGATCAGATCAGATCAGTCGCTCAGTCATGTCCGACTCTTTGCGACCCCATGAATCACAGCACGCCAGGCCTCCCTGTCCATCACCAACTCCCGGAGTTCACTGAGACTCACTTCCATCGAGTTGGTGATGCCATCCAGCCATCTCATCCTCTGTCGTCCCCTTCTCCTCTTGCCCCCAATCCCTCCCAGCATCAGAGTCTTTTCCAATGAGTCAACTCTTCACATGAGGTGGCCAAAGTATAGCCAGTGGAAATGTGGTGTATGACACAGGGAGGTAACCCTGTGCTCTGTGACAATCTAGAGGGGTGGGATGGGGTGGGAGGTGGGAAGGAGGCTCAAGAGGGAAGGGATATATGTATACATATAACTCACTCACTTTGTTTTGTTGTATATCAGAAACTAACACAACATTGTAGAGCAATTATCCTCCAATTAAAAAATTTTAAGATGCTGAGTCTTGATATGCTAGCAGTTCTGGTTCCCTTTAGTTGCTACTTTTAAAATATTATTGACCTTAAAGTTTTTCATAATTATAGCGTTAGCTTTGAAAATAACCCAGAAATATTAGAAATTAAAATGGTTGAAACAACCTGTTTTAAGATTGTATTTTAAGATTTTCCTTTGTATCAGTGAAAACTTGTTTTGTGGTTCAGCTCTTAGGGACAAACATAACCAATTTTAAATAATGAAGTGGAGCTCAGTAAATCCATTTTCAAATAGTCATCCTCTTCTTTAGGAAAAAATATGTAATTACTATAGGCTTGCCAGTGGCTCAGTGGGAAAGAATCCACCTGTGATGCAGGAGACATGGGTTTGACCCATGGATCAGAAGGAGCCCCTGGAGACGGAAATGGCAACCCTCTCCATTATTCTTGCCTGGGAAATCCAATGGACAGAGAAGGCTGGCAGGCCAGAGCCCATGGGGTCGCAAAAGAGTCTGACACAGCGTAGCAACTAAGCAACAAACAACAGCAATGTAGTTATTATAGCGGATGAATTATCTTGTTCTTAACATAAATAGAAGTGTTTATAAATTTTTAGTGACTAGCCAGCCATGTCAGTATAATCCACCCTAGAAATAAATGCTTTGCTGCACCAGCTAACAGTGAGAAAGTAGAAAGTGGGCATTCTAGTGATGTTCTTGTATGCAGATGTAAGGAGACGTGTAGTGAGGGAGGTGTGGCATCAGTGCCCAAGGACCTGAATAACTAGAAATGTATACCAGTCCATTCCCAGTGGCACTGGTGGTAAAGAACCTGCCTGCCAGTGCAGGAGGCATAAGAGATGTGGGTTTGATTCCCGGGTCGGGAAGATCCCCTGGAGGAGGGCATGGCAACCCACTCCAGTGTTCTTGCCTGGAGAATCCCATGGACAGGAGCCTGGTGGGATATAGTCCATGGGGTCGCAAAGAGTCGGACATGACTGAGTGACTTAGCATGCACAGACGCAAGGACTGTAGAGTGAGACAGATGTCAGTCTTCCGTTGGAGAGCCAGGAGAGGCTTCTTAACGTGGTGAATGCTTAAGCCAGATCTAAAAAGACATGGTCTTCTCCCAGTTGGTAAGAGTATACCAGCCAGAGGGATTACCATAAGAAAAGATACATATGTACACACACACATGCATACAACATACATACATATATATTTATGCATACATATATATATATACATGGAACATTCCAAGAAAGTCCAAGAAAGTGAAAGCAGTGAAATATTGCTGCTGTATAGGGAATAAAGAGGAACTAAGTGAGAAATGAGACTCTAATGGTAGAAGAGACCAGAAGGTAAAGAGCCTGTTACATCTTAGTAAGGAATTTGTACAGTGGATGTGTAGTTGAAAGTTGCTAAGTAGAAGTGACAGAATAATCACATCACTGTGGTGATGGTATAGAAAATTGATTGGATGTGGACAATGCAGCAGATGAAGCAGCAGACAACGCAAGAAATAATTGGGACTTGAACTAACGTAAGTTAGCTGCAAGGATGGAGAATAGAAAATTGATGTTAAGGAGGTTACACTGTGGGGTTTGGTTAACAGTTGAATGTATAAAGTGAGAAGGCAGGCTTCCACATTTCTGGGCAGCAAAGTTGATAGTGAATGAATGAACAAGATACGTTGAAAAGATAGTAAGGTCAGTCTTAAATATGCAGATTTTGAAGGGCTGGCGAACATTTGAGTGGAGATTTGTCCAGTAGGCATTTCTTTACCTGTTATCAGCTTGTTTGGAACTCATGTTTTCATAGTGAAGGTCATAGCCTTCAGATGTAAATATGTAACGTGTTAGCTACTCACAATACACACCTATCATATTTCTTACCAAGTCTTAACAGCAACTGTAAAACTTAGTGAAACTCTGGTAATTTATTCGTTTGTTTCCTGAAACAGCCTCAGATTATGTTACCAGAGGCAGGAATAAAATGCTTTTGACAATCGGCCAGGAAATTGATGAGTGCACATTCGTGTGTACTCAGCTGCTCAGTCATGTCTGACTCTCTGGGACCCCAGGGACTATAGCCTACCAGGCTCCTCTGTCCATGAGATTTCCCAGGCAAGAGTGCTGGGGTGGGCTGCCTTTTCTGCCTCCAGGGGATCTTCCCAACCCAGGGATTGAACCCATGTCTCTTGCTTGTCCTGCATGGGCAGGTGCGTTCCTTACCATTGTCCCTGCCCCACCTAGGAAGTCTGAAATTGACATGCATGCAGTAAAAAAGAGGTTATATTTAAAAGTTTGAGTAAAACTTACAGTGTTGACAGCTCTGGCTATCAGTATCTCTTAAAGATTTCTTTATTGTTAAAGCAATTAAAACTAAATCTACTTGATCTTGAACTAAATTTATAACCTTTGGTCTCTTTTGTCTTCCCATCCTATTTTTATTTTTTGGAAAACCAGATTAGTTTTTTTACCCTCAAACACTAGTTATCTCCCATCATAACTAGTGTTTGAGGGGTATCCAGAAAAGACTTTAAAACTCATTATTTCTTCTAAATCTGTTTCCCAACTTGCCTGGTCTTCCTTGTTGGGTGACTTGATGAGTTCTTGGATTTTTTGGTAGGTCATATAATAGTGTAAACTTAAGGCAAATTGATATCTTACAGACCTGTTAAGGGAAAAATTCCAAAGAATCAGAAAACTGCCATGTATGGGGCATGTATACCAAAACCTAAGAGACATTTTACTTAAAACTCTTTTTTGCTTTTTCTGTCAGGAGGTAAATACAGAACTGTAAATTCTAGCTTCTCTGAATCAAAGTTTAGGGTTCTAAAATTAAGTGTTTGTGATTACCTTTATCTTTTTCCCTTTAATAGTCTGTTTTGAGGGCTTCCCTGGTCACTCAGCTGGTAAAGAATCCGCCTGCACTATGGGAGACCTGGGTTCGATTCCCCGGGTTGGGAAGATCCCCTGGAGAAGGGAAAGGCTACCCACTCTAGTATTCTGGCCTGGAGAAGTCCATCGACTGTACTCGCAAAGAGTTGGACACAACTGAGCGACTTTCACTTTGATCTCCTTAATCTTTTTGGTGGAGTCTTCTAAAGGAGTACATACAGTATTTGGACTTTTCTCATGGGAAAAGAGATAAGGAGAGTTGAGAGGCTTTCTTCTGAACTTTTAGGCCAGTAAAAGCTCTGTTCTCTATCCCTTTCTTAAATCTTTCTTACTTACAAGCTTTTAAACATTTTTTAACAATAGTTAGAGTGCTATTCAGTAGGCCAGAGGAGATGCTATCTTAATATCTCAGAATGTTAAATCTCAGCAAGGCTCAGAAATTACAGGCTGTTCATTCTTGATATGGACAAGCTGTTCATTCTCCATATCTGTTAATAGTGAAGTGAAATTCACTCAGTCGTGTCCAGCTCTTTGTGACCCCATGGACTATAGCCCGCCAGGCTCCTCTGTCCATGGAATTCTCCAGGCAAGGATACTGGAGTGGGTTGTCATTCCCTTCTCCAGGGGATCTTCCTGACCCAGGAATCAAACCTGAGTCTCCTGCATTGCAGGCAGATTTTTTAAAACATACAAATGAGGGAATACAAGGAAAGTTGGCCTATATACATGGTATATGGTGTATTTGATATATGCATTGACTTTTAAAGATCAAAGATGGCATTTCTGTAGGACAAGAAAGTATTAGTTGGCATGGCATTAATTGGCACATGACAAGTGTCTTAAGGGATTCCCTGGTGGCTCAGATGGTAAAGAATCTGCTTGCAATTCGGGAGACCTGAGTTCGATCTCTGGGTCCAAAAGATCCCCTGGAGAAGGAAATGGCAACCCACTCCAGTATTCTTGCCTGGAAAATCCTGTGGACAGAGGAGCCTGGCAGGGTACAGTCCATAGGGTCTCAAAGAGTCGGACACAATTGAGCAACTACACTTTCATGATGGTGTCTTACTTGACTGCCACAGTTATAGGAGTACATGACGTTCCGAGGTTGTAGAAAACTGTTGACATGTCTTCTTATGATGTTACCATTATTACTGTTGTTTAATAGATGATGTGCTGTTTTGAAAATTCCTGTAATTGAAAGATTCAGGGTTATATAAATCATGAGTACCCCAATAACATGTACAGGTTTAAGACTGGAGTACCATCCTGACCCCTGTGTTTAAATGGACAATTATTTTAATGATGTACAATAGTAGCTTGCTTCCTATTTAATATTACATTTTATTTAAGAAAACATTTTAAAGCCAGTTAAACATGTCTCCACCAAATACTGTTTTTGTTAAGCTACAACTGAGTATTCATAATGTTTCATTTATGAATGCAATAATTATATTACATACCCATGGTAATGAAAATAATACTGTTACCAGTTCATGAAATGGGATTAGAATCACATAATTTTTAAGCTAAAAATAATCTTAGAGTGTGATGATAAAATTTTTTTAAATTTACATGCCCTCTTTTTCAAGGATAGCTATTGTGTGTGTGTGTGTGTGTGTGTGTGTGTGTGTGAATGATAATGCAAGGATTTTAACTATCCTGACCATTAAAATCTTAATTTTGTTTTACATCTATACAAGTCAACATGCTTAAGGAAGGTTTATTAGACAAGAATAAGTTTAGACAAGAAAATCGTTTTTCAGATTATGTATTTCCTTTCTATGGGGCAGACACTATGCTAAATACTAGAGAAAAAGCAGAAGGAAAAAAAAAAGGCATGATAACTTGCTCAGGGATAGCTACTCAGAAATTGTGCCAGTAGATCTATATTTACAATTTGTGATAAGTGATACTGAAATCTTTGAAGAGTGATTTCTTATTTTTATTATTGGGTGGAGATAGCAAGAAAGGAAGGTAACAGTGTACCAGACAAAAAGAAAAGGCATGTTTAAAGGCCCTGAGGTCAGCAAAACCTCCTCTTGCAGAACTAGAGGAGACCATCCTGTCTGCAGCTTAGTGACCCAGGGGAGATGAAGCTACAGAGATTAGCAAGTCGACTGAGCGACTTCACTTTCACTTTTCACTTTCACACAATGGAGAAGGCAATGGCAACCCACTCCAGTGTTCTTGCCTGGAGAATCCCAGGGACGGCAGAGCCTGGTGGGCTGCCGTCTATGGGGTCGCACAGAGTCGGACACGATTGAAGCGACGCAGCAGCAGCAGCAGCAGCATAGGATGAATCACTTTGCAGGTATTCAAATCAGATTTTCACAGATTTAAATGATTTATTAAAATGCTCATTCTAGACAGAAAACAGCAAAATTCTGTAAAGCGATTATCCTTCAATAAAAAATTAATTATAAAAAAAATGCTCATTCTGTAAATTAAAAGAGCACAGAGTGAAACTTTGTGTAGTGTTCCAATTCTCATTTTCAGTTGCAAGGATGGAGGCTGTAAATAGCAAGAAGGAAGCACATCACAAAGGAGATCATGATTACCTCTGATTTTTTTTTTCCTTCCTATGTTTTCAGTTTGGCGATTTAGTTAGCAGTATGAGAAATAATATGGCTAAAATAGGCATATTTGTGTTAGTAAATGAGGACTGTCTTTTGAATAAAATATCTTTTCCCCCAAGGTAAGTTGTTATCTCTAAGGACTATAGTAGTTGTCTATATAGTAAAGGTTATGTATTGTATGTATGTGTGTGTATATACCTTATGTGTTATATATATATTACATTTTACCTTTAGTTCCTACTAGCTGGAACATTTATTCTGGTATTAGTCAAATATCAACTGTTTCCCTCAAGAATAGTTAATGTCCTTTGGTAAAATGATTCTATTCTGAATATATTGTCATTTACCTAAAAAAGTAAAAACTCAAGATTTTTTATTACATATTTTATCTGTTGAAATTCATTTGGGGATAAATATCTAATTTCATTCTTCCCACGTGGATTTTCTCAACCTGTTTATTGCAGTGCACTCAGCTTTTCTCCACTGATCTGTATTGCCATGGCTCTCATTTCTTTGGGTGCTCTGTCTTTTCCATTGGTCTATTTCTCTGTCCCTCTACCTGTACCATAGTGTCTTAATCCATGTAGTTTTATAGTAAATTTGGGTCTCTGGTAAGGCGAGTGCTCCCAAGCTTGTTCTTCAAAGTAGCCTCCATCATTCTTGGCCCTTTTTCTCTTCTGTGTGAATCTTAGTATTTAGGAGGGGAAGGAGCTTTCCTAGTTTTCTTTCCTGTCCTCCCCTCCCCTCCCTCCCTTCATGTCTGTTTTGTAGAACAACTTAAATAAGATTGATATTAGTACTTAAATGTTTGGTAGCATTTACCATGAATGTTTCAGGAGGTGGCACAGTAGATCTTTTCAAGTTTTCTTTTCCTTCTTGAGTCATTTTTGGTAAGGTGTAATTTTCTAAAATTTTTCATTTTATCAGAGTTTTCTAATAAATTCACATAATTCCATAGAATTGTAATTTTTAAAAATTTCTGTACTGTCTTTCCAAGTGAGTTTACTTTTTTCCTTACATGTGCATCTTTTAGTAATTGTTTCGGCAATTTGAAAAAAGAAACTCAGTCTGCTTTTGTCTGAAATTGTTTTTATTTAGCCCTCACTTCTGAAAGATATTGTAGCTGGATACAGAAACGCAGCACTGTCACTTTGTCTCACCCATTGACGAGGTTCTTCTTTTGTCATCCGTCTTTAGTTGCCAGGTCTTTTGTCGGTCTCCGTATCATTTCTTTGATAAAATTACTCGATGTTCTGGCTGGGACATAATATTCTGTAACAGTCCCGGTTTTTTACTCCTATTGTCTTGGGGTCCCATCTGGTTTAACATTTGTCTCAGGAAAAAAAAGTGCCCCAGTTTGGAAAATAAATTATGTGGTCACTCTTAAGATCTCTTTGTTTTACTACAAAGTGGGGTGGGTTGATATTTATTGATTCTGTTTGGTGTATGTTTCTTGAAATTAGGGATTTCTAGTTTTCATCAGTTCTGGAAAATTCTCTGAATATTGCCTTTTGCATTCTGTATCTTCCATTCTGGAAACTGTTTTAGACATAGGTTGGGATTATCTTGTTCTCTCTCCTGTATGTCTTAACCATTCGTATCTCATGTCTTTTTTTTCTAGTCCATATAATTTCCACAGATTTCTCTTTTAGTTCACTAATTCATTCTTCAGCTGTGATTATTCAGCTGTTTAACTCACCTAAAGCTTTTGGATTAATTAGCTTATATTCTCCTAAGTTTTATTCCCTCCTTATTCAAATCTGCCTTTTTTGTTCATAGTGTCTTACTCTCTTAAAGTTTTGATTATTTCAGCATCAGTACTCATTCTGTCATGTTATCTTATATGAATTTCTTAGGGGTTTAATTCTGTTGTTAGTTTACTGATTCTTGCTCTCTTCATATTGTTTTCATTAGATTTTGAGATAAACTAGAATAGAGATTTGTCTGTGGTCTGGATTGGAGGTGCCCTCTAGTGGAGAGGTTTTGTATTTAACTCCACCTGGTAGGAAGTGTCCTTGGCTCAAGGTCAATTTATATGTTAGTTTTTTGACCTGCAATTTCCTGAACCAGAGTTTGACACCACTCTTTGGTTCCAGATTCTCAAGGGATTTTTTTCCCCCCTTTACCCAGAGTCCAGATTAAGATAGACATGCTTCCTTATTGTCTCCCTCTGTGGTGGGCAGATTTTTAACTTACTTTTTTTTTTAAAGTGAGACATTTTATATATTAGTAAATCAAGAATCCTTGGGGGCTCATTTCCAGCTCCGACCCAGTGCAGGCCCAAATGTCTCTTGTCCTTGTACAGAAGTCACAGTGTGAACCCCTAGATTACCAAAACTGACTCCCCTCATCTGCACTAGGACAGTCACAGGCTATCTTTTATGCGTACTTTGAATTTCTTTTATGCTTACTTCTCTCTTAGTTTTTGGCACTCGTTGATTCCCCCTACTCCTTAGTTACCACAGCCATGCATTTAAAGTAACTTCTGTCTTAAAATATTTAAATGGCAACTCTAGATGTTTGTGTCAGGAAGGTTTGAAGCTAACTAGTTGACCATATTGTTGCAGCCAGAAGTATGAACCTCATTTATAAAGTATTTTCAGATGAATCATTTCTTTTGATTTTTATGTCAAGGTACAAGCTTCCTCCAGGCAAGCAAAATAATTGTAAATTGTGCTTTTTGCCCAAAGTCAGAATGAGTGAGAGCCAGGATTAAAACTCTAATATTAAGCTTCAAATATAGATTTCTTGCCAGTATTCCTTCTTTTCCACTAAGTACAAATAGGATCAAGTCATGTATTTATTGGTATGTATATTTTTTACTAAGTAACTTGGTCTTTTGCTTCGTTAGGATTTAAAAAGGAATTTATTTTTTTAGGCAGTATGGTTTAGTGGAAAGAGCATTGGATTTGAAGCAGCACCTAAATTTTAATTCATTTAATCACAGTGTAACTTTGGGCAGATAATTTTAATCATCGAAGCTTTAGTTTTCTTACTATTGTCTAGGGTACTGGGAAAGTGAAAGTGTTAAGTTACTCAGTCGTGTCTGACTCTTTGTGACCCCATGGCCCTCTGTCCTTAGAATTCTCCAAGCAAGAATACTGGAGTGGATAGCCGTTTACTTCTCCAGGGGATCTTCCCAACCCAGAGATCAAACCCAGGTCTCTTGCATGTACTATCTGAGCCACCACTTCCTTCTGATTAAATCCAGGGCCCCTCTAGTACCCCTACAGTCCTGATAAGGAGTGTGTATGCACAGGATCTTTCTCTCTCCAAGTTCTGCAAACCCCAGGGACTCGGTCTGCTTTCATTTTTATTTTGTTTTCATGTCTGTTGGTTGCTCCCATCTTTTCTGTTCATTAGAGCTTTCTTTTTCCAAACATTTTTATGGACTATATCCCCCTGAAAGTGTAATAGGACCTTTTTTTTCCCCTAACAGCTTTACCCCTAATCACTACTCGAAGACTGACCAGGAATAAATGTTATAACATTATATGAAAGTGGAAATGTTAGTTGCTGGTTGTATCTGGCTCCTTTCGACCCCATGGACTGTAACCCATCAGGCTCCTCTGTCCATAGACTTCTCCAGGCAACAATACTGGAGTGGGTAGCTGTGCCCTTCTCCAGAGGATCCTTCTGACCCAGGGATCCTACCGGCACCTCTTATCTTTTATTCATGTAATTCTATTTAATAGCCAATGTGAAACACTCATTGCTCTTTAGGTAGAATTTTCAGTTTTTTCATTTGAAAAGAGGGAATAACGTCTGCTTCATATTGGGTGATTTTGAGGATGAAAAGAGGGTTAAGCGGTCAATGTTGACTGGTTAATTAGTCTACTTGTTACCTACATAAGTGCCTTGCTACTGCATCCCAGCTTTAGCAAAATAGAAAACTTACTCTGTCATCAACCTTGATAGAGTCAAGGTCACTCTTGATAGACTCAGGCTTTGACTGATTGATTCTGTGAGTTTTTAGTCATAAAAAGGAATGGTATATTGCCATTTACAGCAACTTGGGTGGATCTAGAGAATATTGTACTTAGGGAAAGAAGTAGATAAAGTGAAATACTATATGATATCATTCATATGTGGAAACTATAATACAAATGAATGTGTATGCAAAACAGAAACAGACTCATAGATGCAGGAAATAAACTCGTGGTTACCAGAGGGGAGGACAATCAGGAGCATGGGGTGATCAGATACAAACTACTGTATATAAAACAGATGAGTAACAAGGGTATATTTTATAGCAAGGGAATTATAGCCATTATCTTGTAATAACCTATAATGAAGTATAACCCACAAAAATAGTGAATCACTGTGCGCTACACCTGAAACTAACATGATGTTGTAAATCGATTGTACTTAAATTTTTAAAAATCATTAAAAAGGAAAAGGAATTTTTTTTTTAGGAATAATTTTTTAAGAAAAAAATTTCCTAATTTGAAGGTAATAAATGTGAAAAACTGGAAAAAAATTTTAGATCATCTGTAGTCCCACAGTCTAGATAATGCTTAACATTTTGTTATATTTCATCCAGTTGTAAATTTGTAAAATTGGAATCAATATAGCATTAAAAATGTATTTTCCTACTTAAAAAAAAACTAATCTGTGAGTTTCAAAGTTTTACTCTATTGCCTCAGATGGTAAAGAATCCTTCTGCAATTCGGGATACCTGAGTTTGATCCCTGGGTTGGGAAGATCCCCTGGAGAAGGGCATGGCAACCCACTCCAGTATTCTTTGATGGAGAGTGCCCATGGACAAAGGAGCCTGGCAGGCTACAGTCCATGGGGTCGCAAAGAGATGGACATGACTGACCAGCTAAGCACACAGCACAGCACAATAAGAGCTCAAAAAATTGTAAACTTGCATATTTTCTGAATTTTTCAATAACGGTGAGAAAAATTTTAGAGTGATATATATCTGTATATATAAAGTTATTTGTAGATTATAAATTACCACCATAAAGCATATACAGATTAGTTTTGGTTGAATAAGTGAATTTTATTTGGGTTTATTAAATGTATTTCTAAAGTACACTTGTCGTTAAACTATTTGCTTTCTAAAATATCTTGATCTGTTGGCAGAAGTACTTTTGATCTCTTTACTACCAGAATTAAAACTCTCAGTTCTCGTGTAATAGGAAAGACTTGTGTCTGATATTTTGCTGCCTACTCCACAGGACCTGAGCTTAGTATACTTTTCAAGCTGTGCTTGTCAAGTTCCTTAACCTTCAGAAGTTCTTAGCTGTTTCCTTCATATTCCTATCAGTGTGCCTCTTACTGCAGGGTGCCTATGTAAAACAGCCTACTGTTTTACAGTTGTCAGAAAAGATACTCCTTTTTGAATTTATTAATTACTAAAAGGCTCTAAAATCACTGGAAGTTTTTGACTAGTGACTGTTTAGTTGTAAAGGATCAAGCAGAAACTGAAGTACCCTGGAACAACACAGAAACCTGCGTTTCTGTTTCTCAATGCCTGATTTTTGGTATCTTTGTTCCTCTTTCTTAAAGCAGTGTGTATTTGTTGAGCAGCTACTGTGTTCCAATTGGTACTCAGTTTTTGGAAGTAGAAATGTTATGTGGATAAATGAGAATCTTGAAAGGTCTTAGATTAATTTATAAAGAAGATAGAAAATTTGTATTAAGTTCCTATATTTATTAAATGTTTTATTAGTAAAGTTTCAGAGAAATAAGCTATGTTTATGAGTCAAGCATATAAGTTTTTCTAAAACTTTTTTCATATATAGCCCTTTTTAAAAAGGACAAATGGTGTCTCACCAATCCCCGTATTAATTTAAAATAGGTCAATACATTTATTTTAACTTGTTTTAATGTAACAGATATGAATAAACATAAAACTAGACATAAACTTCACAGGGTTGTCACTCTTGTGTTAGGTGCTCAGTTATGTCCAATTCTTTGTGACCCCAGGGACTGTAGCCTGCCAGACTCCTCTGTCTATGGAATAGAAGAATACCAGGCAAGAATACTGGAGTGGGTTGCCATTCCTTTCTCCAGGGGATACTCCCAAACTAGGGATCGAACCTGAGTTCCCAGCATTGCAGGCAGATTCTTTACTGTCTGAGCCATCAGGGAAACCATTATGCAACTATAAACACATTTTATCTTAGGAATTACATAAGATGAAAGCCATCATTTTGAAAATATTTAATTCAGCGGCTTCCAGTTTATCCACAGTGTTGTGTGAGCATCACCCATTATCTAACTCTGGAACATGTTCATCACCCCAAACAGAAACTCCAATCCATTAAGAAATTTCTAAGTTCTGTTTTGAGTTCAGCCAGTCTATTGTGTGCCATGTGATGACTCAGTTCTCCCTATATTTTTCTTCAGAGGAAAAATGTACCTTAACATGGCCTTCAGTTGGTAGAATGCATCATTTACGTACTAAGTCTGCCTGCCCCTTTTTTATTAGCCCTCAGTTATTCAAGAATAACTGCTTGGCCCAAGTATATCCCTGAGCAGGTACGTGAGCACCAAAATTGTGAAGTAGTACTCGATACTAAGGTGATTAGCCAGCTGATCCAAATTAGGCTTGTATTATTTTAAGAACAATCACACAAGGGAAAACAGATCACTCAAATTCTCATCTAGAATATATAGTCTCACTGAGACTATACCTGAGGATCCCAAATTGAGGAACACTTTATATAATTGTTGAGGTCTTGTGTATACTTAGTGAGAATGAGAAGCATGGGCATTTAAAATCTCTTATATTTGAAAATTTTTAACATAATTACTCTGTAGTGTGGGAAAAAATGTCTTTTTGGGAAAGTCTTTCCTATCTCATTTTGGTGAAAAGAAGCTATTTATTTACATAATTTTGTTCACAGGGAGCATGAAAAGGCTTTCTTCCTTTTAGACACCAAATCATGACATCCCTTATGAACCAAGCTAATGAGATTTAATTTTATTCTGAAAACCAAGAAGTCATTGAAGAATTTTTAAAAATATCGTTAGCAAAACATTTCCTAATCTCTTAAATTTTGTCTGAACTTAACCTTGGCATTTTTGTTAAGAAAATCGTATTTTTAAATCTACCCTGAATTTTGTCATGTATTTGAGAACTAATTATAGTTGTCAGCCTTTTCCATTGTTTTTGCTTATGGAGATGGACCTTCTCAGGTGTAAAGCTAGTCTTTCACTAAAGCTAAAACTATAGTTAAATTTAGCCTTGGATGGCCAAAATGTGCTGTTTAGAAATTTGGCAGAGAAGTTAATCAGTTCAGTTCAGTCGCTTATTCGTGTCCGACTCTTTGCGACCCCATGAACCGCAGCCCACCAGGCCTCCCTGTCCATCACCAATTCCCGGAGTCCACCCAAAGCCATGTCCATTGAGTTGGTGATGCCATCCAGCCATCTCATCCTCTGTCATCCCCTTCTCCTCCTGCCCTCAATCTTTCCCAGCATCAAGGTCTTTTCAGATGAGTCAGCTCTTCACATCAGGTGGCCAAAGTATTGGATTTTCAGCTTCAACATCAGTCCTTCCAATGAACACCTAGGACTTATCTCCTTTAGGATGGACTGGTTGGACCTCCTTGCAGTCCAAGGGACTCTCAAGAGTCTTCTCCAACACCACAGTTCAAAAGCATCAATTCTTCGGTGCTCAGCTTTCTTCACAATCCAACTCTTAACATCCATACATGACCACTGGAAAAACCATAGCCTTGACTAGATGGACCTTTGTTGACAAAGTGATGTCTCTGCTTTTTAATATGCTGTCTAGGTTGGTCATAACTTTCTTTCCAAGGAGTAAGCGTCTTTTAATTTCATGAGAAGTTAACGAGGTATGTTTAAATCCACTAGTTCTTTTTTTTAATTAATTTTTTTAGGAGTATAGTTGCTATAGTATAGCAACTATATAGCTTCCCTGGTGGCTCAGAGGTTAAAGCGTCTGCCTCAATGCGGACGACCTGGGTTTGATCCCTGGGTCGGGAAGATTACCTGGAGAAGGAAATGGTAACCCACTCCAGTATTCTTGCCTGGAGAAGCCTGGTAGGCTACAGTCCACAGGGTCCTAAAGAGTTGGACACGGCTTCACTTTCACATTCACTTTCATAGTTGCTTTACAGTGTTGTTTTTGCTGTACTGCGAAGTGAATCAGCTATATACTTATATATATCCCCACTGTTTTGGATTTCCTTCCCATTTAGAACACCATAAATTCATTCGTTAATGGTATTTTTAAAGTAACAATGTTTGAGAGAATAGCATTGAAGCATGTATATTATCATATGTGAAATAGATCGCCAGTCGAGGTTCAATGCATGAGACAGGGTGCTCAGGGCTGGTGCACTGGGATGGCCCGAGGGATGGGATGGGGAGGGAGGTGGGAGGGGGGTTCAGGATGGGGAACACATGTACACCCATGGCTGATTCATGTCAATGTATGGCAAAAATCACTACAATATTGTAAAGTAATTAGCTTCCAATTAAATAAATTAATTTTTAAAAATAATTGGATACCTTAGAGGGTGGTAGGAAACCAATTCATTATCTTAAAAACTGGTAAAGGAATTGAGTATTATCCCTGCCTTTTCTGAGTGCACTGAGCCAACAGATAACCAATTAGTAGGGGTAGAATCACTTTGTGATGGAGTGGCAGACCAGAAGTTGAGAAGTAGCAGATAAGAAGTGACAACTACATTACTGTTCAGTTTAGTTCAGTTGCTCAGTTGTGTCCAACTCTTTGTGACCCATGGACTGCAGCACGCCAGGCCTCCCTGTCCATCACCAACTCCTAGAGTTCACTCAAACTCATGTCCATTGAGTCAGTCATGCCATCCAACCATCTCATCCTCTGTCATCCCCTTTTCCTTTCGCCTTCAATCTTTCCCAGCATCAGGGTCTTTTCAAATGAGTCAGCTCTTCACATCAAGTGGCCAAAGTATTGGAGTTTCAGCTTCAACATCAGTCCTTCCAGTGTATATTCAGGACTGATTTCCTTTAGGATGGACTGGTTGGAACTCTTGAGAGTCTTCTCCAACACCACAGTTCAAAAGCATCAATTCTTCAGCGCTCAGCTTTCTTTATAGTCCAACTCTCACATCCATACATGACTACTGGAAAAACCGTAACCTTGACTAGACAGACGTTTGTTGGCAATGTAATGTCTCTGCTTTTTAATATGCTGTCTAGGTTGGTCATAACTTTTCTTCCAAGGAATAAGCGTCCTTTTATTTCATGGTTGCAGTCCCCATCTGCAGTGATTTTGGAGCCCCAAAAATAAAGTCTGCCACTGTTTGCACTATTTCTCTATTTGCCTAAGTGTTGGGACCGGATGCCATGATCTTTGTTTTCTGAATGTTGAGCTTTAAGCCAACTTTTTCACTCTACTCCTTCACCCTCATCAAGAGGCTCTTTAGTTCTTCACTTTCTGCCATAAGGGTGGTGTCATCTGCATATCTGAGGTTATTGATATTTCTCCCAGCATTCTATATTCCAGCTTCTGCTTCCTCCAGCCAAGTGTTTCTCATGATGTACTCTGCATACAAGTTAAATAAGCAGGGTGACAATATACAGCCTTGACGTACTCCTTTCCTATTTGGAACCAATCTGTTGTTCCATGTCCAGTTCTAACTGTTGTTTCCTGACCTGCATACAGATTTCTCAAGAGGCAGGTCAGGTGGTCTAGTATTCCCATCCTTTGAAGAATTTTCCACAGTTTGTTGTGATCCACACAGTCAAAGGCTTTGGTATAGTAAATACAGCAGAAATAGATGTTTTTCTGGAACTTGCTTACTTTTTCCATGATCCAGTGGATGTTGGTAATTTGATCTCTGGTTCCTCTGCCTTTTCTAAAATCAGCTTGAACATCAGGAAGTTCACGGTTCACGTATTGCTGAAGCCTGGATTGGAGACTTTTGAGCATTAGTTTACTAGCATGTGAGATGAGTGCAATTGTGCGGTAGTTTGAGCATTCTTTAGCATTGTCTTTCTTTGGGATTGGAATGAAAACTGACCTTTTCCAGTCCTGTGGCCACTGTTGAGTTTTCCAAATTTGCTGGCATGTTGAGTGCAGCACTTTCACAGCATCGTCTTTTAGGATTTGAAATAGCTCAACTGGAATTCCATCACCTCCACTAGCTTTGTTCGTAGTGATGCTTCCTAAGGCCCACTTGACTTCACATTCCAGGATGTCTGGCTCTAGGTCAGTGATCACACCATCGTGATTATCTAGGTTGTGAAGATCTTGAACATGGAGTTATTAACAGGCCAAGATGATTGATTTCCTGATGATCTTTTCGTAAGCATCATGAACAGAAGAAGACTATATTAAGACAAGGTGGCAAGAATATACCAAAGAACTATACTAAAAAGATCTTCATGACCCAGATTATCACGATGGTGTGATCACACACTCTGGGAATACCAGACCACCTGACCTGCCTCCTGAGAAATCTGTGTGCAGGTCAAGAAACAACAGTTAGAACTAGACACGGAACAACAGACTGGTTCCAAATCGGGAAAGGAGTACATCAAGGCTGTATATTGTCACCCTGCTTATTTAACTTACATGCAGAGTACATCATGGGAAATGCCGGGCTGCATGAAGCATAAACTGGAATCAAGAATATTGGGAGAAATATCAATAACCTCAGATATGCAGATGACACCACCCTTATTGCAGAAAGCAAAGAGCTAAAGAGCCTCTTGATGAAAGTGAAAGAGGAGAGTGAAAAAGTTGGCTTAAAGCTCAACATTCAGAAAACTAAGATCATGGCATCTGGTCCCATCACTTTATGGCAAATATATGGGGAAACTGGCAGCAGCGACAGACTTTATTTTTTGGGGCTCCAAAATCACTGCAGATGGTGACTGCAGCCATGAAATTAAAAGATGCTTGCTCCTTGGAAGAAAAGCTATGACCAGCCTAGACAGCATATTAAAAAGCAGAGACATTACTTTGCCAACAAAGGTCTGTCTAGTCAAGGCTGTGGTTTTTTCAGTAGTCCTATATGGATGTGAGAGTTGGACTGTGAAGAAAGCTGAGCGCTGAAGAATTGATGCTTTTGAACTGTGGTGCTGGAGAGGACTCTTGAGAATTCCTTGGATAGCAACTATATCCAACCAGTCCATCCTAAAGGAAATCAGTCCTGAATATTCATTGGAAGAACTGATGCTGAAGCTGAAACTCCAATACTTTGGCCAGCTGATGCAAAGAAACTGACTCATTTGAAAAGCCCCTGATGCTGAAAGCAGGAGGGGAAGGGGACCACAGAGGATGAGATGGTTGGATGGCATCACCGACACAATGGACATGAGTTTGAGTAAGCTCCGGGAGTTGGTGATGGACAGGGAAATCTAGTGTGCTGCAGTCCATGAAGTCACAAAGAGTCGGGACATGGCTGAGCAACTGAACTGAACTGAGAATCACTTTATAAATGTATTCCAACTAATAAATTTTAAAAATTATAGAATTAAAAGTATCACTATTTAATAATCCCCACTGACAGTAGCAGTAAGCATCAGTGGCTCCTAACATCACAAGAGAGAGATAATGAGGCATTATGTGCCTCCTATATTCTTGCCAAAGGGGGACAGAACCTGAGTCTAATCCAGTCTCAGGATCCATCTGTCAGTTTTTCAGAAATACCAAGGAAGAGGAATATGCTGAACTGTACCAAGAATATGCAGTTGGCAAAACCCAGGAACTCTATACATCCTGATCTATAGTACAGCTGGGTTCTTCAATAGATAACATTATATGTAAATGAAAGGGAAGCTGGAGAACCCTATCAATTACCAAAGACCTAGAAGACACTTGTTTTTTTATCCTAAATGGGCAAAACTAACCTTTAGTGTCTAGGGAAGCTCATGATAGAAGGCAAATGGCAAAGGAATGATTAATATAAAAGCAGGATAATGGTTACATACAGCAGGAGAAGGAAGGTGTGGTTGGGATGGGACTTCTGGGGTGGTTTGACAAAGTTGTATTTCTGGACTTGCCTGGTATTCACCTTAGAATAGTTTATAGGTCATCATTGCAGTGCTGGAGAACATGGACAAGTAGCAAATAGTAGCCCTAAGTGTTTCCTGATAAATAAGATAAGTGAGGTAGTTTGTAAGTCCCGCTGTATGTAAAGTGGAGCAGGGCTTCCCAAAGTGATGCTTCTATCTGCTGCAGGAGCAGTTGTCAGATAGTTAGGTCTGGGGATCCCTTTACCCTAAGATTGTCGAGGACTACAAAGAGCTTTTATTTAGATGATTTATATTTACCAGAAATTAAAGCAAAAGTAGAAATTAAAAAAAATTAGAAATTACTTTTTTTAAAGTTAGAAATCAAAGCAAAATTTTTAGATTGTGTATTTATTCATTTAATGTAATAATTATAACCCATTATAAACATTTAAGATTTTAAGTATAATTGACATACATTATATTAATTTCAAGTGTACAACATAATAAAACATGATATAGTCCGTGAAATAATTGCCACGATTAAGTTTAGTTAGCCTCTGCCACCATATACAAACTAGAAGTTTGTGCCTTTTGACTCCCTTTACCCATTTCACGCACACCAGCCTCTGGCAACCACTGATATGTTCTCTGAATCTAGGAGCTTGGCGTTTTGTTTTCTTTTGTTTTGTTTAGATTCCACATATAAGTGAGATGATAACGGTACTTTTCTGTCTCTGACATATTTCCCACAGCTTAATACCCTCGAGGCCTATTCATGTTGTCGAAAATGAAATACTTCCTTCTTTTTTTATAGCTGAGTAGTATTCCATTGTGTGTGTGAGAGTGTGTGTGTGTCACATTTTGTGAATAATGCTGCAGAGAACATGAGGGTACATATATTCTTTCATGCTAGTGTTTTCATTTTCTTTGGGTAAATATCCAGAAGTGGAATTTCTAGATCATATGGCAGTTTATTTTAAAGTTTTTAAAGAGCCTCTGTACTGTTCTTCATAGTGGTTGTACCAGTTTACATTCTGTCAACAGTGCAAAAGGTTTCCCCTTTCTCCTCATCCTCTCCACAACCTCACTTGCTATTTCTTGGGGGGTTTTTTGATAATACCCATTCTAATAGGTGTGAGGTAATATGTCATTGTGGTTTTGATTTGCATTTCCCTGTTGATTAGTGATGTTGAGCATCTTTTCACATGTTTGTTGGTTTCCTGAATATCTTCTTTGGAAAAATGTCTGTTTAGATCCTCTGTGCATTTTTATATCAGATTTTTTTTTTCTTTTTTTGCTGTTGCTTTGTAGGAGTTACCGACATTTTTATGAAAAAAATGTCCAAAAATGCAAAAATTTAGTAAAGTAGAATTGTTCTGTATTTCTTTCTCAGCCTCTTTAATACCTTGCTTAATAGAGTGTAGCCAGATTTTCATATTTTGGCGTTCAGTCTGTTACCATACATTTTTTTTTGGTTGAAAGTATTAAAAAAAAAAAAAATCCAGCCTCACACAGATAAGTAGTTGGAAGAGGAATATTTTAATAACTTTTTCAGATAATTCTGGATATTCTTGGATTGTTTTTTGACAAGTAGAAGTTTCATGAAGATGAGTTGTAGTGTGCAGTCTGAAACCACATCTGAACTTCCCTTGCTCTGTTAAATGAAAACCCACTGGTATGCAGCAGAAAGATTTTAGGCATACTTCCCATTTGTCACGTGCAATATTTTTAAAGTGCCCCCAAGGTTAAGATTTCATAAAAAACAATTATTTTTTCTGCTTCCTTCATCAAGGTTGTTCTTAAGTGAAACTGTCTTTTTTTTTCCTCAGTAAGTGTTGGCAGTGAAGAATACAATGACTGCTATACACTCTGATGCCACTGCCTTGGTTTGTACTAAGTTAAAGCAATTTTATTCACTATTGCCTTTGTGCACCATTTATGCAGATGTCAATACAGTGAAAAAGGTAAATGGTGTCTTAGTGTTACTGTGAAAATAGCTTGGATTCTATAGACCTGAGGGAGTCTCAGTAATCACAGAAAAGTGAAAGTGAAGTTGCTCAGTCTATCCAACTCTTTGTGACCCCATGGACTATAGCCTACCAGGCTCCTCCGTCCATGGGATTTTCCAGGCAAGAATACTGGAGTGGATTGCCATTTTCTTCACCAAGTAACCATAGAGGTCCATGAATAATAGTGTGAGGAACACTGAACTAGAAAACTTTGTGGATGCTCACTGGCTGTTATATTCAGCACTTATGTTTCTTATTTTTTGAGAAAGATATGAAAATATAACTCCTGTGTTTTCCAGAATTGGCACACAGTTGTGGCTTTCCCAGTCTTGTCAATAATTAAGTACTTCATAATTTATGGAGTTCCTTTATGGTTGTCATCAATTGAGTAAAATATTTAGGACTTAAGTGTTAGGATGCTGGCTTTCCAGGTGGCACAGTGGTAAAAAACCCACCTGCCAATGCAGGGGACCCAGGTTCAATCCCTGGAGAAGGAAATGGCAACCCACTCCAGTATTCTTGCCTGGAGAATGCCGTGGACAGAGGAACCTGGTGGGCTACAGTCCATGGAGCCTCAAAGAGTCAGACATGACTGAGCACACACGCATGTACACATGCATGTTAATATGCTACAGTGATTAACTGAGTGTTTCAAAATATTCTATTCACATCTTCCTGCAAAATGTATAGGCCCTCTCATTCTTTGGGTTACTGTAACTGAATGCATTTCTTTCACAAGTGTTTGTTGCTCTACTGTTTGAAGAAATAAGATTTTTAAGGATATAAAAGCGGATTTTAGGGAACTCCTGGTGGTCCAGTGGTCTTTATTTCCTTCCTTTGAGAGTAATAAGTAGAAAAATCCTGTTTCTTTCCTCCTCTAATGAGGGTAGGACTAAAGATGAGAGTTCTCCTTTTCTTCCCAAATTTCACACATTTAAAAGGCATTCTTATATAATAAAGCAGTTATTTATTTGCAATTTGCTGTATGTTCAACACTGTTAAATTTCATGAGAAGAAGAGTTACAAATACATTAAACAATTAATAGGCAGTATATAATTAAAGTGTAAAAATGTGTGTTGCTGAATTCAAAGTGATACTAACGAGATCAATATCATCTGAATGTTCAGAATGGCTTCATGAAGGATTTAAGATGCGTCAGTGAGGCTTAGTAGAAAAGGAGATGCCATAGACAGAATATATCTGGATTTCAGCTAAGCACTGGATAAGATCTTTGAGGATATCCTCATAGACACAGGTAACTGGCTGAAATGTAAATTTAATGCAGTACCAAATACTTGTCAAATAATTAAATAATTAGTTGAATGGTCATACCCAGGCATGCTAATCAATACATCATTGACAGCTAGGAACAAGAGTCTCTGGCTCAGGGCTCTGACTGTGGGCTTATCCTGTTCAGTATTTTTGTCAGCAACTTAGGTAAGGACATTCATTCAGTATGCGTTTAATGACTGTCACCTGTGAGTTGTATAGTCCAACATGCTGTCAAAAATAAAAAAATAAATAACATATAGTGAGCTTCCGTGTTGGTCCCCGATCCACTGCAGGGGCACAGGTTTGATCCCTGGTCAGGAAAGTTCTGTGTCGAGGTGTGGCCAAAAAAAAAAAAAAAAAAAAAAAACCTGACATATACCCTATCTTTTCCTCTCAATGGGGAGTAAAAGAAATGATCATATAAACAAAGAGCTGTGCTTAGTGGCTCAGTCGTGTCTGACTCTTTTCGACCCCATGGACTGTAGCCCATCAGGCTCCTGGGTTCACACGGATTCTCCAGGCAAGAATACTGGAGTGAGTTGCCATGCCCTCTTCCAGGGGATCTTCCCAACCCAGGGATCGAACCCAGGTCTCCTGCATTGCAGGCATATTCGTTACCATCTGAGCCATCAGGGAAGCCCAAACAAAGAGCAGCTTGAACAAAATTTTAATGGGCTGCTCATATAATAGAGTGAAGGGGTGGATGGTTTGATAATAGCAGCTCAAAAGATCTCAGTAGACTAGAAAAATTCTCTGAACCTGACAAAAATAAGCTTATATAGATAAACCCATGATCCTACACGTAGGTATAGAAAAACTGCATAGTATAAAATGGGTGAGATCTAGTTTAAACATGTTTGAAAAGGCTCCTGAAATTTCTAGCAGTGTGGCAGAGTACATTACTTGAAAATTCTCCTATATAACACTCAGAAATGCTTGGTAACGTATTAAAATAACTCCTTTAAAGCACATAGTTGACCTTATCCCCCAAAAGTAAGGAAAATCCCTTGGGAGCAAAAATGAGTAGGAAGATACGAGTTTCAGAAGTGGATCCTGTTGAATTTGAATAAGCATTGACACATTTGCAAGAAAAAAAGGAAATCTCCCAAGTCCTCCACCCCATCAGTTAATTTAAATGAAGCCATTCTAACTGGAGCGTGAGGAGTGAAACAGAAGTGGCTCTAGGGTCAAATGCCAAAGCAGAAAACTTTGTGCCTGCTGCGGAGTAAGAGGTCTAAGGCTGAAACTTCCCCATTAATTCGGTTCCCTAGAAAGCGGTTGGAGTTGTTAGCACTCCTTGGCCACTAGCAGAAACAGGAAAACATAGGTATTCAGGATTTCCGCAGTTTCACATCAGCCAATTGTGAATTTATATTATACTCCCACATGGGAAAAACCCCCACAAATAGGCATTATTTATTTAGTTTTGGCTGTGCTGGATCTTTGTTGCTGCATACTTTTCTGTAGGAGCGGCGAGGGGGGCCTACTCTCTAGTTGAGACGGGTGGGTTCTAGGGTGTGCAGGCTTCAGTAATTGCAATTCCCGGTCTTTAGAGCATAGCCTAAATAGTTGTGGCACACAAGCTTAGTTGCTCCACGGCATGTGGGATCTTCCTGGATCGAGGATCAAACCCGTGTCCCCTGCATTGGCATGTGGATTCTTTACTACAGAATCACCAGCAAGCCCCAATAGTGATTTTTTTTTTTTAAGTGACTATCAGAAATGATGAGGCACATTTGAAAACTCAAGTTGAATATAAGCTAAAAATATAATTGTTGAAATTTTAAACCCAATGAATAGGTTAGCATGTTAGAAAGTGAAGAGGAGAGTTAAAGAACAAGAATATCTGAATATGTGGTTCAGAGTACAGCACAGAGGACAGGAAATATATAAAATACAAAAGGTCAAAAGACATAAGGGGTAGAATATTTAACATACCTAGAAAGAGAATGGAGGAGAGAAAAGTATTTGAAGAATGTTGACTGAGAAATTTATGGAACAGAAGTTAAAAGTGCTCTGCATATAAAACAAGGTACATTTTTGGAAAATCACACCTGAACATGTAGAAAAGCTACAAATTTCCAGAAAGAAAGCATGACCTACAAAGAAAAATCATGGTGACAGAGACATCTCAACAGCGATCTGGAAGCCAAAAGATAGTACAGAGAGAAATTAATGTCAACTTAGAATTGTGTACACTACAAAATAATTTCTTAAGAATGAAAACATTCTTAATCCTTTTTAGATAAAGAAAAACTGAGTTTTTATCAACAGATCTTTACTTAAGGAGTGTCTATAAAGGATACATTTAAAGAAGAAGGAAAATACCTTAGAATAAGGGTAGTGAAAAGTAAAAGGGAACCAAGAAATTGGCAAACATAAGTAAATCTAAACAAACTGTATGAAGAAGTAAGAGTAATGTCTAATTTTTAGGACTAAAAATACATAACCAGAAAATCAGCTGTGCTCCAATAAAATTAAAAACTAAAAAGAAGAAAAAGTAAAAATATAAAACCAAGTAGTAGATAATAACAGACTGTAATCAGGAGAGAACTGATCATGTTCTAAGGTCATTGTTTATTCAGGATAGGGGATAAAATATTGCTAAGTTTGGACTTTATTAAGAATCTGTGGTTACTAGTCTTGGAGTGGAAGGTGATGGAAATCAAGAACTAGCAAACCAAAACAATTGTTTAAACCCAAAAATATCAAGGAAGGGAAAAGAAGCAAAGAGAAGAGGGCAAACACAGCAAAGGAAGAGTCCATGATGCATTCGTAATAACAGATGTGAAGTAGGTGCTAGTCCCTCAGTCGGGTCTGACTGTTTGTGACTCCGTGGACTATAACAATCCAGGCTCCTCTGTCCATGGGATTCTCCAGGCAACAATACTGGAGTGGGTTGCCATTCCCTTCTCCAGGGGATCTTCCTGACCCAGGGATCCAACCTGGGTCTCCAGCATTGCAGGCAGATTCTTTACTGTCTGAGCCACCAGGGAAGCCCAGTATGAAGTAACCTTGAAAGCAAATTTGTCCAGGGGTGTTAATAATATAGAAGAGATAAAGCTTGACCACCAAATATACCGTGTAAGATAAACACTTCAAGCTGGCTTTTAGATCTAAAGTTAAACCAACATTTAAAAGATAACATAGAAGAAAATGTTTGTGAACTTAGGATAGAAAAAAAATCTTTTTAAGGACAAGCAAAACACATAAAGGAAAATAGCAATAAATTGTACTGTATTAGAATTAAGAACTTTTCTTCATCAGAAGACAGCATTAAGAGTAAAACAAAACAAAAAGAGTGGAAAGAGATACACATAACTGGCAAGTCTTTAGAGGTCAAAATAGTCACTAAATGACAAAAGACAGCTCTTAAACTTGTTTGCTTTTCAGGAAGTAGCTTCCGAATATATAAAGTAAAAACTGAAAAGCATAGGGCTTATCCACTATTAGAGTTAAAAATCACTCAGCACTGATTGGGCAAGGAGCCAAAAAGAATAAAACTACAGAAGATTTGAAGACAAATAACAGGTTGGATTTGATGGACAGCACATTCTCTGCACGAACACACATTCTCCTCAAGCACACATGGGACATCTATAGAAATGAACAGAAACAGAAGAGCTAAAGTGGGAAGAAGGTGCTGGAAGTGCAGAAGAAGAATGAGCGATAGATCTGAAAGCCAGAGCTGGGAAGGTCTGCATTGAGGGGTAATGAAAAGGGGATGGGGTAGATTGGAGGTCAGATGGTTTACCAACTTTGTCTCACCCCACTTTGTTGATATAAAAGGAAGGTCTGACCCTTAGAAGCAGAACACAAACATCCAAGTACTTTGAAGACATTTTTAAGTGTTACTTTTATGTACTGGATTGAACCACGTGAAACTCCCATTTTTTTTTTTGTAGAACAAGAAGGATCGGCTATTGGCATTTTCACATGGCTCAACAAAACAAAGTGAGAATTGAGCTTTTCTGTTTTGTTTTTTGTTTGTTTTTAATTCACCTTCTTCAAAAAGACAAGTGTTAGTAGACCAGAATTCAACATCCTATCAAAAACATCTGTGCCAGAGTCTTCCTACATTTATTTAATATCTTACACACTAGAGGATGTCTCAGGCTTTGTTAATGACACATTCTCAGACAAGAGGTAGATGTTGGATTATTTCAAAGACACCATTTGGCTCCTCAAAGCATCCTTTAAAAAGCCAGTTAGTGTCCTAAAGCATGTGGGTACTGAACGTGTGGTCTCATCTGTAGTGAGAGTCATCACCAGGAAATACCTTTCTTGGGTCTGGGTGCTTTCTATAAGAAATTAGGTATCCTGAGATCAAAATAATTTTCTAAAGGTTTGTTCACCTCTCTGTTCAAAACTCTATAATGCCCTCTGTTTCTGGTTTCTGTTTCACTGTTGAATTACACTTTTTCAGGAAATCTCAGAAACTGACACAGTAGTTCCAGAAATTAATGTTATAGAGAAAATTAGTTTATTCTCACTGCAAAGTTTAATTTCCACATTATAATTGACTAGTTCCTTCTGTAACACAGATCCTCCTGGCTTAACCAACTTTTATTCTTTGTGATTGGTTGTTGGTCCAGCAGCCAACAAAGGCTCGCCCTGGTGTGATCTTTAGCCCCTTGCGTGCCCAGAGACAATTGCTACATAGCTATCTTCTCCCAAATCTGTGTCATTGAATAACATGAAACTGACAAGTAACTTAGACTTGTTCTGTGTGGATACTTCTCCCACTACTCAGATGAAAGTTATTTTTATGCACTAAATGCACTCAGTATGTCTGCAGGTTTGGAAAACTCAGCAGTGGCCGCAAGACTGGAAAAGGTCAGTTTTCATTCCAATCCCAAAGAAAGGCAATGCCAAAGAATGCTCAAACTACCACACAATTGCACTCATCTCACATGCTATTAAGTAATGCTCAAAATTCTCCAAGCCAGGCCTCAGCAAGACATGAACTGTGAACTTCCAGATGTTCAAGCTGGTTTTAGAAAAGGCAGAGGAACCAGAGATGAAATTGCCAACATCCACTGGATCATCATAAAAGCAAGAGAGTTCCAGAAAAATATCTATTTCTGCTATATTGACTATGCCAAAGCCTTTGACTATGTGGATCACAATAAACTGTGGAAAATTCTGAAAGAGATGGGAATACCAGACCACCTGACCTGCCTCTTGAGAAATCTGTATGCAGGTCAGGAAACAACAGTTAGAACTGGACATGGAACAACAGACTGGTTCCAAATAGGAAAAGGAGTACATCAAGGCTGTATATTGTTACCCTGCTTATTTAACTTATATGCAGAGTACATTATGGGAAATGCCGGGCTGGATGAAGCATAAACTGGAATCAAGAATATTGGGAGAAATATCAATAACCTCAGATATGCAGATGACACCACCCTTATGGCAGAAAGTGAAGAACTAAAGAGCCTCTTGTCGAAAGTGAGAGAGGAGAGTGAAAAAGTTGGCTTGGAGCTCAACATTCAGAAAACTAAGATCATAGCATTCAGTCCCATCACTTCATGGCAAATAGATGAGGAAACAGTGGCTGAATTTATTTTTGGGGGCTCCAAAATGACTGCAGATGGTGATTGCAGCCATGAAATTAAAAGACACTTACTCCTTGGAAGGAAAGTTATGACCAGCCTAGACAGCATATTAAAAAGCAGAGACATTACTTTGCCAACAAAGGTCCATCTAGTCAAGGCTATGGTTTTTCCAATGGTCATGTTTGGATGTGAGAGTTGGACTATAAAGAAAGCTTAGTGCTGAAGAATTGATGCTTTTGAACTGTGGTGTTGGAGAAAACTCTTGAGAGTCCCTTGAACTGCAAGGAGATCCAACCAGTCCATCCTAAAGGAGATCAGTCCTGGGTGTTCATTGGAAGGACTGATGTTGAAGCTGAAACTCCAGTACTTTGGCCACCTGATGTGAAGAGCTGACTCATTTGAAAAGACCCTGATGCTGGGAAAGATTGAAGGCAAAAGGAAAAGAGGGTGGCAGAGGATGAGATGGTTGGATGGCATCACCGACACAATGGACATGAGTTTTAGTAAACTCCTGCAGTCGGTGATGGACAGGGAGGCCTGGCATGCTGCGATTCATGGGGTCACAAAGAGTCAGACACGACTGAGCGACTGAACTGAACTGAATTGTACCATAATTGGTTAAAAGCAACGTGATGGGGTGATGGGAACAAGGTGGGAAAAAGGTAGTGTTCATGGACGCTTTAAAGGCTAAAGGCTCCCTGACGTTTCTTTCAGTCTTGTGACAACCAAGGTGTTGGAGCTGCTGCTGCAACTGCCAGGGCTCAGGTTAAGCTTACTTACGCCAGGGGCGACCTTTTGAAAAACCGTTCTACCTCAGCATTTTCAAGTCTCACTCGAATTTTTGTTCAGGTCTAAACTTTACTGAGCACTGTTGATTATTTTTGATAGGGAAACACAGATAGCACTTGCAGTTTGTTGCAGTTTGGGAAGTCTTAAAGTTTCTTAGGGAATAGAGGTATCAGTACTTTCTTTTTAACCACCAAAGTAGGAACAGATTAAGTTCTGGAATAAATTTTTTAAGGTCATTTTTACTGGGATCTAGGTTTAGCTTGAAGTTTTTTTTTTTTAAAGCAATCATATTAGGTAGGTAGGTTTGTTTTTTACTTAATGCACAGCCATACCCTGTAATACTTCAGAATCCAGGGCTGAGTGGGTCTAAATTTATTTCACTTCCTTAGAAGCAGTTTCTTTAATCTTATTTGTTCCACAGGCTTTTTAAGGACATTTTCAAAGAAACCCTTGCCCAAAGATTTAATTAGCATTAGTACCATTCATTGAGGACTTCCCAGGTGTCTCATGGTAAAGAATTCACCTGCCAGTGCAGAATCAGACATGACTGAGCATGTACACATACACACACACACACACACACACACACACACACACACGAATTAACACATAACCAGTGCCCAGAGAAATGGTCGTGTTTCCCTTTGAAGACTTCATGTGTATCCTCTTACTCATAGTGAATCCTTGTTAGGAGTCGTAAGTAGATGTGCTTACCTCTTCAGTCAAATCTCTCACTTTGTAAACATGTTATTTCATTTTTTTCTCCTCTCTGTGCATTCTCAGTTGCTCAGTCATGCCTGACTCTTTGCAACCCCATGGACAGTAGCCCACCAGCCTCCTCTGTCCATGAAATTTTGCAGGCAAAAATACTGGAGTGGATTGCCATTTCCTCCTCCAGAAGATTTTCCCAACCCAGGGATCGAACCCAGGTCTCCTGTGTCTCCCTCATGGGCAGGCGGATTCTTTACCAGTGAGCTACCCGGGCAGCCTTGGCAAATAACAGGCACTCAGATACTTGTTGTAAAACGAATGCTCTGTTTCCTGTATGATAGAATAGAGATGTTCAGGAGTTAGGGAAGTTCCACTGTCACGTAAATAGTCTAAAGCAAAGCGGCACATAGAGCCCCCAGTTAAATGTAGACATAGTGACCATAGTAACGGTTACCAGGAAGGAGGGAGGGGTGGGGAGGGCAAAATGAAAAAGGGGAATCAACTGTGTGGTGACTGGTGGAAACTAAATTGGCAGTGAGCACGCTATAGGGTATACAGAAAGTGGACATACAGTGGACATGTGAAACTTAAATTATAAACCAATGTACCTCAATAACAAATCTAAAAAAGAACAATTATTTGTATCTTTGTATACTACGTCATGCACACACATACCACCAGTTAAAACCTTCCTTTCATTAGCCTGGCATTCTGTCCATTTAGTTAAAATATTGATGCAACCTGTATTTGGTCACACTTGGAGAACCCCTTAGTGTATAGGTATGTTATCAGCTGTTCTGTTATTGAGGGTCTCCAGCTACTGCTAATGTGTTTTTTCCAGAGCTTCATGTTGTCAGCCCAGTATTTTTGGAAAATTACTTTTAAAGAGTATTGTATTTATGGTACTAGAACTTATAGTAAGGTCATATGTTAACTCTGAATATATTTGAGTTTATTGAGTTTATTTGAGTATATTGAGTTTGATGCAGGTTTGATCCATGGGATGGGAAGATCCCCTGGAGAAGGGCATGGTAATCCACTCCAGTATTCTTACCTGGAAAATCCCATGGACAGAGGAGGCTGGCGGGTTACGGTCCATAGGGTTGCACAGAGTCGGACACGACTGAAGAGACTTAGCACACGTACCTCTCTGTATGTTGTCGGTGAAAAAGAAGATGCTGTGCTGTTTAAACAATGGGACTGCCTAGGGATGATGGAGAAATAATAGTTCGAGATAGGAGTGATTATTAATAACCTAACCCAAGTCTTAGCAAATTTAAACAAAGCACATCAGTACCATCCCCACATTGTTAGAAGCTTTCTCCTTGGTATTAGCGACCTGTAGCAAATGTCACTTCTCTTCTAGAATGTCAAGTGCATTTGGCCTGTTTCTTTTGTAAAAATGTAGCTCAGAAACCACACCAGTTTCGGCTGTGAGAAATGATGAGATACCTGTAGTCATTTCCTACAGCAAGCTTGTGAATGAAGACTTTAGGGCCATTCAAAAATAACTATTGGTATGTTGCACACACTAGTTTTTTGTTGTTGCACACTTTGTCATTTGCATATATGGCTACAAATCTGCCAAAACTTACTGTAAACTCTGTTCTTCAGGTGTTCTTGTGCTTCTTTTTTTTTTTTTTTTTAAATTTTTAAATGACAAATGCATGGTTAAGCTACAGAAACTTACAGAGAAGACTTTTTCAATTGTCAACATGTGCCAAAATTGTATTTGTGTTTTTGAAAGGAGGGCAGAACACCAGAGATATTATATAAAAATAGAGGACCCACAAAGCAAACCAAATTAGATTTTGCTGACCTTTTGCATATAGACATGTATTTGAGTCGTAAGAGATGATTTAGAAGAGTAACAGCAAGTTATTTAAGCATGAACATTACTTTGAAATGACCTTATAAATCCAGCTCTTGAAAATTTTTCCTGTATACATCCTCCAGCAAAAGAATATTTTGTACCAGGTGGATGCAGTATGGTTTCCATTAATAATTCACATCTGCTGAGAACCACTGTCAATTACATCATCTTTGAATGACAGTGTTATAATGCATATGTATTAAACTAGGGAACTTTAACCATTTTATTGCCCTGTCAAGTGGACTAGCAGAGTGAAAGCTAGGATATGAAATGATATGTTTTATTATAAAACATTGATTAGTAAACTAGACAATATTAAGATAAAATTTGGAGAAGATTGGGACTTTTTTTTAATTGACATTAGATTTGTTTTTAATAGACTATTTTCTAATATATTTTACTTTTTAGAGTAGTTTTAAGTTTGCAGAAAAATCCAGTAGAAGGTACAGAGTTCCCGTGCACCTCATTCTCCTCGGCTGTTTGCTCTGTTGCTGACGTCTTCATTACTGTGCTGTATTAAGGTTGATTAGCCAATGCTGATACTTTATTACTCACTGAAATGCACTCTGTGTTGTATGTTCTCTGGGTTTTGGCAAACGTGTGAGGTCATGTGTTGATCATTATACTGTCATACAAAATAGATTCGCTGCCCTAAACATCCTCTGGCTCTGCCTGTTCTTCATCCTTTCCTCCTCTTCAAACTCTTGGCAACCACTGTTCTTTTTACTGTTTCTCTAGTTTTGTCTTTGAAATTTGGAATCATAGAGTATGCAGCCTTTTCAGAGTGGCTTCTTTACCTCAGTAATAATGCATTTAAGGTCCCTTTATGCCTTTTTGTGGTTTGATAGCTTATTTACTTTTTAGCAATGATTTAATATCCCATTTTCTGGATATACCACAGTTAGTTTTTCCATGCACTATTGAAGGACATCATGATTGCTTCCAAGTGTTGGCAGTTTTTAATAAAGTTGCTGCGAACACTCATGAGCAGGTTTTTGTGTAGATACAAGTTTCCAACTCCTTTGGGTAAATACTAAACAGCTCAGTTGCTGGATAGTATGGTGAGACTATGTTTAGTTTTGTAAGAAACTGCCAGACTGTCATCCACAGTGGCTGTACCGTTTTGCATTCTCATCAGCAATGAATTGAGAGTTCTGTTGCTCTACATCCTCGCCAGCAATCAGTCCATGTTCAGTGTTTGTTTTTTAGCCATTCTGATAGGTGTGCAGTAGTATCTCACTGTTGTTTTAATTTGCATTTCCCTGATACCATACAGAGTTAAACATCTTTTCATAGGCTTATTCGCCATCTGTGTATCTTCTTTGGTGAGGTGTCTGTTCAACTCTTTTGCCAGATTTTTAATTGGGTTGTTACTGTAGAGTTTTAAGAGTTCTTTGTATATTTTGGATACTAGTCTCTTCTCAGATATATGTTTTGTAAAGATTTGTCTCCCAGTCTGGCTGATCTTTTTCATTCTCTTAAGCAAATTATATTCTCTTTATGACTGCAATTCCTATCAGCCATGGAAATTGAAAGAACTAGTAACATTAAAAGAAGAAGGAAACGCTATTCCTAAGTTGCTTGAATAGTCTTCAGTTCAGATCAGTCGCTCAGTCGTGTCTGACTCTTTGCGACCCCATGAATCGCAGCACGCCAGGCCTCCCTGTCCATCACCAACTCCTGGAGTTCACCCAGACCCACATCCATCGAGTCAGTGATGCCATCCAGCCATCTCATCCTCTGTCGTCCCCTTCTCCTCCTGCCCCCAATCCCTCCCAGCATCAGTCTTTTCCAGTGAGTCAACTCTTCGCATGAGGTGGCCAAAGTACTGGAGTTCAAGCCAGTTGCAATTATTTGGCTGACCTATTAATAAAACAAGTATAGTGCTTAAACCTGAAATTCTTTTTATTTAGTCATTGTAAAACATACTAGCAAAGCTGGGTGATTGGGGGCGTCAGATAATTGTGTGTCTGATGACTTTCTTTGCTCTCTTATATGGATTTAGTGGCACTTGTAATATTTTAATATGATGCTGCATAAAATATCCCCAGTACTCTTTAAGTTTGGCTCTTATACCATATTGATATTAAGAACATAAAATTAAAACAATAAATGCACACTGGCCCAACAGTCTCTATCTATAGTGTAGCTTAAATAATAAAGAACTCAAAAACATACATTTCTTGGAAACCAGGGCCACGGCTAAATGAAATGTGAAAGGCTCTCCCATTTTGGCTCCTTTAGCACTTAACCTATACGCTGTACTTTCCTGACCTTTAGAAGTCATTTGTTTGACCATGACTGCTATGTGGTATGTGTATATATATAGATAAACACACACACACACACACACACACACATACACACACACATATGTGCTCAGTTTCCTCAGTCCTGGCTGACTCTTGCGACCCCATGGACTGTAGCCTGCCAGGCTCCTCTGTCCATGGGATTTTCCTGGCAAGAATACTGGAGTGGGTTGCCCTGCCCTCCTCTAGGGGATCATCCCCATCTAGGGATCAACCTGCATCTCCTGCATTGGAGGCAGATTCTTTACTGCTGAGCCACTGGGAAAGCCTATATTTATACACACATAAACTTCCCTGGTGGCTCAGACGGGAATGCATCTGTCTACAATGCGGGAGACCCGGTTTTGACCCCTGGGTTGGGAAGATCCCCTGGAGAAGGAAATGGCAACCCACTCCAGGACTATTGCCTGGAAAATCCCATGGACAGAGGAGCCTGGTAGGCTACAGCCCATGGGGTCGCAAAGAGTCGGACACGACTGAGTGACTTCACTTTCTTTTCTTCTTTTCTTTACACATATTAAATTTATAAGGAAAAATATAATATCAGTAGACAGTACCATTCCAATGTAAGAGATATGGTTTAACATTCTTAACATGAGTATTGAACTTACAGGATTTTTCCCCTACATAGACCTGCTTTTAAAAATGAAGTTTTAGGGAAATGATAATATAGCAGAAAACTATTTACATGTATGATTGTTTCAGACTGCAAACTTGGGTTCCCACATGGCTGGGTGTTGGCTTACTTTCCTAAGGTGATCAGCTAGGCCTTCATAATCGACTCTGTTGCTCAGCCATTTTCATAGCAGAATACTTTGTTTTGGTCTTTTAATACTGCCAGCATGGCAAAATCAAGTTCCATTAAAAGGCATTTGGGAAACAACCTTTTTTGTAAAGGAAGTGAATGTGGCAAAAACCAAGTGTATTCTCTTTTTTTCTTAGTAGAACTCCATTTGTAAATCATAGGGTACAAAATTTTTATGCCTAGAGCCTATTACCGTTTTTAAATGCTGTCAGTAACCACGCTGTGCGGTATTCATTTCAGAGTTGTCTTTTATGTTACACAACTGCTTTTGTATTTGGAATGTTAGTTTAAAATGATGTCACAGCTCTGTAGAAAAAATTTCCAGAGTTTAATGGAGAGTGGTTACTTTGTCAGTTAAGGTCATTTCTGTGAACTAAACTTCAACATGGATTTAGGAGAAATCTTAACATGAGAACTCTGTCCTTGATGGCAGCAGCCTTCTTGGTGATGACTTTGTCTGCATGACTTGTCCCCTGAGCCTCTTAGCTTGACTAAGGCCGCCTTGCTCTTCAAGGCCAACTCTCAGCTGTCATCCCAGGACCTCCCTTCACCATCCTCCCGAAATTCCCTTGATATCACTCTCTGTGTTAAAAGAGTCCCCATCTGCTGCACTCCATGTTTAATGTTTTTTATGGTGTGGTGTGATGCACATTCTTTTAATAGTAAATAGCATAGGTGATAAATTCTTGTGGCCTTAGCTGCCAGAAATAGCTTTCTTCTGTCCTCCCACTTGATTGCTTGTGTACCTGGGTAAATATTCTGTGTTGATCATTGTCCTTCAGAGTCTTGCAGGGACTCCTTGTCTTGTTGGCAAGTATTGCTTCTGTGCTGCCCAGAGCCATCTGATTCCTTATCATTTATGTGTTTTACCTGACTTGGATTTTGTTTGTGTTTTTTGTTCCCATCGACCATCTCCTTGCCTCCTGGGGGGCTTACAGAATCTTCTTTTTGTCAGGCTTCTCAGGTTTCATAGCGGTATGCCTTGGGTATGGCCTGATCTTCACTTATGCTGGACTTTGGTAGAGCTTTCCTTCTGACATCTATGTTCTTCAGCTCTAGGAGGTTTTCTTGGATTATTTTGTTGATGTTTCCTCTCTTCTGTTCTCTGTGCCCTCTGGAACTCTTGTTAATTAGATGTTGGACCTCTGGAATCAGGCCTGTGATTTTATCTTTGCTCTTATTTTCCATCTTTTGCTCTACTTTCTGAGAGGCTTTAACTTGATTTTCCAACTCTCTTATGGAATATTTTGTCTCTGCTATCATATTTTTAATCTCTTAAGATCTCTTTTTATGTTCTTTGAATGTTTCTTTTTTAGAGCACCCTGTTCTTACTCCCAGTTGCAAAATATTTTCTTATCTCTTTGTCAAGCTTAGTAATACTTTTATCTTTATGTTTTATCTTTTTTAAAGTTTCCTTTTTCCTGCACAGTTTCTGTTTGTTACAGGATTTTTTTGTATTTGTTTTGTTTGCTGTTGTTACAAGAGAAACCGAGGCATGTTAAAAACTTTTAAGAGTATACTTGAGCAAAAATCAGTTTCAATGAAGCAGCATCCAGTCTGGCATATAGAAAGGAGCTCCAAGGGGCTGTACAAAATAAAAAAACTTTAGGTGAGAAGGGAGCAGGAACAAGGGAGTCATACTAAGCAATAAAACTAATTGTTGCAAAGTTGCCTTCCTTTAGGGGCCGACAGGGGTCTATCCAGCAGATTACCTAACTAGTGCTAATCAGGCAGATCCTGATTGACTGGTTTAAGATTCCATTTTGGGGAGAGCCGAAACTGTAATTAAGTCTCGGTTTTTTATCCAACCATAAGCAGCTTCACTTGAGGCCTATTTTGTATTTTAACACTGTCTTCCATGTTAAAATATGCTTCCCTGGTGGCTCAGACTGGGAAGAATCTGCCTGCGATGTGGGAGACCCCGATTAGATCCCTGGATTGGGAAGATCCCCTGGAGAAGGGAAAGGTTGCCCATTCCAGTATTCCTGCCTGGACAATTCCATGGACAGAGGAGCCTGGCAGGCTACAGTTCATGGGGTCGCAGAGTCGGACACAACTGAGCAACTATCACTATACACACTTCCGTGTTAAAAGCTTTCTTCAGATTTGTGGTAATCCTTATTTCCTCATAATCAAGATGAAAAGACTACCAAGCTGATTAGAAATGCAAAGTGTGGGTATGAGGCTTGTCTGCTTGAGGCATCACAGTGGGGTAATCCAATTATGCCATTTGTTGGGTAACCTCTATATCAGTGTATCTTTAGGTATTTCATTTGTGACTAATGGGATTCTCAGGGGAATATTTTCCAAACTCCTGTCAAGGGAGTCCAGTCTGGACACTGACATTTCTGGGTACAAGGAGCCTGGCAAGGGGGCATTTGATGTGTATGTGGCCACTTAATGGACTATCTGATGCCCACGTCCTCAAAGGTGCTTTCGACTGGCTTGGTGTCCCTAGTCCAGAGACACTGAGTAAAGATACCTGGCAGTCTCACTTCTCAAAGATAGTTTTACCCTGTTCTTTCTTGCTTTGGCCACCACCCTTCACCTTAACATCTGAGCAGGGAGTGTAAAACAGCTTGGTTTCCAGTTCTTTTCACCACTTGCAAGATATTTGGCCTTCTTGTGTCAGTTAAGTCAGTTACTGCTGATTTTTCTGTATTCCAAAATTTTGTCCTGTCTCGTATCATATTTCTTGTGAGATTATGTTTGTGGGTTTTTTTTTTAAATCCCTTTAGTGTTGTTTTTGTTGGGCTTGGAAAAGGAACAAGATTAAATATGGGATTACTCTGCCATTTTAACCCAAACCCCCAGGAGGCTTTTTAAGAGTTAGACAGCCATTTTTATTTACTTGGCTGCATCTGGTCTTAATTGTGACATGCGAGATCTTTTGTTGTTTCATGGGGGATCCTTCATTGAGGTGCATGGACTTTCTAGTTGCGGTGTGCAAGCTTATTTGCTCTGTGACCTGTGGGATTGTAGTTCCCTGACCAGGGATCAAACCCACACCCCCTGTGTTGCAAGGCCAATTCTTAACCACTGGACCACCAGGGAGGTCCGGACATCCACTTACGGGTGACATTTTTATGAAACTTCTACTGTGTGCTGGACACTGAGGCACACTTTTGTCCTTTTCATGCCCTGTGCACATTAGTACTCCTTTACTAAAATCACAGTAAATAAATAATCAGTATAAATGGCCATGTAAACAAACATTTGAGTGAAATTGTACTAGAATTTGAGTGTTATACAGTTATGTAAGTTAATAAATACCTCTCTTTGAACAAATGCGTGTAACAATGGCAATATAATTCTATATCTGTGGGGAAATATGTACTGAATACTACCCAGTCTGGAAATGGGTGGAAATACAGTTGGTCCTCATTATGGTAGTTTGCTCTGTTAAGTCGCTGAGAACACTGAATTAACAAATCGTGAACAGTTTCTCTTGCAGGAAATACAGGGTTAAGTTCCTGCCAACCTCTGGTCACATTTTCCTCAACCAACCTTTGTTTTATTTGTATTTCTACTTAGAGACACTTTTTTAAAACACCTTTATCTAACATTTTTTCACACAACCTTCTTGAGTTTAGGAATACTAGGTAACACTTCAGCACTATGCATGGGGCCATTTTAAACAGCATAATTGGCAACAAAAAGCCCCAAATTGCAAAAAACATGACATTAAGTAAACTACAAGAAGGACACTTTTTAAGTTATGAGAACTAAAGCAAAAACATTACCTTGTTTGACCTCAGCTGAGAAACATGTGTCAGGGCACTCAAAATTTTCACCATTCTGTTCATGTCCACAAATGACACAGTTGCTGATAGTTTTGACTTGGGGATTACAAATAAATTTAGCAAGTAGATAAATTTGCAAATAGGGGACCCACGAACAATGAGGAGCAATTATACAGACCTGACCAAAAAGTTCGTTCAGATTTTTCCATAAGAAAACCGGAACAAACTTTGGCCAGCCCAATATACCCTGTACTGTAGCCCTGCAAGGCAAGGCATCTAGAACCTCTCTAGGGCTTCCCTGGTGGTTCAGTGGTAAAGAATCTGCCTGCCAATGCAGGAGACACAGGTTAGATTCCTGGTCCAGGGAGATTCCACGTGCTGAGGAGTCACTTAGCCTGTGCGCCACAACCACTGAGCCTGTGTTCTAGAACCCAGGAGCTGCAACTACTGAAACCCACGTGCCCTAGAGCCCGTGCTCAGCAGCAAAAGAAGCCACCACAGTGAGAAACCCACATGCTGCAACTAGAGAAAACCTGCACAGCAGCGAAAATCACAGCCAAAAATGGATTAATATAATTAAATTTATATACACACACACACACACACACACACACACGAATGAGGAGGGCATGGCAGCCCACCCCATTATTCTTACCTGGTGAATTCCATGGACAGGAGCCTGGTGGGCTACAGTCCATGGGATCACAAAGCGTCAGACACAACTGAGCGACTAAGCATACGGCACAGCACGTGTATATATATATATGATACCACTGTAGAAGAAATTGTAGGTTTTAATGCATGTGCTTTAAAAAATTGTTGTTCTTCACTTTTTAGTAGAAAATATATTCCATAATAGCAAGTAATAAACTCAGTAATTAAGAATGTACATACATTACTACATTGACTTTTACAGCATTGTTAGATAAATATTATGTCTACTTAAAGAAATGAAAACTAGTTTGAAAGATTTGAGTAACTTACTCACACTCCCACAGCTTATAAACAGGGAAGTGGGGATTTGCCTGATATCTGAGGTCTTAACTCAAGTTATACTGAGCCTTCACTCTAAAAGGATCCTTGTTCCTGCTGCTAGGTCACCGGCGTTGTTTGTGTTAGAGAGATGTGTGGAAGTGTTAACCTGATTTATTTTTTTGTTAAATTACCTGTTTTAAAAAGTTTGGCCAATTGTTTTCATGATCTTTTTAATATTTGCTTCCTTTTAAATCTGATTTACTTATATAATTAGAAGCATGGAATTTAGAACTGGCAGTATCTTTGTCAAATAATATAATAAAATCCACCTATTTTACACATGAGGAAGCTGAAGCTCCAGGAAATAAACTTGCCTAAAGTCACACTGTTATTTACTAAGTGAAGTGAAAGTGAAAGTCGCTCAATCGTGTCCAACTCTTTGCAACCCCATGGACTAAACAGTCCATGGAATTCTCCAGGCAAGAATACTGGAGTGGGTAGCCTTTCCCTTCTCCAGGGGATTTTCCCAACCCGGGGATCAAACCCAGATCTCCCACATTGCAGGCAGATTCTTTACCAGCTGAGCCACAATGGAAGCCCAAGAATACTGGAATGGGTAGCCTATCGCTTCTCCAGGGGATCCTCCTGACCCAGGAATTGAAGCAGGGTCTCCTGCATTGCAGGTAGATTCTTTACCAACTGAGCTATGAGGGAAGCCCTCCAAATTGCAAGTTGGCAAGGAGTTAGTACCCCCAAATTAAGTCAGAATCTCTTATAATACCATATGCTCATTACTTTTTAACTTTGACATCTGGAAGTGAACCAGTGATAGGAGACAGAATTGCATTACAGCAGGTGGAGGAAACTCCAACATCAGGGGCCAGGGCTTACGACCTGCAGTCAGCTAGCGAGAGCCTGCCTTGAGGGAAGCACTGTGCTCTTACTGTCATTTGATTAGTGACACTTGAAAATGCAGATCCCAGGTAATCAAATCTGCTAATTTTTTATGGGAAACTAGAAAACCAGATACTGTCCTGAAATGTTGGCAACCATGTTGAACACTGTAAGGTGAACACCACAACATGCACGGGCCAGTTTGAGGCTACCAGTGTGAAAGCCGTACTCCAGAGGATTCCGCTTAGCTGCAGCTTTCATTCCTCTGCACTCTTAATGACTACGAGAAGGAACCAAAACTGGTTTCTAGTGACGTGTTAAATAAAAGCTCTTGAGTCAAATGTGTAAGTCAGTAAGCCAGGCACAGTTAGTCTGGCTGTTTACCTCATGAAATGATTTGTTTACATGTGTTCTAGCTGTGTGTCACCCACAGTGCAAACATCATATGTGTTTATTACAAGTGAGGATTGATTCATATTTTGAAGCTAAGTGTAGAATTTTGCAGTCTCATATGTTAGGAGACATGCTGTCCTTATCTAATGCACGCAAGGCTCTGGCACTGCGTTATCGCCTACTGAAAGTACGTATTTTATCTTGCTTTACGGCAGTAGACATTACACAGCAACTGCAACCAAAAAGCTTTCCTTACTCTCTTAATCCTCTCAGAAAAAGAATGTCCCTCATGCATCCAAAAATCTTACTTTATTTATTTCCTGAACAAATAATGGGAGTTACAGTTCTAAAAGCAGAAATTGGTATAAAACTAAAGCATTCTAAATCTAATGTGGTTGTCAGTTACAGATGGACTTGTTTTTCATTAGTATAAGAAAGAAAGATGAGAGTAAATACGTGAAGAATTTAGGGAGAACTGTGTCACTCTTCCATCTCATTTTAAAAACTTTTTATTGGAGTATAACACGTGTACAGAAAAATTCACAGATTATAAATGTACACTTCAATGGATTTTCTTAAAATGAGCATGCCTCTGTAATCAGTACTCACATTAAGGAATGAAACATTTATCCATACTACTATTGATGGACATTTGGCTTTCACATTTGCGAACTATTGCATTTAGTGCTGGCATGAACATTCCTATTCAAGTGTTTTGGTGAACTTGGCATCTATCTCTGTTGGGTATATACATAGGAGTGGAATAGCTGGGTCATGCAATATTCAAACTGCCAGCATTTATTATTGGTAAGAACAAAAGTATTGATAGCAATAAGCACTGACATACTTTTTCAAATTTCAGCTTTTAGAATGTATTGCCTATTGCCTTCTTGATTTTATAAATTTGTTTTATGAATTCTGATTGGAAGCAGGATCAGCTATTAATTAATAGTAATATGTTCCTATTGAGAGGAGTTAATTTATAAAAGATTACCAGTACAGTTGTTGGGGGCGGGGGTTTCCCTGCTTATAAGTAATATCTACTTGTGGTCAAAAATGTAGAACTTAGGGAAATACAGAAAAGAAATTATGAGTCTCCCATAATCTCATCTCCCAAAGATAATTGTCAGTATGTTTTCATACAGATTTTCCTATATGAATTTGCTAACATGTATCACAGATGATATACTCTACATAGTTATTCCACTTACTTTTTTAAAATAAATTTTTATTGGAGTGTAGTTGATTTGCTTTGTGTTAGCTTCTGCTGTACAGCAAAGTGAATCAGTTTATTTATATATATATCTCCACTCTTTTTTAGATTCTTTTTCCATATGGGTCATTCCAGTGTCTTGAGTAGCTTTCCCTGTGCTATAGTAGATTCTGTTGTATGTGTTGTGTGCTCGTGCAGTTGTGTTCAACTCTTTACAACCCCACGGACTGTAGCCCACCAGGTTCCTCTGTCCATGGAATTTTCCAGGCAAGAATACTAGAATGGGTTGCCACTTCCTCCTTCAGGGAATCTTCTTGATCCAGGGACTGAACCCATGTCCCTTGTGTCTCCTGCATTGGCAGATGGATTCTTAGCACTGAACCACCTGGGAAGCCCAGGTTCTCATTAATTATCCCCTTTTTCTAGTTTATCCATCCCCTGCTTTCCAGTCTCATAACCAGAAGTTTTTCTATTTCTATTATGTAAATAAGTTCATTTGTATCATTTTGTTATGGATTCCACTTATGAGTCATATCAGACAAATTTTGTCTTTCTCTGCCACTTGCTTTTTTAAGCTAAGAATATTTGTTATTACTGGATTTTAGGGGTTTTTAAAAATATTATCTATGATGATTGCATATTCATTATTGACAGTAGGAATGCTTTATCGAATAGATAAAAATAAAATGTAATTAGTATATCAAATCAATTTTATTAGCCCTACACTTTTTAAATCATTTTTTTTCTGGCAGGTTAAGTATACATCTTTTGATTTACCTAACAGAGTTTTTTCCTAATACACAGAAAACTTCCAACTAAGGAAGATCTAAATTAATGGAGTTTATGAACAGGTTGAAAGTGGCTTGATTTTTTTCAAATTTCAGACATCCTGATCATGAAAATTCAGCTACCAAATTGGTAATTCTGACTGTATATCCTCCATGAGCGCTCCTCTGGTTTGAGGGTGTACGTCATACTTTGTACTAGAGCGGTGCTTCTGATCGTTTCAGGTGGTTTGGGTGGCAGTCAGATCAAGGATGTACTTTGCAGAAAACCTAGTCATCCAAAGCTTGTGCTTGTTTTCTAGTCACTACTCAGCACTATTGGGAAAGTCATCAAATCCTTCCTAAAAACGAGTATCCTGGTCTCTGATTAGAAATCTCCAAGTGGATTTTTTTTTCCCAAGCAGTGAGACTTAATTTAAAAATATATACTGTCAGGCTTTTTAAAAAAAGCAGAATGTGACAAAATAAGTTCCAGGATATGCTTTTTGGAGTTAGTATAACATCTAATGCAGAAACAGAAATCTTCATTTTCCCAAAAGGTACAGGCAACTCCTCAGATAAATCATTAATTTTGGAGGCCTGAAGTCTCAACTGATTGCACCTTATATCGAAATGAGAATAATTGAGCTGCATTTTTCTCTATCCTGGTTAAAAACTGTGTAAAATAACATTATTGCTAAATAATAGGATACATTCTTTTAATACTTTTTAATACCTTCATTGTAACTGAATTGTTGGTGAAATCCAAGTGCTGTAGGTTTGGAGGTTTGATTGTCTTGAGTGTCTTGTACTAAAGTAATGCTTTTCTAGTTGAAGATTGCTTTCCAGTTTTGTGAAGATTTCACCCAAACATGCTTTTATATTCCAGTGGGACCAGATGGAGGTTTCTCTGAGAATTATCAGTTTGGCAGCCTCAGGAATAGAAAATAGACTTGCTTCTCTGGAGTCTCTTCTGTGACTGAACCGGCATCGTGTAATAGATGTCCTTAATAAGAACTGGTTGAATGGGAGAAGGAACTGCGCCAGGGGGTGAGATGCAGTGGTGCTAAATGTGAAATAACTAGTTTTAATGGCTCAAACAATTGTAGGATAAATGGTTTTATTCTGGATCCCCCAGAGAGGTGATTCAAAATGATCTAACTATTAGATTTGCTTGCAAAACATTAGGATCCCAGAGAACATAAATGTAAATGTTTGATTCCCCTTTCCTTCGATGGGCAACCCAAATAAAATGACTATTCACCCTGCGGTTTTTAGACGTTTTCACTAATTGTTTGGGAAAACAAGATTGTTTCCCATTTGTTCTTTTGGAAACAAAGAAATAAAGCTTTTGTTCTTCTAAATGTTCATGTAAATGGTCAAATTACTCTTTTGGGGTTTTTTTTTTTTTTTTACGGTCTTGTTTCCTGAGCTGGGAACTCATTACCAGACTTAGCCTGCAGTGTGCTTTTGTCTACTACATTAAAACAAATCAAAACAAAGCAACAACCAAAAAGCCCACCATAACCTGCATGTAGGTTTCTAGCAGTAAGGAACTTAACTACCAGTGACAGATGCTTAGCCATCGTCATGTGAACTACTTTGTTGTAATAAATGTAAATAAGAGTGGCCCCCCGGGTGGGGGTTGCTCCTGGATCTGACTGATCAGACTTCAAGGAAAGTCATGATACCTTAAGCAGCCTGACCGTTTAGGGAGTTCTGTTCAGGATGCTTGTAGTGGGTGGTCAGAGGTTATGAGGCTGCTGCTGCTTACTGAAACCTCATACCACCCTTTGATGTCTTCTGTGTTAATTATTTTTTAAATAATTTGTTCCTGTTTTAGTTAATCATTTCACAGGCAGGGTGGGGGGTGGAGGTGGAACCCAGCCTGCTAGGTTGAAACAAAAACCTCCTGAAGGAGATTTAATCTCTTGCTTAGGAATGTGGGGATTTATAATTAAACGGATGCATTGGGAGTTTGGCCAGCAGTGGCAGACATAACACTGACTTGCACACATGTCTTATGGAGTTTATGGGATTAATTGGCCTTATCCTCTATTCCTCGTGTTTGTTTATAAGCTATATGAAAAAATCAGATTTCTCTCAATAGAACTTTGATCACTTGAGATCTGGCTTTATGAGTACAGTTTTCTCTGCTTTCACATTGAGGAAGGTATTAAGTGGGACCCCTGCAAGTCAGAGAGGAACAGATTAAATAGATACAGAGTCCCAAGATGTTTTGAAGAGTGGTTTGTTTATTTTGTTCTGCAGTGGAGGTGGTGGTTTTTACTCTTTGGAGGGCTTTCTGAAGTGCGACTGCTAATCCGAGTGTCAGCATCTGTCTTTCTTGTTTCCTTTAGGTTAATGTTTAAAATTTATTAATCAGATTGAGTAAAATAGGTATCCTGCCCCCAGGGCTTTCCTGCTTAGTAGAAAAGCTGTGATTTATATATAAAGTCCTAGTTTAATGAAATAAAGTGATAATGAAAAGCCTTGGGCAGACTGGCTGTGTGATATATTTTAGGCTATTTACACAGGTTGGTTTGCCTAATTATTATTTTGGTTCTTGTCAGAATTGTCATTTCTAATAGTAGTAGGATCCCTCAAACTATTTAAACCAGATCTTGCTTGCTGCTGTAGAAGTTCAAAATTTCTTCTTAAAGTCCAAACTGGTCCTTTAAAAACTTAACAGATGTTTGCCCTCCTCTCCAGTCAGTGAAAGGTGATAGTTACATGAACTCTTAGGGCTTTCCTCTTTGCTTTTAAACACCACACTAAGTGGAAGTGAATTTGTATCCCTTTGGGGTTTTGACCAAAGCACACACCCATCCCCTTCCTGCCTCCCTGGAACTGGTTCAAGATTTGGAAAGTAGGGTTTGTTTGGGGGCGTTTCCCATGTCTTATCTCTGCCTGAGCACATGCTCAGGTTGAATTTATTTTGACCCTGCGCTTTAAATTTGGAACCAAAGCACGAGTTTAAAGTACAACAGAAGAGAGTCTGCTGAACTTTAGACATGAGGGACCCGGGGAGGAAGGTGCGTACTTGCATTCTGAAACTTAGAGGTTGGCCATCTTTGCGTGTACACATAATTATAAGCTGATAGCTACAGGCAAAAGGAGAAATTTCAACCTATGTAAAGATCTGTGTGACGCTTACATTGTGTTTATGTGCTTAATTTTACAGTGATGACTTAGTAATCATAATCTTGAAATTGATGGCTGAGCAAGTAAATTCTGCATTTTTCTTTGAAAACATTTTGGAGAAGCTTAGGATAGGTATTTGCAAGGAAAAAAATGTATCATTTGTGTCTGAACTTTAAGCAAATGACTGAAAAAGTGTATAGATTTTAGGCATTCTGTCCTTTTGTCTTCTAAAGCATCAAATGAAGAGGGCTGTATGTGGTTATTTTTAGATAAAGGTCACCCAGATTCTCCTCCACATTGAGAAGCAAGTCTCTCTTCATTGATTATTATTTATCTCCATCTAGTAATTTCAAGCACAGTATGTATGTAGTCAACTTATGTATGTAGTAGACTGGACTGATTTCTTTTTTGACTGATCTTTTCCAGAGCCTGGCCCAACTAGAGAATCTGTGCAAACAGCTGTACGAAACAACAGATACGACCACTCGACTGCAGGCAGAGAAAGCCTTGGTTGAATTCACCAACAGCCCTGATTGCCTGAGCAAGTGCCAGCTACTCCTCGAAAGAGGAAGTGTACGTAAGATTTGAAAAATCCTAAAGAGGAACAGGTTTAGGAAGATACATTCTGGTTCTAAGTTTAGGGGTGGATTGGGATAACTTCTGTTCCTTGATTCTTCTAGGTACCTCTGCCTTCTTAATTTTCACTTTTAAAACAAACCAGACCTGCCACACTAGCAAAAAAGGCCTTCAGAGTCATCAGGAAAATCTCACTGAGTATATTTTTGTCCTATAATTTTTATTCTTGAATCAAATTTCTGGGACTCCTTTTCTGTTTTTTACACTTATGTATCACTTCACACCTTTTACAAAGAAGACAGGGCTATATATAAATGGCCTTTCTTATCCACAAAATTCTTGTCACCTTTCTGCTCTGTTTTTCCTCCCCTGTACCACAGCTGCTACTTTTTGTCTTAGATGTGCAGGGGAAAAATTTTCCTTCACAATGGAAATGACAGGAAGTTAGAATGTTTAAAATGAAATTAGAACTTCTTCCGGCTTAAAAATGGCATGCAGTGATCAAAATAATGCTTTCATGATACGTAATTTGATTAAGTTAATATTTTTGGCAGGACGGAGGTCTTAGGAAGGACAAGCATCCATCCAGGGTATCATGAAAGGGCATCAAGAAAGTTTAGAATCCCAGCTAGACCAGCAGCCAGCACTCTGCCAGAGACCAGAAGGAAGTGTGAAAAGGAGGAAAGCCATTACTTTATTGAGAGTATAGAATTCTCAATGGCTTCATTTTTAAATTTGCATTAATAGTGTTAGAGAATTTATGCAGTAAATAGAACAGACTACAGTTGGCTAAGTGATATCCTTAGTAGCTAAAGAAGTTGACTCTTTCCCAAGCGTCTGGAGGTTAAAGCATCATGGTCAGAGATAGGGTTGTGCTCTGTTCTGATTTTGCATATAGTATTTTTATATTTCTTTTCCATCACTTGGTTCTGGTATTGAACAGTTTGGATTCGTACTGTAGGAGATTCACAACTAACTCTCAGCTGACTGCCACTGAAGCCCCATGGTGTCATTTGTGACACTGTTAACCCCAGTTCCTCACCCTGATAGTCAGCAGGCTGGAATAACACAGGGGTGCTGCAGTACTGAAAGACTTAATTATAGTGGAGTCTTCCTCTGTCATCTCTATCGACTTCTTCATGATTTAGCAGATTTATTGGAGTCATATTCAGAAACCACTTTCATATTACATAGTTGACTGTTATACACTGTGTTCTACAGTTATAGTAGCCTCTTGCATTATTAGTGATCTGACACACCTGCTTTAATCAGTTTAAACAATGTTCAAGCATTGAATAAAAAATCACATGTCAGAGTCACTTTTTTTGGTGTGGAAGCCATTAACATACATTTTTTTTTTAAGTGGAATGTAATTGCTTTACAGTGTTGTGTTTCTGCTATACAACATGAATTAGCTATATGTATACATGTATCTCCTCCCTCTTGAACCTCCCTCCCATGCCCTCCAAAGTCCCTTTTATAGATTTTTTTCATAAGCTTAAGTTATTTTTATATTTGATGATATGATGTAATGCCTGTGAATAGCCTCTATAGATAGCCTACTGCCCTAAGGACTTACAGTTTCGTGGAAAATTATGTTCAACCCTTGATTAAATTATTTTGGTGATTCTGAGTCTATCCCTGTTATGTGATGTTATGTGTAACACAGCTGCATGGAGGAATTCGAATCTGCATATGGCTCCTTCTTATACATTATGATCAGATTGAATACTCGGCTTCTCCATAAGGTTAAAATTCATTAAAATCTACACTTGAGAATATGGTAATGCTATTCCTTTGCTTAGGGCATAGTTTTTTCTTTCTCATAAATAATTGTTATGAATTTACTACTAAAACCAGCATATACATTCCCCAAAGCAGTAGCTGATTGATAATTGTACTGATGGAAAGATACAATTTGGGGATTAACTACACAGCATAAGGCAGTGGTTCCTTCTAATACTACTTCTACTTTTTTTTTTTTTTTTTCTTCTTCTTTCTAATGCTATACTACAGGAATATTATGAGGCGAAACTTTTTTAAACATTGCTATAACAAGGCTATTGGAGAAGATTTCTTGATTTTAATGAAAGAAGAGATTTGTCTTCTATAGAGCTTAATATCTTTCTGTAAAGATCTCCTCTAACTTCTCCTCCGTCAAAATGATACAGATACTTGTATTAGATTCAGTTTGATCAGGCATTCACTTTATCCTGCCCTTTATTCATGACTGAAGTCAGCTTAATGAGTACAGATGATGAATGGGCTCATTTTTCCTTAGTATGAGACCCTTAAAAATCCAGAGGATCAAATGTAACAAAGCTGATTAAAATTCTTAAATCTGAACTCAGATCTCCAAGTTAAAAACTTTGACTGACTTACTTAATAAAATTGAATCCTAAGCCCTTTCCCCCTCTCTTTTCACAGTCATCTTACTCCCAGTTACTGGCAGCTACATGCCTTACAAAGCTTGTATCGCGCACAAATAACCCTCTACCATTGGAACAACGGATAGATATTCGTGAGTAGAAAGTTGTCTTTTCTCTCTTAAATTAGTTTGTTTAGTGATGTTCTAGTAATAGTTACGTTTATGTTGCTTGTTTGATAATGTTCTGAAGTTACTAGGCATACAGAATATCTAGAATATAGTTTCTTTCCAGAATTGGGCTTAAAAGTGAAGAGGGCCCAATATAATTGCTCCTAGATAAAGCCCAAGTTAGCTGTTTTGTTTTCAGAAAGTTTCTTTTACCTGGTCTTCACCATCACTGGTAACTAAGAAAAACATTGCTGAAGATTTTGAATCCTGTGCCAACCATGCTGTTTAACCATCAAGAGCTAGATTCAAGGCTCCCTTACTTCAGATTCTTCATTGTGACTTGTATACAATTCTGAGCTGAAAAGTTTGGTGGTGGTGGTTTAGTTGCTAAGTCGTGTCCGACTCTTGCAACCCCATGGACTGTAGCCTGCCAAGCTCCTCTGTCCATGAGATTCTCCAGGCAAGAATACTGGAGTGGGTTGCCATTTCTTTCTCCAGGGGATCTTCCTGACCCAGGAATTAAATCAGGGTCTCCTGCTTTTGCAGGCAGATGATTTACCAACTGAGCTATGAGGGAAGCCCTCATAGTTGGAAAGTTTAGTGAATCTTAAATTTAAAGTCCTGTTTCTCAGTAGTGTGAATAATTAAGGAAGTTTAGGGTAAAGAGTCTAGATTTACCACTTCTTAGACATTTAACAACACACACCCTTCCCTGGCAGAGCCATCTCCAATGTAGACTATTTCTGTTTTATAGGGAACTATGTGCTCAACTATCTTGCCACTCGGCCAAAGCTGGCCACTTTTGTGACGCAAGCACTTATCCAATTATATGCCAGGATCACAAAGTTGGGCTGGTTTGACTGTCAGAAGGATGACTACGTCTTCAGAAATGCAATCACAGATGTCACAAGGTTTTTACAGGTATGATGTATACATTCGATGAAATAGAAAGAAGTGAAGCAATATATGCTTACTTAGATATTGATCTGCAAATGGAATTGTTTGGTACATTTTCTTCCTTATCCTTTTAATTCTTAATGTCTTGGTTTTACATGTTTACATGTCAGCACAAACCCTACTTCATTCTTTCTATTGCTTACATACTATTCCAGTTTAAAACACTATAATTCATTTAACTCTTCTAGGCAAGTATTTAGTTAGTATCTATATCTAGACTGGTAAATAAATACTTGGGTGAATATTCCTTGTGTGTGTGTGTTTGTGTATTTATACTTCGAGCTAAGTGTGTTTATAGTGTGAATTCCTAGCCTTTGAATTATTCAGTGAGAAGACATGTGTATTTTGGGTTTACATGGATATTCCAAATTACCCTCAAAAAAAGTTATTCCCTCCAACAGTTAATATGTCTGTTTCCCTGTACCTCCACCCTGTGAGCTCAGCTTTCTTATTTTTCCAGTTTCATAGGTAGAAAGAATTGGTAGCTCAGCATTTGAGTTATGAATGAGACAAACAAATTTTCATATGCTCATTTACTACTTATTTTTGCTTTTTGTGAACTTCCTGTTTATATCTTAGGTACATTTTTTTAATCAGTTCTTTGCCCTTTTTTGTATACAGCCTTTCATATAAATTATCTTACACATTCATTTGTCTTTTATCTCAGATGTGATTTGCTAATTTCTCTTCCTACAATATGTATAGTGTAAAGCTTGTGGATATTTTTAACATACAAAAGGTTTCAATTTTGATGCAGTCAGATTTAGCAGTCCTCTTATATATCAGTTAGATTTTGTGTCCTGCAAAGCAGCAGTTTTAAAATACCAATTTCTCATACCTTGTCTAGGCAGTTTAAGTATGACTGCATTCCAGATGCTGAAATCAAGCTGCACAGGCCAACTCTTTCTGCCTTACCTTTTTTTTTTAAACCAGGATAGTGTTGAATACTGCATCATTGGTGTCACGATTTTATCGCAGCTAACCAATGAAATTAATCAAGTAAGTGCTACAGCCTTCCTCATTGAAGTAAGTGCCATATTTTTACTTAGTATTGGTGTTTTCTGCCTGTGTGTGGGATGATCTTTTTTGGCAGTTGTGTGCTTTTGCGGTAAGTGATTAATGCCCTTTTGAAACAAAATAGTTCCATGGGGTTTTCCTCTGTGAGTGAAGTCCGGATGCCCTTCCATCTCCAGAATATTTTTTCTCTCATCTCAGCCTTCCTCAGTGGTATTAATGTTTAATGTTAGAGAAGAGCGCAATGATCCTAAGTCAGAACTTAGGAAACCCGCATCATTGGTGTGCTCTTTCTGCTGTATAAGTTAATGTATTTATAATCATTCAAAAATCAGTTCTCATTTGCCTTTATTAAAGATTTTGCTGATAATCTTCTCAGAATGCACAAAACATTCTGCTAAATATCAAATAATTTTTTAAAATAGTCATCGATGTCACAGATTACTACAGAGGAAACACCAGTGGCTTTCTTTTGCTCTGGCTATAATATTTTTTAGTCATTTACTTTTGTATCCAGCCAAAATGTTATAATTATTGAACAGGCCTGAATTAATTGTAACAGCTCACCCTTCAGCTGTCAGCTATTAATTACATTGGCATCACTGTTGCTATTGCTCATACTTATGCAGACGTTTTAATTAACCCTGAGAAATTTAACTGAGTTGGTATTTTAAATACACTCACTAGCTTAGAGCCTATTAAAATCTGGAGTCCATATTGTATTCTCTGTCACATGCAATCCACACTACGATTGGTAATTATTAAAATAATAATTTATACTTTTGAGTGATTTCTGTGTGGCAGGCACTGTTCTAAGCACTTATATTAATTTTATTCTCATAGTAGTCCTATGAGATAGAGACTCTGGTTATGCTGTTTTCTGGATAAGGAAACCAAGGCACATAAAGATTAACTAATTTGCCTATGATATCACAGTTACCAGGCGACAAACAGTGTATGAATTCAGACCCGCATAGGCTTATTGCAGAGCCTTTGCTCTTAATTTGCTTATTATTTAAGCACTCCTGTCCTTGTAGTAACTGGAATAGGAAATGGCAACCCACTACAGTATTCTTGCCTGGAAAACTCCATGGACAGAGACGCCTGGCAGGCTATAGTCCATGGGGTCGCAGAGTCAGACACGATTGAACACACACACAAACACACACCCTTGTTATAAGAGAGCATGCATTTTTACGTACAGATTGTAGGGTTAATGCTCTTCCTTTGGAAGCTTGGCTCCACAAAATCCATCAGTGTTGGTATTTTAGAATCTTTTCAAAGTTTTGTATTTATCTTTCTTAAGAAAGCAATAGAAATGTGTGTGATGTACTTAAGATGTAATTATTCTCTGGATTATGATCTGTGTAACAGATTGTATATGGCATCTGGTATATAATCTAGTGATATCTTTTTATCTAAGACATTTGTAACACAGTGACACTGAGGCTAAAATCAGAATATCTTGAACTCTGTGCAACTGAATTTTCTATTGGCTTTTTTTTTTTTTTTTTGCTTTAGATTTAAATTAGAAAGCATATTTCTGTTATCATTCCAATTTGAACTTAGAAATAAAATTGGGGGTGGATGTTCCATAATGTGCCAAAAGGAAGATGAGCTCCCTCCTGCATGAGTTGATCAGTATATAGAAGTGACTTGAGCTTACAATAAGTGGTTGGACTAAATATTGTTGGCAACCTTGAAATTCCTTTAACACTCTTATTGAGTACGTACTGTGTGTCAGTTATAGAGGACATACGAAAGAAGTAAGAGATTTAATCCCTGACCGCAAAAACCTTTAAAATATGACTGAAAAGACAAGGACAGAGGAGTGAGAGACCAGTACAGCCCCTTGATTGAAGTCCTCACTTCTGTGGAATAGACTGCATGTTGACATAGGTGAGAAAAGAAGGAGTATTATACAGGCTATTGCCATTTATCTTAAGTTCATGGCTGTAGTAACTTCAGCTCTGACTGGGTTATTTAGCAAAATCCAAGCCTTATGACTGTCTGTTTTTGAGACTCAGCCTCAAAAGAGCATGATAATAATTATTAACAAAGCTTGCAACAGTTTGTTAAATATTACCTCCCTAAGTGCAGAGGAAAGGGAAACCTTGCAGTGGAGTCACTGTGCTTTCTTCCTATCTTCCCTCTGTAAATGGTAGAGACATGATGTCCTGCGGAGCTGTTGCCGCTTACCGTCATCCTCAGTCTCTCACTAAATAGAGTTTAATAGTAACTTAAATGTTTAAAATGTATTTTGTTATTTTTGTTGATCTTATTGAAAAATCTTTCTACTTTATTTGAAGTCTACATGAAAAATTTTTTCTTTGCCATTAATTTTAAAACTTGTGTTGGTTTGTTTTTCTGCACAGGCAGACACCACGCATCCTTTAACCAAGCACAGAAAAATAGCCTCTTCTTTCCGAGATTCATCGTTATTCGATATCTTCACACTTTCGTGCAATTTACTAAAACAGGTGAGATTGTGTGTTGGTACCTGCTTCCCGGTTCCTTTGAAAGAATCAGAGTAAGTGGGGACTTGTTAGATGTCAGCTCTTCACTGACCCGTGAGAGTGTATGTATCTCTTTAATTATCATCTCTCACATAATATATATGTCCGAGATGTTGATGACCTTCCAGTCTGAGAGAAAGAATTATTTCCTGATTTCACATCTGTTCCCCTAGGTAAGGAGCCGAAAGTGAACACTTATCCCATGCTCCTATTTTAAAGAAACTAGTTTGCCATGAAGCTTGAGGTTTTTGTTGTTTGGTCTTTTTAATATCCACATAAGACCTTCCTATATGGAGTTAAAGCATCTTCCTTTTATGGTGTTTGATTCTCAGTGCTCTGAACACAGGCTCAGACTGCATTGTTAGCACATTAAAACTAGGCTGGCTCCCCTGTCCCCTGCTGAGTTACAGGCAGTGAATAAACAAGCAGCATCTGTAAGGAAAAGCAGATTTTGAATTTTTAACATCCATTTAGATTTCATAACCTGAAGGGGCAGACAGTATCACCGAAGGAAATTAACTGTTTTAAAATAGAAAGTTGGTATTTCAATTCATATATTGATAGTCTTGAACTAAGGAAGAAATGTTAACCTGTAAATTGTACACATTTATAGCTGTGTTTGGATGTTTTGTCCATATAGAAAGCCAAATGGAATTACCCTCTGATTTTGTGTTCATTTGGGGTTTCTGTTTGTTTTATTGTTCTTGTTCTCATTTTCCAGTGTGTCTCAATTGTAATATGAGAAGCAAGGTTGGATTTTTCTTTTGTCCCAATTGATGATGTCCATCCATCTTTTCCTTCGGCTACCTAGTTTTACTTCAGAATTCCCCAAAAGTCCTCAGTTTGGGCAAGCTGCCTTGTAAAAACTGTTGTACCCTCTAGAGGGGGAAAAAGCTTGTGAGAAAACAGGATTGAATCCTCTTCTGATACTGATGCTATCAGAAACGAACCAGCTAGTCCCTGAGGTCACAACTGGTAGAAACTTGAATCTCATAGTCACCATAGCTCTGGGGCATTATTGAGCTGTAGGCAGGTACACTGCTGATGAATAAATAAAAAGGCTCTAACATGCAAATGAAGTAACCATTCATCCCATATTGCTTCAGAATTATCTGCGGCCACGATGTCTGCAGCATGTAAAGAGTAAATGTCAAAGAGGGAGTTTCTTTAAATACTAGCTTCATGTTTTTATGAACATGAAATACGTTTTAATAGTAAATAAGGAGCCAGGAGTTTCATGGTGATGGAAGGACTTTGAAGGTACTAGAAGTGCTGCATCTCCTGGCAGAGAACCACCACTCAACTGTGCTGAGCCACCTCCTTTTCTGGCTCAGCAGCCTCCTTGTAAGTCTGGTAGCAAGCTTGGAAGAAAGGAGTGACTGTTTGGGGCTCATTATGTGGTCATTTTTACAGGCTTCTGGAAAGAATCTGAACTTGAATGATGAAAGTCAGCATGGCTTGCTGATGCAACTGCTCAAGCTCACTCATAACTGCCTAAACTTTGATTTCATTGGCACTTCCACTGACGAGTCCTCAGATGACCTGTGCACGGTACAGATCCCCACCAGCTGGAGATCAGGTAACACGGCCACACCCTCACACCAGGCTGCTGCTCCCCTCTACCTGGAGTCAGCAGAGTGGGCTCAGGATCCCTTGGCAGATCCCCTGCTTGCTGTCAGAGAAAACTTGGGAGACTGGTGTGGGTCTTTATAAAGTTAGGGAGCTGCACTTGGGAGGATCCCCCAGCTGGGGCAAACTCTTGGTTACCCGGTTTCTGATGGATGTGAGTTTGACCTTATATTTCTCACCTAGAGACTTCTGCTTTCTTGCTCATTTGAGAGAGTTTCTAGCTTTAAAAACAAAGAACCTGTGCATGTGCTTGGTATTGTGTTCCTAAAAGATAAAAATTCTTTCTATGAAGAATCCTGCTTGTCTTACATTGTTTGAGAATCAGAAAAAATGAATCCATTTCTTAGAGGAACTAAAAACTAATGCTTTTGTAAAAAAAAGAAAGGAAAACAAAAAGCCCCCATTAGTTTGTCACTTTCAAAGGAAATAAACATTCTGTAAGATAAGAAAGCAGGAAGATAACGCTCCCCGATGACTGTAGAGCGCCAGAGTGCACCGGCCCCAGTGTGCAGACAATTCAGTAATGTGCTCTTTTCTCTTTCAGCGTTCTTAGATTCTTCAACTCTGCAGCTGTTTTTTGACCTCTATCATTCCATCCCTCCTTCGTTTTCACCTCTGGTGAGTCAGGACTACAGTTTCTGTTTCTGGAATGTAGTAGTAGCAAATGAGCTTTATGTTCATTGTGTTGTACAAAATCATAGAAGTAAAGTTTCTTCCTAGGAATACTAGGGTTAGTTATCTAGCTTGTTGAGATAAAGCTTGTCAGTTAAAGGTTCTCACTATAAAGTCTTGATTCCTTTTAAACTGTTCCTGTCTAATGACAAATTGCTACAGGTGTCAAGTTCTTTGGTCCCCTTTGTGTCTGACTTTGTACTGTACCTCAAATTGCCAAAGGCTAGAGTGTGGGGAATTCATCTTATGTGGTCTAGTAGAAGATTGCCAAGACTGAGATTTCTGAAAATCCCTCAGGCCTATGTTATGTAAGTGATCAGTGGAAGCTGCATTGGAAAGGCAGGTTTGCATACTTGTCCTTAATAAAATTGGAAAGCTCTTGGGAATGCTGCATTTCTCCTTTAAAGCAATAATTAACCTCAAATCCCAAAATTCATTTGGGTCCTAAAAAGTCAGTGATCTGATATTTCAGATTGTTGGTGTAAAATGTTGTTGTACAAAACTTAGAAAGTAAAGGAACGTCAGTGGGTGTTTTGCACAGTGCTTCTGCGTAGACTGCTTTCCTGGTCACTATGTCACTTTTCCAAATTAATGCGGACTTGCACTTTAGCAGAAACATGAATTTGTGTTGCTTGTATCATTACATTTACTTCTGCTGTTAGTCAACAGAGGTCCACCTCCCGGAGTAGAAAGTAGGGAGAAGAAGGGCAGAAAATAGATCAAGAGGGGCTAACAGAATGTAAATTTCTAGCACAATGGGGAAAGGGGAAAATGTTTCATTGTAAAACCTGTTTTCTTTTGAGCATAGCTCTGACTTGGTTATTTCATGATAGCACTACATAGCAAAACCTGATTAGCCAAAAGGCCTTAATAAAACAGAAAAAAAAAAAAAAAAAAACTATGTCTAAAGCATTGTTTACTGTCAGTTGCTTGGTATTTTCAAGTTTAAATATGTATCTTAAACACAAAGAAGCCGTAGGGGTGGTTGAAAAATAATACCTGTATGAATTTCCAAACTGTGGATTTAACTAGTTGTTATGCTCACTGTGAGTCTAATGCCCTTTATTTTTCTTTAAATAAAGCTGTTTCAGATATCCTCAACTACACCTTCCTTGATCTTTTTTTTAATATCATTATAATGATAGCAGAGGGTGACAAAACAGAGAAGAAGAATATTTATAGCAAGGGAAAGAGTAATGAAAAGAGCTATACCATCTTTTCTGCTCATTTGTGTTTTGGTTGTGCCCTGCTCTAGGTGTTATCCTGCTTAGTACAGATTGCCTCAGTTAGAAGATCCCTATTCAACAATGCAGAGAGGGCCAAGTTTCTCTCTCACCTTGTTGATGGTGTTAAACGTATACTGGAAAACCCACAGGTATGACTTTTGAGAATTTACTTTTATTTTATGTGTATGTGTGTATAAGCATGTATGATTAGTATATACCTCTCTGTTATAATGCAAAAGCTCAATCTAGAGGTCACACATAGCAAAAACCCTAGAAAACAGTTCAATCTGTTATCCTTCAGAAGATTTAAGTGAATGTCTGTACATAGATTTTTAACATTTACCCAGAAAAGGAGCTTGTCCCTAGATTCAGGAGTGTTGAAATTATTGAAAGGGTCACTTTGAAGGAAAATAAGGAGAGAACTAGTCATTTTGTGTGTTTTTTGTTTTTGTTTCCATGATTTTGAATGTAAATTATTTACCTATTTGAATAGAGCTACTTTTAGCTAGGAAGGGAGATTTCTCATTCAAATATTATTCATTCCTAACTCAGTTGTCCTTCTTATCTTTTTCAGTCCGAAAGATTCAGCTAACACCTCCTTTTTTTAAGTATCACTTCCCCACACTAGGAAATATCATAAATAAGACCCACTCACTTTTAAATATACTCAGTTCTGGGACTCCCGTGGCAGTCCAGTGGTTAAGACTGCATGCCTTCACTGCGGAGGGCGTTAAGTTCGATCAGGGGTCGGGGAACTAAGATCCCTCATGCCATGTGGCGTGGCCAAAAAAAAGAAAAGAAAAAGAAAAAAAAAAACATTACTCAGTTCTTTCCTTTTTAAAAAATCATTTTTTCTGTCAGCAAATTGTATGGAGTCACTACCACGGGCCAGAGATGTACTGACAAGCAGAACAACCACCCCCCCCACCCCACCCGCCTTCTCTAATGTAGGAGAACATGTGTAAGGAAACAAATATACTGGTGTAGTGTGCAAACAAAAATGTCTCATATAAGTAGATAACAAGATACATAAATGTACTAATACAGTGAGTTTGTTGTTATGAATGTGGGATAATAAAATACATGAAATATTTGTGTAACTTTGCCATTCTAGTTGTGCTTAATGATAAATTAGACAGCTGTGAAAATGAAAATTTCATTACTTTTCATTCGATCAGTGGGAAGCAAACAAGCCTGTTAAATCTGAGATTGTGCCCCTTTCTGCCATTAATCAACATTACAGCCCTGGCAAGTAGTATGGTCCTTCTGGGCTTCTGTTTCAGACTCTGCCAACTGAGGCCAATAACCCCATCTTCCAACATGATTATTGTGAACAAATGAGATAATAGATGCAATAGTCCCCTTTAAAAGTGACTTTTTTAAAAATTGTTTTTTAATCATACAAATGTGTCGTTCAGAATGATGGCCAGCATCTCAGAAGTTAAAGCACATCTCCCACCGCCTCCCCATCCCCCATGCCATCCCACATGTCCTTTGGGAAGCAGTTTAGTGAGTCATGCTTTACATTTTCTTTTCCTCCCTGTACTGTCACCAGAGTTTGTCAGACCCAAACAATTACCATGAGTTTTGCAGACTATTGGCCCGCTTGAAGAGTAACTATCAACTGGGAGAATTGGTGAAGGTGGAAAACTACCCCGAAGTCATCCGATTGATAGCTAACTTCACGGTGACCAGCCTACAGGTTTGTCGTGGATTGCTTGTCTCTTTATTCCTAAACATTGGAACCTCTTCCCTTGCTTGTTGGTTTTATTTAACCTTGTGGCATTACAAAGAGTGTGGTTAGGAGAACATGAGGGAATTGCAAGAATAATACTTAGATTCAAGGCTGGGAGAATTCTTTCATAGTCCCCCTAAAAGAAACAGGCAGAAGAGTGAAAGGAGACTCAGCACCCTCTCTTTCTTAGCCGTGTGTAGGCAGTGGTTCTCTAAAGTGATGGCTTGTATCAGAATCATCCAGAGAGCTTGATGAGAAATGCAGGTGCTTGGGTCCTATTCCCATCATTTCTGGTTCACTCGGTCTAGAGGGGGAACCTTGGGACCTCTATTTCTAACAGGCTTCCTACGAGACTATCTTGCATACTGATGTCTGAGAGCCACTTACTCAACCAGCTCAGGACAGCTCTTCTCACTGGACGATTAGTCTCTGAAATACCAGTAAACACATTAGACTGGTTCCCGTACATAGAACAAAGCCCATCAAAGTTTATCCTTTTTTTTTTTTTTAAATCCTTTATTCTTTATGTCAAGTGGCTTGAGACTAATGTACTATGTACACAAATGAGAGCTAACATCTGATTCTACGGATCCCTTTAATAGACTTTGCTGTGTCCATCCAGGCACGATTCTTTCTCCTCTTCCTTCCTTTTAGAGCATCTGTGGTTTGATGCTTCTGGGACTTCTAGGAGGTCACATCAGAGCATCTTAAGAGATACTAAATTTAAGATTGGACCTCTAGGCAATATGGTGGTAACAGAGGCCTACTCTCTTGGTTTTCTTTAGCATTGGGAATTTGCCCCAAATAGCGTGCACTATCTCCTGAGCCTTTGGCAGCGGCTGGCAGCCTCCGTGCCATATGTGAAAGCCACCGAGCCCCACATGCTGGAGACGTATACTCCTGAGGTCACCAAAGCCTACATCACATCCCGTCTGGAATCTGTGCACATCATACTCAGGTAAGGAAATGGGCAGCCTCCCTTTTTCCCTACACATGGCTTGGTGTCAGACTTGTGAGGGACCCAACACCCAGTTGGTAGACGCATCCTTGATATGAATCTTACTGGAGCTAACACCAGAATGGGTATTTTTTCCTGTCAGTACAACAGCTGATGAGAGCATAATGTCTGAAAGAAGAGTCTTTTTCTCTTTAACATCCTGTTCACGTATGTCCCTTCTTCACCCACCATAGCAGCATCTTGGAATATGAAGCATATCCACTGATTTTCATTAAACATGAGAGAAGCATTTCTAAGCTGTAGGTGACAACAGTTATAACGTGTAACATATAGGTGTTTAATGTGAACTTCTCAAGAAATAAGTGGATAAATAAAGCATGCTATCCAGAGCTTACTAGAAGATACAAGAATCCCAGGCAGCTGGCCACTGATTGCATTAACCTGACACATGGGTTCTGTCTTCTTGACTGCCAACTGGACCAGAACTCTATAGTAAAGAAATGTCAGACCCTTTCAGAAATGACCTATATAAAAGACAGTTATTCTTGGTGTAGAGACCTTTCTTATATATTTTTTCATTGGCTGTTTCTCAGGAGAATTTACCTGAACTCTGAAGGTCTGGTTGTTTTTTCATTTTTAAGTTGCATGCATAATTTGCTCAAATCAAGTAAATTTGTCATAATAATTATAGTCTCAGTTGTGTATGACTTGAATCATTTCAGAATCTGGGTATTGGTGAAGCCTGCTGGAAAGCATTGTTCTGTTAGTGGCATAGTTTTTATTCCTAAGGACTCAGGTTTCAGGCAGGCCATGTTAGGGAGTGGGGACATGTATGGGCTCTGGGCCCAGTTACTCAACTAATAGCTGTGTGCTCTTGGGCCACATTATAATAGGGATTAAATTACTGTGTCCTGGTCTAGTGTATGGACCATGGTTAACACACAGCTCTGAGCTGCCCGTTGTAGTGGCAGTGATGCTGCGGGATTGTCGTATAACCTTGTCGTAACAGTAGACAGGTTATGATATGATAAGATTTTTAAGTCTAGGAAACCAGTGGATACGACAGGACATGGTATAGATCCACAGTGCCTTGTCTGCATTTCTGAAACTTAAGATGTGAATGTTTAATTTTATAATAAGTTTGACACAAAACTCATTTGATGGCAAAACTTGACCTGTGCTGATATGAGACCACTTAATCTCAGGTGGCGCCAGTGGTAAAGAATCTGCAGTTCAATCCCTGGGTCGGGAAGATTCCCTGGAAGAGAGTATAGCAACCCACTCTAGTATTCTTGCTGGAAAAATCCCATAGACAGAGGAGCCTGGCAGCCTACAGTCCATGGGGTTGCACAAGAGTCAGACACAATTGAAGCAACTTAGCACACACACATAGTAGTGTTTTTAAAAAATTTTATTTAGTGTGACTATTCATAATATTTATATATTTTGATGCAGGAATATTGTATATGACATGTCACAGCCCATGGAGGGTTCATGTCACATGTAGAAGCATACAGTACCTCCCTAAAATCTGAAGATTTCTGAATTCCAAAACCCATCTGATCACAGAACAAGTGGCCTCACAGCAGGGACAGGCCACTTGTAGTTAGAGTTTACTATAGTCAGGACCAAACGAGAGGCTGAGAGCTGGGAGCTTTCAGGGTTGAGAAGCATAGGACTGGGAAAATCACTGCAGACAAATGTTACGGGGCTAGGGATTGAAAGATACTTCAGGAGACTGATGCTTGGGTGAGACCCCTGCCTGCAGCCCGTTCTTACCTTCCTTGGTAAAAAGTTGTATTGGGCCTCTACGGCGGCACGTGGTGGCAGAATGGAGGAGGAGAGCTGCTATGACAGGGAAGTCAGCAACATCCTTTAAGAGGGCTCCTTCCTTCTTCTGTTGGGAGTAGAGATGGACTAGAAGATCCCCTGGAGGATACGGGTCTGGTCCAGCAGCAGTTGGACCAGCTGTCTACCATCGGGCGCTGTGAATACGAGAAGACGTGTGCACTGCTCGTGCAGTTGTTTGACCAGTCTGCCCAGTCCTACCAGGAGCTGCTCCAGAGTGCCAGCGCCAGCCCCATGGACATCGCAGTGCAGGAAGGTAAGTGGACACCCGACTGCCGTCCGTACCCTTTCACTCACTGTCACCTCCCTCTCACCTCCCCGATTCAGAAAACTTTCCATCCTCAGTTAGCTTCATATAAACAAGAATATTTGATAATAAATGCCATGGGGAACTAGGGAAGAGCAACTGAAGTCATATCTGTAGTGGATGTGTTTAAGGAACTACTGCATTCTAAAACTAATGACCCTGTCTGATAGGGGAGCCTTGGTTATAATGAGTTTCACCCTTGGTATCACCCTTACTAAAGCAGAGGAGTAGCTGTTCTCTGAAGGAACAGTCTGACTTCAGGGCCTTTTCGCTTTCTTAAGATTAAGGGAGTTCAGAGTAAGAAATGAACCTCACAGTGAGGAATTACTTCTTGCAGTGATGACAGAAGGTGACACTAATGGGCCTTCTTCCTGTTGCAGGAAGGCTGACGTGGCTGGTTTACATCATTGGTGCAGTGATTGGTGGCCGGGTCTCTTTTGCCAGCACTGATGAGCAGGATGCTATGGACGGCGAGCTTGTCTGTCGGTAAGTGCTCGCACGGAGGCATCCCGTTTCACTGCTCTCACCCTCCCACCCCCTTTTGGGTCCTGAGACCATGGGAATTTGACATACTTCTGTTAGTGCTTTTCTTCCCATTTACAAAGTATAATTTTATGAAGCTGATTGCCGGTGAAAATGAAAAACTGTTACAGGTCCAGATTCCAAAGTTTTTATACAAACAGCAACAGCCATGCCTACAATCTTTACCAAAAAACCGTCTGCAGTAATTCAGCTAGAAAATAAATTGTGGATATAGAATTAAGAGTATAAGTAGGATACAGAGTGGAGAGTAGCTTTTAGTTCTGTTTAAGTGCACTGTCTCAGAGTTAATGAAAATGTGGACTGCTTTTGCCTTGCCTAATAGTCTAATAGGAAGTCTAATAGGAAACTTTGGGTCTTCAAATATCCCTAAAGATGAATTACAGAATTTCTACAGCCTTTCAGATGTCTTGACATACCCTTTTCCATCTACAGGATTTCAAGTTATTTTGTGTCTGTGTGATTCTCATCTTACTAAAAACCTGTAAATGAGCATTTAGTGATTTCTGAAAGTCTACTTACCGTTGAAATAAAAAGACAGAATTTTTTAAAATCTTTTTAAACCTCTGCAGCAGAGATTCTCAGACCTTTTTCTTTAGGACTCTTTACCATCTTAAAAAGTATAGAGGTCCTCAAAGAACTTGTTCATGTGAGCTATATCTATCAATATTTAACTATATTTTTCAGAAGAAATGAATGAGAAGAGTAGCTTTGTTTTAATGTCTGGCACAGTAAAAGTCAGCTGGATTCTTCTCTCTTCTTCTGCATTCAGACTGTAGTGATATCACACAGCTTATAGCCTCTGGAAAAACCCCACTGCACCCTCCTGTGAGAATGCAAGTGAAAGGGCAAATAATGTGTTAGTATTTTTATGAAGGGCTTTCCAGGTGACTGACTGTAGAGAATCCACCTCCCAAGCAGGAGACTTGGGTGGAGAGGATCCCCTGGAGGAGGAAATGGCAAGCCACTCCAGTATTCTTGCTTGGGAAATCCCATGGACAGGGGATCCTGGCGGGCTATAGTCCATGGGGTTGATAAAGAGTCGGACACGACTGAGCAACTAAATAACAACAATTTTTATGAATGTGGTTTGTGACCTTACAAGGAACTGCTACCCTGAAGGGTTCTAAAGTTTCAGATGCTCTCCTTAGATATATTGGTCCCTAGACATTTCAGTCCATAATTTTTATTCTTATGCTGAAAATCCCCATTTGCCTCTTTCTACCCCCACCTTATTTATCAGATGCTCATCTGCCCTAATTGAACAAAGATTAATAAGGATGAAATCCAATACCCTTCTGATTCTGTAGCCTTGTGTAATACTGTGTGTGTGTCATAATATAAATTGAGTTTAGACAATTTCTTGTATACTGGTTCTCAACTTGGGTGTTCCAGAACAGTGACTGAGTCCAGTGCACTCATGATGTCACAAAATGTTCAACAGTTTGTTACCTATTTTCACATTATCAAAATGTCAGATGACTCACTTGTAATAACATCATTCTTACTCATCCAGCATCCACTCACTTGCATTCCAATATGCTTGCTTTTGGGGGAATGGGTACAGGTGAAAGGGATGAAGTCACAGGTAGCATATCAGCTCTTAGTCCCTGGAAGTGTTCCCTGCCTGTGGGCATCGTCCTTCATGTGTCTCCTTTCCTTTTATGGCTCCGTGAGAAAAAGATTGAGAGCCATTGGCTTAGTCCTGTCACCCTCATTTTATAGCTGTGGAACTGGGGCTAAGAAAATAAAATTGCTGTACTTGAGTTCTCACGAAAGTTTCAGGGATGACCATTACCCTAGTACTAGTATTTTTCCCCACTGTTTTTAAGCAGTTACGAGTTCTGCTTCCATCTATAGAATCTCAGGGGACTGGAAGTTTTAAATATCTAGTCATTCATATTCCTTGGCTGTGGTTCCTGAGGCGCAGAAGGGGAGAATTTTGTTCCCTAGTGGAGCTTAGAGCCTGCAGAGAAGGCCTTTCCAATAGGATGATGGGTGAGGGGAGGGGGCGTGTGCCTGTTTCAGAGAGGTTGGTTTTCTGTGGTGACCAGGATATCCTGCTGTTGAGAGAATCATTGCTTTTCCTCCTCCAGGGTGCTCCAGCTGATGAACCTAACAGACTCTCGCTTGGCTCAGGCGGGTAACGAGAAACTAGAATTGGCCATGCTGAGCTTTTTTGAACAATTTCGGAAAATCTACATTGGGGACCAGGTGCAGAAATCCTCTAAGGTAACAGACTCTGAGTTGGCTCCCTTTAGTGCTCACTTCTGCTTGTGGAGTTTCTGAGTAAAAGAAATGGCTGTTAACAGTTTAGATATAGTCTCCATTATCAGAATAATCCAAATAGTTCCTCTTAGTCTGTAGAATTTCAGAAAGACTCCTGAAAGAGTACAAGTCAGCTAGATTCTCCTCTCTGCTTCACATTCAGTCTTCATGTGCTTAATAAATGACCAGTCACAACATCCATTGGTCTCCCCTAAATTGGCATTCTTAGTCCCTATGTACATGAATTGGATATTCAAAACAGCAGAAGGTTTTGAGAGTCTTTTTATCATTTTAGGATTGAAAATAACATGTACCCAGTATTTAGTAGTACTCAGAAACTAGCTCATTCCGTCAGTAAAGACTTCCCCAGGATTGTTGTTCATATTCTTCATATGGTTTTAACCTCCTGCATGAGGACAGAAACAGTATTGGGATATGGTTTTTCTTATCTGTATTTTCTGGTTACTTTCTCTTCCCCAAACACACCACCAGCTGTACCGCCGACTCTCAGAGGTTCTGGGCCTGAATGACGAGACCATGGTCCTCAGTGTCTTCATAGGAAAAATGTAAGTGTTCTGGCTCGCCCTCAGCAAGAGCCCCTTGCAGTCCTGTTGCAACTGTAAAATGTGGTCTTGGCATTGTGCTGCCAGTGCCTTCCAGCATTGATCGTTTGCGTCAGAAACTTGTGCATTTGAGTGTGTGACAAGCTGTGCTTAGAGATACGGCCCGGCCCCAGAGCATTCCAGGCTTGAACAGGCAAGGATTTCATTTTGTCCATATGGAATCTCATCGGCAGCCTCTGGAATCACGGGGAACCTGTTGGGGTGAACCTGTTGTGACATTAGCAAAATAGACCTTCCTCCCCAGCCTCTCGCCAGGTCACCCTCCTGCCCAGAGGCCGCGATCCAGCTTTCGTTTTCTGAATCTGATTGCTACTAGGTGTGCCCCCAGGAGGGGAGCCCCACTCTACTTGAAACGGGCTTACTCCTCTCAGGAACCGTCACACCCTTTCAGAGTCTTGAATCGCAAAAATCAAGTGCTGTTATTTGAATTATCTTCAAAGTTGGAGCTCCTGATTGGCCCTTTTTGGTTCTTTTCTTTTTTTAAGTTATACCACTTTGTTTACATTTCGCCCTTTTTTAGGAGCTCAATTTATCAACGCACACAGTAGTAGCCAAATAAATATATCACCCAGGGCTGTGTGCAGTGCACCATTTGCCTCCTTCCAACCATCCTGGACCTAAACACTCATATCCGTGAGCTGGTTAATCACTTAAGATGAAAAAAACAAAGGGGGTCTAAAGGACTCTGCCAGCCAAGAATCCAGAAGCAAGGGCTACTAGAATTCTGCAGCTGACAGTGGATGGTGCAGTTGCAGAATTGCATACGTCTGCATGTTATCACTGCCGCAGAAATCTCTTGCCCTTGCTGCAGAAATCAGCCCTGGAGTGCCCCAGAATTCCAAGGGCCTGGGTATGGGCCAGTGTAGCTTTGGAACCAAGTAGTGAAGATTATCTGAAGGATAATTTTTCTAGTCAACCAAATGTAAGTACAGAGATTTTATACCCATTTTTTGTGGTTGTGATGTCTGTGAATTGATGATGCAGGTGTGTGGTGACTCGTGATGGATGATTTTCTTCTTCTCCCAACTCTCCAGAACACCAGGCATATCAAAAGTGTCTCCTGCTTTTTCTTTTCTTTTTGTCCTCCAGCATCACCAACCTGAAGTACTGGGGCCGTTGTGAACCAATCACCTCCAAGACACTACAGCTTCTCAATGACCTCTCCATTGGATATCCTTTTCTAAGCTGGCTTCTGGGTGAAACAGGGACCATGGTGTTACACAGTCTGAGAAATCAGGGCCTCTTCCCTTTCTACCTTAATTTAGCTTTATGTATACCTAAGTATGGGCTTCCCAGGCGGTACTAGTGGTAAAGAACCCACCTACTGATGGAGGAGATGCAGGTTTGATCCCTGGGTTGGGAAGATCCCCTGGAGGAGGACATGGCAGCCCACTCCAGTATTCTTGCCTGGAGAATCCCATGAACAGAGAAGCCTGGCAGACTACAGTCCATAGGGTTGCAAAGAGTAACTGAAGCAATTTAGCGCACACACATACTTAAGTATTTTCCATTCTCCTCAGAACCAAAGGCAATGCCCACATACAATCCAGGACTAATTCCAGACCTTAAAAGTGAGCCAGCCGACAAACTAATCGTCTGTTGTTGTTAAGTCACTTAGTTGTGTCATAGTCTTTTGTGACCTCATGGACTGTAGCCCACCAAGCTCCTCTGCAATAGTCTCCCAAAGATTTATTCCTGGCTATCTCTGAGATCTAGAAATCCCCAACAGGTCTTTCTGATAGGTACACACTCTTTGAAGCCAAGGTTTTAGCATAGGTGGCAGTAAAGTCCTTCTGGATTTTTCTATCAGCTTATAGGTAGAAGCAGCCTGATCATAAACTTGGCAATAAAAGTAGTGGCTACACACCCTCTTGACTTGGATTCAGTCTGCTGTAAAGGTTGAATTGCTCCAAAACAGCTGATCACACCAGGGGTCTACAAGAGAAGTAAACCCTATAAAAATTATTTGGATGACTTTTGTCATACAGAGCTAGTCTCATTCTAAATGCATAGGAGAGAGGTTTATTCACACCTGCAGTGGGTGCTGTACACAGGCTTTAGCGCTTAATTCTCTTTCAGAAGCCCCGTTGAGAAAAGCTACTCTAGGATATCATGATTCTTGAGGGAAACTGCTGGGTTTTAGCTATTTTCTTACACATAGACTTCGAGATGGGTATTCTTTCATCTGTCAGTTAAAATGCTGTTAAGAAGAGAATTCCTTTTTCCCCCATTTGGCAGTATCATATTCAAATGGTTAAGACAAATAGGCTATCCAGGCATGGGATTCATAGTACAGGAAGAAACTGCTCTCACCTAGAAGGTGCCCATTCTGCAGCAGAGATTCTTACTTTGCATCACACTTTCCTTGACCCTCTTCCTCCTTACATACAGTAGTGTAAGGAAGCTAGTGAAGCTGAGTGCGGTACAGTTCATGCTGAACAATCATACGGTGAGTGGTTGAGCCCCTTTCCTGGTCCTGCTCTCCAGCCACCTCCCCTCCCACATACTCTCAGCAGTGGACATGTTCACATTGAGCTCCTTGGTGCTCAGTCCCTCATACTGCCTTCATACTGCCAGATGATGCTTACTGTCATCAGAGCTACTCTTTGGGATCCAGATAATCTGAGTTATGGTGAAGTCACGGACTATTGGAGAAGGCAATGGTAACCCACTCCAGTACTCTTGCCTGGAAAATCCCATGAGCGGAGGAGCCTGGTAGGCTACAGTCCATGGGGTCGCTAAGAGTCGGACATGACTGAGTGACTTCACTTTTCACTTTTCACTTTCATGCATTGGAGAAGGAAATGGCAACCCACTCCAGTGTTCTTGCCTGGAGAATCCCAGAGACGGGGGAGCCTGGTGGGCTGCCGTCTTTGGGGTCGCACAGAGTCGGACACGACTGAAGCGACTTAGCAGCAGCAGCACCAACTATTACTGTTACTAAAATAACTTAGTTGTAGGTAACAATAACAGTTTAAAAAAAATTTTTTTAATACTCCTCATTTACCATTAAGGAATGATGATACGGCCATTAGCGTGAAAGGGCTCAGTAATTCTAAAATTACTGGCTTGCATTCTGCTTCTAACCCTGTGTTTTTATTTTTGTAACTTGTTTTCTTTTTTTCAATAGAGCGAGCACTTTTCATTCTTGGGTATTAACAATCAGTCCAACCTGACAGACATGCGGTGTCGAACTACCTTCTACACAGCACTTGGGCGTCTCCTCATGGTGGATTTAGGTACTGCAATAAACCCTAGTGGCTAGTGAAGTAATTTGGCATTGTTCTCAATTTTTACGCGAGGATAGAAAACTAAATGTTGGGAGAAGTCTTTGCTGTTGTTTCAAAAATATCTGAAATTAGAGTTTGATTTCACCAACAACAGATTGTGGTATCATGATCCCTGTAACTGGAAGAGAATTACAGTATGTGTCTGAAGTTTTCATCTGATAGGTTTTAAAATTCTATTCATGATTCTCATCTATAAGATAAGGGAATTGAGAATTGAGATTCCTAAATGCATCTCATTGGCCAGATAATCCCTCCTGCCACATTGGGGTGCAGCCCACCTGAGACGGCCAGTGTTCCTCAGCACCTGCTTCCCTGGCACAGACGAACCAGGAGAGCTTATGTATCTTTCTGGCTCTGGTTGTGATATTAGCAGTTTGGGCTCAGCTTACAACCTGAAGCTTAATAGTATCACAATTTTTAGCTATTTAGGTTTATTCCTACTAGACTTACAAGGTAAAACCTTCTGTGTTTATGAAGGATTACTTAAAAAGGAAGGGGGGGGTAATAAAAAAACTCCACGTGTGCCTAATTCAGGTTCAGGTCTCATCTAGTTCTCATACACCAGACTCAGTCATTTCTCATCAGAATCTTTGATATTGAACCCCATTGGGGCATTCCTGAGTTAGATGATTTCTGCTGTGATGATTTTTCTAGTTTAAAAAATTACCTCTGTACATAATTTTATTCTGAAATTACTACTAGTACCTACTGGGATAATCAAGAGACTGCTCTGAATTATCCCTGGGTCTGTACTTCATTATAGCAACTTACTTTTCACACATACCACAGCCTTGCACGTTTTGTATTGGGGTCACAGCCCGGGTTATTTTCCTTACAGGAGAGGATGAAGACCAGTATGAGCAGTTCATGCTGCCGCTCACAGCGGCGTTTGAGGCTGTGGCCCAGATGTTTAGCACTAACAGTTTCAACGAACAGGAGGCAAAGGTAAGTCCTTCACACACTGATTGATCAGCTTCTGGTTGAGGGCTAGTCCCTGAGAGAGACTGGATTGGATAGCACTGCAGAAAATGGTGTTTTATCTGTAGATTTTCTACTGATACAGCTTTTTAATCAGTCTCTTAGATTCCTGGGATTTTTAAATAGAAGAACCAACATAAGTTTATAAACTCTTTATGTTAAAAGTGTTTATGTTCTTAAACAGTTCTTAGGATTTTTTATCTTTAAGTTTTCACATGTGTTAGCATAATGTTAATATGTTTTCTCATTGCCTTTTTAATCTCTGAAGTATATGTGGTCATGTCTCCTTTTCATTTTTAATACTGCTTATTAGTGCTTTCTTTCATTTTTCTAGATGTCTTGTGAGAGATTTGTTAGTCTGCTCACAGCACACAAAAGAATTCTTTTTTCATTTTCTTTGTTTTATTTCTGTTTTATCTGTGTTTTCTATTTCATTTATTTCTGCTCTTAATCTTTATCTTTGTACCTTTTACTTGAATCTATTCTGTGGTTGCCACTTCACTTTTCAAGCTCTTCTTTCCTAATACAGTCATTTAAAACTATAAATGTCTCTCTAGGTGTATTATTTCATAAATGTTGTTTTGTTTTGTTTTTTTAATTAATGTAAAAAAAAAAAAAACATATAAAACTTACCATCTCAGCCATATTTAAGTGGTTTAGTAGCAGTAAGTTTTCACATTGTTTTGAAACGGGTCTCCAGAATCCACAAGCTGTGATACATAGCATCTTTCATTATCATTCAGCTTTTTGCATTTTATTTCCTTTAAGATTTCGTCTTTGACCCATGAGTCATTTAGAAGGGTTTGTAAATGTCCATATAAATGGAATTTTAAAGTTACCTTCAGTTATTGATTTCTAGCTGTCAGAATAGCCATCTTTTTTTTTTTTTTTGCTTTCCTCCTCCTCTTGTTTCTTGCACATCTGCTCTCTTTACCTATAGATTTCTGTACCAAAACCAGAAACAATGGACTATTAATATTTGTAGGACTTTTCTGTAGTGTTCATGGCACTAATACTGAGTTTTAGAGCCACCAAATAGCCCAGTGATACTGCCCTCTAAAATGCCATACTTTACCTGACATTATAAAATTCTCCTTTTTCATCTCTAGAAAGCCTCTTGGTGTTCTCTCTTCAAATTAACAAGAAAGTCAGAGAGCAACGCCAGTTACCAGACTCTCTCGTCTTTACTCTGGTGTACTGGGATCTGAGATGGGTACTACTATCAAGGATAACTGAGGGATAGCAGCCCCTTCCCTGTCACATTAGTTCTGTACAAAAAAGTAAAATTAATGAAAGAACCACCTTGGCCATGAACTACAACCATCACTATGTCTTTGTCATGTCTCATGTAACAAGCCCATGTCTTAGACTTAAAGTTGAGCTTATGGTATCAGTTTAGGAATAGAGCTGTAAGCAGACCATTAGCAAAAATGCAGACATTTTTTACAAACGAATCAGTATACCCAGTGTGCCTACTCGTGGCTGTTAGCTTTTGGAAAGTGGTTTCATTGCTCTTCAGGGCCCACTAGTCAATATTTTGTTCAGAAAGAGAGCTTTGGATTTGGAATCTTGGTGTCCTAACCCTGGCCCTCTTGCTGCCTACGGCAGGACTGTAATTGGGTCACAGGCTCTTATTCTGTAAAGGCACAGTATTAGTACTTTATAGGTCCAAGATCCATCAGTATTCTTTCTAGATAGCCCAACCAAAAGGCAAATAGTCTTGCAGACTTCTGTCTTGCTCCTGGCGGGGTCTGCATTTGCATTCCTGTGGCACTGACGCCTTTGTAACTAGATGTGGTACCAGACCTTTAGGGATATGACTCTTCTCCGTCTTTTTGTATGTGCTTTTTTCTCCCCCACCTTTTCTTGAATAAGCTTTTTTGCTTTTCCATTTTTTACATAACAATTTATCACATTAATGTCTTAAAATCTTATCATCCTCTGTTTTTGCTATGATGGGCCAGGAAACTATCCCTTTCTCTGGATATAAAAAGCATCCAAAACTAGTTTTTCAACAGAAGAGATTGCACTTCTCTCTCTAGTATGGGAGAGATCGAGTCAGAATACTTGCGAAGGGATACTTGTTGAATGATGGGAGAAGGAAGATGAAATTCCCATTGAGTGGTGATAGGTTTGGTGTTTCTTCCGTCTTAACATATTTTTGCCTTCTGCCACAGCGAACTCTGGTTGGCCTCGTAAGAGACCTGAGAGGGATAGCTTTCGCCTTCAATGCCAAGACCAGCTTCATGATGCTGTTCGAATGGATGTATCCTAACTCAAGCTAGGCGTGCATCTCCACAAGCTTTACCTGAAGGGTAAATGGGTGACGGAGTCACTGGAGAAGGTGGGAGGAATGAATTGTGAGGCTGAGAAGGTGGAGTGTTACCCAGAAGGCAGCCGTATCTTTCGAGTTCTCAATTCCTCAGTGATCCAATGACGTGAAGCTGCCTGGTCATTGAGATTGAGGAGTGAGTGAGGTGGGGCTCCTCAGTTTCTATTTGGGGTCCCAGTTATAAATCCCTTTGGAATTCTTGCATGTGAATTTTGCTACACTGAGAAAAGAGACTTTTCAATCTACTAATGAATAAGACAGCTGTACTAGGAGTTAGAAAGGCTAACCTTACTAACTTCATAATCTGTAACAAAGCACTTAACATCTAAGTGCCTCTGTTTCCTCAAACAGTTATGTACAGTTATGCTTCCCTGTCACCTCACAGAAGTGGTAAGAGGACAGATAACAGGATGAAATGCATTGTGCTTCTCAGAAGAAAGGCATTATGTAAGGTAAAGTGTGTCTTTAGATGCCCGTTAAAAGGTAAAGGACACACAGTTGCTCTAGAACCTTCTGTTTAGAAAGACGCTAAGATTAGCAAGCAGGAGACAGGGGATCAGAGAACTGTAATTTGGCAGTTTGTGCCTGACCAGTGCTGAGAAATTCTGTACCTTTCTGGATTCAGAATTCTTCCTTAGCTTTTCATTTACAGCTACCCCTCCTACATGCCCATCCTGCAGCGGGCCATTGAGCTGTGGTACCATGACCCAGCTTGTACTACACCTGTGCTCAAGCTGATGGCTGAACTGGTCCACAACAGGTAAGCAGGGAGATTCTCAAAAGGCCCTGCCACCCTTCATCTGAGCGGGCCCTACGGTTGTTTGTTTTATCTAGTGTTTTCAGCAGATTATAGAGGGTACTAGGATGCACTGCTGTCAAACTTTGAAAACCTCTGATAGACTGTGTTCTGTTTTTGTTTGTTTGAAAGAAGGATGTCCCCACCCACACAAACCCATAGCGGCTTGCAGGAAGTAAGTCACTTTTTAAAAAGCGTCTCAAGATACCCACTCTTAAGTGAGTCTGGTGACCAAGAGTCTCATTTATAAATTTCTTTTTCATTTATTTATTTTTAATTGAAGGATAATTATAACAGGGATCAGCCATAAGTATACATATGTCCCATTATGTATTCATTGTTAGGCAGATGACAGCTGAGTCAGTGAAGGTTTATCTTAAATTAAGAAAGATTTCCAAAATAGTACATTTTAGATTTGCCCAGCAATTTAGGGGCGTAAAGAAAAGACAACTTCAGCACCTTGACTTCACTAGAACTTCAGCTCTGCATCTGCCTTGCATCTGTACCAGCACACCTGAGAGAATTAGTCATTTTTACAACTACCTTAGTGAAGAAGTGGGTGATAGTCACAGAAGCTGTAGCCACCTGTGAGGCTTATAGTTAAGACTTATTTATAAAATAAACATTGAAGAACATCTGCTCTTTGCCACTTATCACTTTGATATTGATTGTGCCAGACAAAACCTCACCCACTTAGATGTTACATTCTGGAGGGACGATAGGCAGTAAAACAAGTGTGGAAGATCATTTGACAAAAGTAAGATAATAAAACAAGGGAGTTGAAGAAGAGAAGGATTCTCAGAGACAGTAATATAGATGGACCAGAAGCATTCTGGTATTCCCTGCAAGGAGAGGGAAAAAGCAGTCAAAACACAGGAAAGAACTGCAGTGGTCCTGAGACAGAATGAGCTTGCTGGCTGAAGCCTAGGGAAGGAGGGGAGACCATGGTGGACGACCAGTCAGACACATCGAGCAGCAGCTCAGTACCGCAGTAGTGAAGCATGGTGTGTACTCTCAGTATGTGGGAAGCTACTGGAGTATGTTAAGCAGGGATTAAAATGATCTCCTTGACATTATTTAAAGGTGTCCTTCTAGCTTCACGCGGAGAATGAGACCCTAGGGGCAAGAGCGGAAGCAGAAGGACCTCACAGCTGGCGGGTGGGTTCAGGACATATTGGAGAGCTAGATCTTGACGGATTCTCTGTGGCGGGGGTGGGGGGAAGAAGAATCAAGAGGACTCATGTTGGTCTGAGGCCTTACCAGCCATGAGGTCAGCGACCTCGTTAAGCAGTAGAGGAGCAAGCTGAGGAGGAGAACTCTGGCCTAGGGGGCAGTCAGGAATGCAAAACTCAGGTTGATGACGTTGTTTGCCCTCCCGGCTTGACTCCTCAGGTAGCGCTCTCAGTCCCTTCACAGCTTTTCTTCTTCAGAAGTAGGGACGAGGCTTGTACCCCTCCCGCAGTCGCCAGTGAAGCTAGAGAGGTAATATATAATAGATTAAAGTCTGCAGGGCTGTGAGTGAGTACAACCAAGCAATGACTGTGCTAGAACCCATAATTTAATAAATCAAATTGAGAATTTTTAAAAATAATTTATTTCCAGCTTCATTTCCCTTGTTTTTTTTAAATGTTTTCGGTTTGAGCAGCAGAACTTGAATGTATCATGTTTTTCTTCAAGATACAACAAGCTACATCACTGGTTATCTTGTATTAACTTGGTTATTTCACATTAGGATAGGTAGTCTGTGTCTTCACGCTAAAAGTATCACCTAAGGTACTCAGGCAAGAGTGAGTCTTCCAGGAACATATCTCTGACTTTTATCTCCTCTGTGTTTGCTCAGATCCCAGCGACTCCAGTTTGATGTCTCATCCCCCAATGGCATCTTACTCTTCAGAGAAACCAGCAAGATGATAACAATGTATGGTAAGCAATTAAGAGGAACAGAACCCTGGAAGTGAATTCCAGCCCAGTCGCCACACTCCGCAGTATGGGTCTCGGGCCAGCCCTGGCAGTATCCAGGACAGCACTGCCAAGGCCTGCTGTGTTGCTCATGCACTCGTGTTACAGCGCCCCCGGTGCCAAGGGCTTTTGGACTAATAGGGTTGAGTTGGTATGTGAACTGTCAGCTACCACGTGATTGAATAAATGTATCTTGTCTACTCAGGCAATCGCATCCTGACACTAGGAGAGGTCCCGAAGGATCAGGTCTACGCACTGAAGCTCAAGGGCATCTCCATCTGTTTCTCCATGCTGAAGGCTGCTCTCAGCGGGAGCTATGTCAATTTTGGAGTCTTCCGTCTCTATGGGGATGATGCCCTGGACAATGCTCTACAGACCTTCATCAAGCTGCTCCTCTCTATCCCCCACAGCGACCTCCTGGTAAGCCCTGAGCTTCATCATTGACCGAATCTGAGCCCCTCATCATGTCAGTCTTTTTTTTTTTTTTTTTTTTTTTTTGGCTGAGGCCATGATTGAATGTTTCTCTGAAGAACTAGAAGCTAGCTTCACTGGGCCCTTCTGTCTTCCCATCCAAAGGGCACTAAGCTGTTTATTTCTGATCGTGCTCACACGTGCTGAGGTACACATGGCCTCCGCTGACTCTAACCCTGCTTCTCCCACAGGATTACCCCAAGCTCAGCCAGTCTTACTATTCACTACTGGAAGTCCTCACCCAGGACCACATGAACTTTATTGCAAGCCTGGAACCTCATGTCATCATGTATATTCTCTCTTCCATTTCTGAAGGACTTACTGCACTTGGTAAGCACCTGGGTGGGTGGGCGGGCTGGTCAATTGGCTTTTACCACCTCACTAAGCAGAAGGGAGAATCTTGCCTCAATAGGATTACTGCTTTGGGGAGTTGTCCCTCACACCAGAGTATATAACTCTTGAGAACATTCTCCTCCAGCACATACTTACTGATGCCCTCCTACAGACTAGGCACTAAGGACCTAGTAATTAGTCCCTGTCCCTTGGGAGCTTTTCATCTGGTAGATGAAATAGACATGTAAACAGATGACTGCCTGCTCCTGCCCTTACCTGTGTAAGCACAGCAGTGGGGTGAGTACAGAGTGCTGTGGGAGCACCCCAGAAGAATACCTGAACTCCTGGCCTTGAGGAGGGTGTCCTGCAAGGCGCTGAACGGGCATCATCAGATGAATTGGGGAAGAAGCCTCCTGGAAGCAGGAACAGCAAGTACTAGCCCCCAAAGGCAAGGAAGAACCAGGAACTCCAGATGGCAAGAGAGGAGTGAGGCGAAGCTGGAGGGAGAGAGGAGGCAGGGCAGATCTGGAGGTCATGGAGGCTGCCCTTCAGCTGGATCAGGGTGCTTGGATCCTAGCCTTAGGGCAGTGGAAGCAGTGGGGCATTTTACTCAGCGTACTCCGTAAGTCTTTTCATCCTACTCCACCTGGCTCTGGTCAACCATTTTGTTACCACACTGCCCGCCAGCCACCTGTCTTAGTTGGTGTGTATGTGTACAGAGAATAAAATACATTTTCACACTAAGCTGAGCAAAACATAAGTCAACTGAAAAATGATCATAATTTATTGCAAATGCACAGAGAATGACTTTTGAATTGTCTGCCATGGTGAGTTAGCCACACTTCTGTGCCACTTCCTTGATATGCACTTACCCCTAGCAGGGTGCATCTAGAACCATCCAGCCAGGTATCAGATCCTGCTTTAGAAGGCTGTTTTTTAGCTTCTTGAAAAACCTTGGCTTGCACAGAAGCAGCATGGTTTACTCGTTTAGGCCTGTGGTCTGAGCCTCACCAAGTCAGTGCTGTCTGCAGGCTGCACTGCAATGTCCCCTTTATAAATGCACAGACACCTGCAGCTTTACACCACACACTTCCCCAGAAATGCCAGAGAGAAAAGAATGTTTCAGCACCCACTCTTAACAAACCATAGTGTTGATAGGCTGTACTAAGCTGGGTTCAGTGACATCACCCAGGTAACTCGGAGCACAGGCTCACGTCGCGTGCTTGGATTCTAATCATTGCTCTTCCAATTACTTGCAGTTACTAGACCTTAAGGCAAGTCACAGAACCTCTACACGCTTCTGTTTACTCATTGGTAAAATGGAACACCTACCTCCTGGCGTTCTCAAAAGGATAAAATAGAGATAAAGTCCTTAGCACAGTATCTGACACAATAAAAGCACTTGCTCTACTATAAGCTATTTGTTACTTTTTATGAAGCAGAAGACATAAATCCACATCATATGAAGTCAATAATTTCAGTAGTATTTCTGTTATTAGCTATTATGAAGAGCTCATTTTCAGATTTGGCATTAAACCCAGCTGTAAGATGAGGGTGAGAGGTTAACAGACAGCATCCCCAGTGGTAGTGTTGGCTACACCGGCCATGTCCCCAGTCCAGCTAGGTGCCTCTGAGGGGTCTAAGCTTGGCATCTCACATTCAGCTGCATTGCCAGTGGCAGCTCAATATCCCTGCTCTGTTCCATCCCTGCCCTGCTCTCTTCCAGACACCATGGTATGCACAGGTTGCTGCTCCTGCCTGGACCACATCGTGACATACCTCTTCAAGCAGCTTTCACGCAGCACCAAGAAGAGGACGACGCCCCTGACCCAGGAGAGCGACCGCTTCCTGCATATCATGCAGCAGCATCCAGAGATGATCCAGCAGGTGAGGAGTGTGAGGGGCAGGAGGTGGCATGGGAGAGAGAACCTCTCTGAGAGGGGGAGGCCCAGCAAGATAATGAACTTGACCAACATCTCACCTGGTTAATGCTGCCAAGGAGAATTTTATGCCTTAAAATGATAGCAGATTTTTGAGTTTGCTGAGGAATCACTGAATGTGGATATAGAAAATCTGAAAAAATCAGGTTTTGAATTTTTCTTTTGAGTGTCACAGCAGCCCCCATGCCTTGGGCCTGTCCCATGAGCACCGTCCTCCTTCCATGACAGCGGCTTTGCTCATGAGTATCCAGCTGTAAAACTTGTGCTGCCACTTGAGGAATAGAATAGTGTAGGACAGGGAATTCCGGGCAGTCCAGTGGTTAGGACTCCAAGTATTCACTGCTGAGGACGTGGGTTTGAGAGTCCCTTGGACTGCAAGGAGATCCAACCAGTCCATTCTGAAGGAGATCAGCCCTGGGATTTCTTTGGAAGGAATGATGCTGAAGCTGAAACTCCAGTACTTTGGCCACCTCATGCGAAGAGTTGACTCATTGGAAAAGACTCTGATGCTGGGAGGGATTGGGGGCAGGAGGAGAAGGGGACGACAGAGGATGAGATGTTTGGATGGCATCACTGACTCGATGGACGTGAGTCTGAGTGAACTCCGGGAGTTGGTGATGGACAGGGAGGCCTGGCGTGGTGCGATTCATGGGGTTGCAAAGAATCGGACACGACTGAGCGACTGATCTGATCTGATCTGGGAGACTAAGATCCCTGCAAGCCACACTGTGCAGCCAAAAAACTTACATGTTGTTCTACCTTTCAAATAAAGCTCTTGGTTTAACAAAAAGAAAAAAGAGCACATGACAAAAGGAGATAACTGACCACACATGGAGATCAAACCGTATGCCTACCATTATTTAATTTGTATGCAACATATTTTCAAAAATAAGATTTGCAGAAATACACCAGATAAAAATAGATAAGGAAAAAGAATCAATGGAATAATTTAAGATTTTAGCCAATAATATTTTAACCAACCTCACCTTTATCTATGTTTTTCTCTAAGAAATAGTGAACATCCCCAAAATGTTATAAATCTCTCTCTTCTGATACAAGATCCTGAGAGCTTTAGTGCAGGGTGATTTTGCTTATTATAATCATTTACTTGACTGATCCCATTACCCACAAAAATCAGGGTCAACTGGAAAGGTCCATTTTTAAATGAATGATCAAACCAATTCCCTGGAAAGGGAATATCTTATAACTCACCTTATAAGAGATTTAAATGAAGTTTCATGAACTATTTGGTTTACTCTCAACAGAAAAGGCTTTAAGCCTAATAAACTCTGGGATCTGTAGTTCTGTTTTGGGTAGCCACACACCAGGTCACTGCCTCCGCTTCTCCGTTTCCAGATGCTGTCAACGGTGCTGAATATCATCATCTTCGAAGACTGTAGGAACCAGTGGTCTATGTCCCGACCCCTACTCGGCTTGATACTACTTAATGAAAAGGTAGGAGAACCAGCTCCCTGGTATCCAGGGCACTGTGGGAAAGACAAAAATACACCCACAGTGGTGAGAGAGAGAAAGTGGCCCATTTTCTGAGCATATCCTGTTAATGCGCTGAACAGAACATAATCACTTAAACATTAGAAGTCAGCACCTGTAGCAGTTCAGACAGAAGGGGAAGGATGAGGAAGTGTGACAAGGAGAGAAGCCTCTGGAGATCAGAGCACCTGAGGCCTACGTTCTAGTTCCAGTTCTGCCATAAACAGACATAAATCTAAAAATTCTTATAAAAGAAGAATCTGCATCAGGTGACCCTCGTAGCATTTATCACTTTAAGATTCTTGATTTTTAAGTAAGATAATGATAGCCTACAGGTGCTTGCATGAACTTAAAAAAAGTATCCAATTTTGTTTCTTCTAGAACACTCCTGTTCTTCAGATGATGAGGGGCTAGTCAGCCTTTCTGCCTCTTCTCTCCTTACCTTCTCTCTCTCTCTGCCCTGCAGTATTTTTCTGACCTAAGGAACAGTATCGTGAACAGCCAGCCACCAGAGAAGCAGCAGGCTATGCATCTGTGCTTTGAAAACTTGATGGAAGGCATCGAGCGAAACCTTCTAACGAAAAACAGAGACAGGTGTGTGTCGAAGGCTCTGCCAAGAAATCCTGGGCAACTGTTAGTTTTCAGATCATTGAAACATAGGAGATTCCTTCAAAGTCTTCTAGAGGCCATCTAAAAAGAAGTGCTGCCCAATAAAAAAGCAAGCCACAAAATAATTTTAAATTTTCTAGTTGCTGTAAAAAGAAACAATATTCATTTTATTATCTTTTATTTATTTAACCCATGTGTCTAAAATAATATGTTAATGTGTAATCAGTATTTTTAAACTGAGAATTTTAACATTCTTTTTATTGTGCTAAGTCTTCAAGATCTTGCGTATTTTACAATTAACAGGACATCTCAATTCAGATGCTAAATTTTCATCAGAAATACTTAATTTGTATTTAGATTTCCTAAGATTTACAGTTGACAAAGTAGACTCCCATACGTAAGTTGTTCTAGACATACTTAGTTGTCCAATAACTGAACTTATGTCAGGTTTTCCTAAATTGATTTTTTAAATTTTCTTTCATTTTAATTAATTTAAAATAGAGCTTTTAACTTCAAGTTAATTAAGGTACAGTTGGGGAACTGAATTTTAAATGTCTTTTCATTGCATTCAGTTCCTCAGTTGCTCTGAGCACTTCAAGTGCTGTACAGCCACCTGTGACTAATGGCTACCATACTGGACAGCACAGGTCTCTTGGCATTAAGACATGAGACAGCCTCGTTCTCGTCAAGCCCTCACCTCGTGAAGGTTACTTCCCATCTGACAAAGATGAGATTGAGATTCCTTTGTGCTGCCATGAGCCTGAAATGATCCTCAGAGCCCGGGATTTAACCAGATCTTGAGCCTGCCTTGAAGTTGTCAGGGAGAAAGGGGTGCAAAACTAGCCCAGCTTCTCCTTAGTTTTAGGACTGAAATTAACTGACCTGAGAACCTATTGTTTCAAACATTCTGCCTCTCAGTAGCCACTTGCTTGCTAGAAACATTTTTGGCAAAGACCTTTTCCTTCCACTCTGGTCCCCCAACTTACATGCTCCTCTCTGTAGGTTCACCCAGAACCTGTCAGCATTCCGTCGAGAAGTCAACGACTCGATGAAGAATTCCACGTATGGAGTGAATAGCAATGATATGATGAGCTGACACCTCCTTGGACTCTACCTGTACAGAGCAGTGCCCCTTTGGTCTGACCCAGGGGGCGAACAATTAAAACGGAGAGGGCTTGGCTGATCCTGGCCCCCTCCTCCAGGGGTATGGGGAAAATGGCAAAGGTCAACTAGCTTCTTCCCCAGGGAATAGGGGTGTGCGTGCACTCACTCGGGGGGCAGGGCGCTGCTGGTTCCTGGGGGATTGGGTGGGAAGGGTGGTGGGAGGAGATAAGGAGATAGAGGCACAAATGTGTGAGTCTCCAGCCCCCCTCCTCCTGGGGCCACCCACGGGGAAAGAACCCCCAGTGTCCTGCCACAACCTGCCTTGTATAAACATGTACATTTTTTCATAACATTTTGAACAAGGTTTATATTGACTCAAGTTTAAAAACAAAGTGTGACTGAAAAATTTTTACAGAGTCTAGTGCACCAATGCTGATGTGAGGGGTTGTGTATGCGAGTGAGGAAAAAATGTGTATTCTGGTGGCCTGAAGCTTTACTGGACAAGGATGTGTGAACGTGCAGAGATATATTTAGTGACACAGTGTAGAGAGGCAAAAAGAAAAAAAAAAAGTAAAAATTCCAAATGTATATTTTTTCTTATTGCCCTTCCCTTGGCCCCCCAAATTATCACTTCCTGTTACTATATTACCCTTGTTATTAGGAACTCTAAGCCATGCGGAGCACCACCCCTCCTCCCCTGTCAGCCTAGATGCCGCCCTCGGTTCCGTGGCCTCTTGCAGTGACTGTCAACTCCAGCTAAAAGTGTTTGGTGTTCTTAGCTTCATCCTCTTTCCCACTTTGCTGATCCCCCATCCTCAGACATATGCCTCTTGCTTTTAAAAGTCAGATGTAACTCTATAATTTAGGGTTCTTGGTCTCTGTTCAAAGTGGAGACCAGAGAAAAGGAGTTGAGCCAGTGGCTCTCCTGTTGAGCAATTTGGATGAGTCCACCAGAGGCCCAGTCACGTGTGGCCAATAACTTTTAGTCTTCCCCAGCCCTCGAGGCAGTGTGTGTGGATGTGTGCGTGTGGATATTTATATATGTACCCTGCACTCGTGAATGTATGAACTGGAGGAAGTTACTACAGTGGAGGGGTTCTTAATAACAAGGTCTGCCTAGCATGAAGTATTTAACATTCTCCCACCCCTTTAAAAATATACATTTTTATAAAATGAAAACCATAATAAATGTTTTGAATATTAAAAAAAATTAACCTACAGAGGAAAATTAACGGAGAAAGCTATTTGCCTTGTACTTTTTCCACAACTGTTGCTGCTAGTTGTACGCATCTCTAGTTCAGCTCTCGCCCATGGGACACTCATCAATTAGGTTTTATTTTTATTTTTCTCCTCTACCCCCAGAAACAAGCCTGTTAATTTTTTTTTTTTTTCCTTCTCCTCTGGCGACTGTGTGGTGAATCCTTTCTTGCGTGATCAGGTTGCGGATAGACTTGTAAGGGTGTTTGCTGCATACAGTGTAAGCATTGTGACCGCCAATAAACTTCAATGGTTTCTACTGACCTGGTTTCAGCAATCAAGTCTAGTGTGTTGGCAGGGACATGTCTCATTCTGAACACATGAAACATGCATTCCTGAAAGCCAGTGGGTGACAAAGGACCCCTCAACTCTGAAATTAGCTTGTTTCTCATTGGATGAAGTCTGAGTCTATGTCTTTTTAAAAGCAGGACTCTTAATCTATATATTCTCTATATAAAAAACATGCTGGGTCCACAGCTATAACAAGTGAAACCTCTCTAACTCTTTATGAGCTTCCAGGTAACAACAGGGTACCCAGGAGAGAAGTAGTAATTGCAAAGACCCCAGTTAATGTTCTGACATATGCTCGTGGGCTGGGTGTCACTCATAGACCCTGACAAGTTCAAGGATAAATATTATCCCCCAAAATATTTGGCAGATTTCATGAGCCAGAATTGTCAAATGAGGAACAGAACTGTCGTAAAAGGGACTATTTCTCATCCCCTTTGCTATGTAGGACCCAGATGTAAAAGCATTTAGTTTCCAGGAACATTGAAAAGTATTAAAGTACTACAATATCTTCCTGTACCTTAATGCAGAGTGACATTCAGTAATCACAGGCTCTAGAGAGCCACTCTTGTCCACTAGATATACCTTTGTCTGCTGTTTTGGTCTCTGGTCCAAAGTTATTTCACAGGCCAAAATATATATATATTCTAATACCTAGAAGGCAAGTAGAATTGATTCATCTTAGTCAAGTCTGTCTCTAAGCCTAATAGAAAATGGTCAGCCTTCATTAATATGCAGAACACTCCAGTCACATGCTCCCTTGACCTGGACTTCTAATTCTGCAGTAAATAAGACCAAAAAAAACTTTCTCACAGATACTTGAAGAAGAAACCCTCTCTCCCAACTATCCTGAAATTCTGACTGATCAGCAAAACCCCATACCCCTCCCTTTCCTTCCACAAAAACAATTTCAGAGGCAAGAACCTCACTAGAGATGGTGTCTCCCCAGTGCAGTCCTAAGCCCAGTCCAGTCATTACCAAGTGCCGCAGTTAAAATTTCCCCAACCACATCAGACTTTTTAAACAGTGAAGCTGCTCCTTTCTTGATAGTTGTAAGAGGGATACCCCCAAAAGAGGGTATCCCCTTTTTTCTTGATCAGTTATCAGCAATTTCACATGTCAACCTAATAAATGCAAAAGCCAGTTAGTGATCTTTAAACTTTGATTTCTTCAAGAAATCTTGTGGAGCTTTTATTCAGTTGAAGAATGAATTTCTTTCCAGGCTATCCTAGGCATCAAGTCAAATGTCTCTGGACAGTGTTTCCTGACACAAAGTTACCTTACATTGATAAAAACACCTAGAATCTTTACTGCAGATCATCAAACTGTATGTCTGTATTTGTTTTTATTGGCTCTGCCAACAAATAGCGTTATCCATTTTCACTAAAGTATAATTCAGACGAAGAAAGGTCAAATTTTAAGGTTTTTAGGTTTTAAGAAGTACTTTCAGCCAAGTACCAATTTTCTAATGACAAGTGACAGCCTACTAAGAAGTAATAGTTTTATGTTCTGCAAACTCAAACTTATTAAGAACTTGCTTTTTTCCCTATCAAGTGGTAAAATGTTCTAGTAACTTACAAAGTTTTAACCAAGAGTGGGAAAAGGACCACTTTTCAAAATACCCATGGTTGTGGGGTAAGATGAATTAACTCCAGAGAGCCAAAACACTTCTCTGTATCTCAACTACCACCAGCCAACCCGTCCTCCACCCAAGATTTTTAGCTAGATCTACAGCAAACCTACATTGCCACATGAAGTGTTACCCAAGTGCTAAAGCAGAAAGGGAAAGCAAAGATGATTACAGGGAGACTGCAAAAACCATAACCGATAACAAGGGCTGGAAAAAATGTAAATAAGTGTTACTTTAAAAGTCCTAGTTCTTTAAACCTTTCATGTTTAAAATATACTCACCAGCCATAATTAATACAACAACCAATCAGGTGCTAGATAATGTCTAAGAAGCTTCTTGCATCAGTAGCGTGTCTCCTGGGTCTACTATATTTATCTTGGGTTTCTTAGATAACCCTGGAATTCACTAGTCAGCCAGTTTGGTTTATTTCAGGATCAATGGGTCACTAAACAAATGAGCTGCCAGATAGTGGGACATCAGATGATCAAAAGGGAGGATGAAATCAAGCCTCGGATATTATCCTCTTCCTCAGAAAACCCTTAGGGTTCCCAGGACTGCCTCACCACTGCTGCTGTCTGTTCATTCATCAGAATCTACTCTAAGCCATATACCTTTTTGAGGGTCAGCAACAGAAAAGGAAACTAAAAAGGAAAAAACATCATTTGCAAGGCAAATTGGTACAAACTCACCCCAAAACAATGTAGTGAACAATACTTAACACAAGCACAGCTATACTTGAAATTCTTAACAATCATGAAGACAGACCACTCTATAAACAGGCATAACAGCACCACATGTATGGGCCAGAGCATCCCGTTATTGGGTTACAAATGAATGAAGAGTGTCAAGTGGGAAATCTGACCCCTCCTCAGTTCAGTTCAGTCACTCAGTCGTGTCTGACTCTTTGCGACCCCATGAATTGCAGCACGCCAGGCCTCCCTGTCCATCACCAACTCCCAGAGTTCACTCAGACTCACGTCCATCCAATCGTTGATGCCATCCAGCCATCTCATCCTCTGTCATCCCCTTTTCCTCCTGCCCCCAATCCCTCCCAGCATTAGAGTCTTTTCCAATGAGTCAACTTTTCACATGAGGTGGCCAAAGTACTGGAGTTTAGCTTTAGCATCATTCCTTCCAAAGAACACCCAGGACTGATCTCCTTTAGAATGGACTGGTTGGATCTCCTTGCAATCCAAGGGACTCTCCAGAGTCTTCTCCAACACCACAGTTCAAAAGCATCAATTCTTCGGTGCTCAGCTATCTTCACAGTCCAACTCTCACATCCATACATGACCACTGGAAAAACCATAGCCTTGACTAGACGGACTTTGGTTGGCAAAGTAATGTCTCTGCTTTTTAATATGCTATGTAGGTTGGTCATAACTTGTCTTCCAAGGAGTAAGAGTCTTTTAATTTCATGGCTGCAGTCACCATCTGCAGTGATTTTGGAGCCCAAAAAATAAAGTCTGACAGTTCCCACTGTTTCCCCATCTATTTCCCATGAAGTGATGGGACCAGATGCCATGATCTTCGTTTTCTGAATGTTGAGCTTTAAGCCAACTTTTTCACTCTCCTCTTGCACTTTCATCAAGAGGCTTTTGAGTTCCTCTTCACTTTCTGCCATAAGGGTGGTGTCATCTGCATATCTGAGGTGATTGATATTTCTCCCAGCAATCTTGATTCCAGCTTGTGCTTCTTCCAGCCCAGTGTTTTTCATAATGTACTCTGCATATAAGTTAAATAAGCAGGGTGACAATATACAGCCTTGACGTTCTCCTTTTCCTATTTGGAACCAGTCTGTTGATTGGACAACAAATTAAAAGGAGTTCTATGTATATCTGGATTCAAGGTCTGGAGAACAACCAAACCCAGAATACAAACTGATTAACTGGACAATGGACTTGGCCTTTTGTGAAGATCAAAGGGGCCACGCCAGTGTCTGATAGTGAAAGGGAGGGTGAAGGTAAAAGCATGTCTCCCCTCAGCTCGGAAAGACCGATGACAGGGCAATGAAGATAAAGCTCTGCAAGGCTCCATTAGTTGAGCCGGAAAATTAGTGGAAATGAAACCATTCTTTGATCTAAAAATAGGACAGGACTTCATCATTTCTATTTGGCAAGAAATCAGTTCCACACCCTTTAGTCTGGGACATGTGTCACAAAACCAAATCATAAACTACCAGTCAAGCTACAAACGCTGCAAGGAAACCCTTCTACTTATAGAGGACTGCCACTGCCATCTCTTCCTCCACATTGTACCTTGTGCCTTTTCCGAGTCTGCAGGGTCCTCTCTTCTCAATGTAAACTTTTTTGTTCTTTACCCACCTTTTCAAACTCAGAGTAGAGCTCTACATCCTCTTTGAAGTCCCCCTACTGTCCCTAAGTCTCACGGGATTATCTGAGGCATTGCTAACCCCACTCCCGCCCTGTCTCAGCAACTAAAACGTGCTCCTTACGAGCTGGCCCTGACAGAAGAGATTATAATACAGAAGAGATCATAATGAACGAAGGGATGTATATCAGGGGCGTGGGAGCGTCTGCAGAACGGGGGAGTGGAGGGTAGTTGGACCTCCTTTGGGTGAAGCCCCTGCGGAGAGATCCCGGGCTGCCTGCATTGTGCGATTAAGCTCACATCATTACCATAGGCCTCTACCGAAAGGAAAAGGGAAGAAGCCTCTGACACTAGCCCCGAAGCTCTGCGAAGGAAAGCGGGAAAGAATTCACCCCTGACCCAGCACGACTTCCCAACAAGCCTCCGCGCCCGGGAGGCGGTTCGGTGCTGTCTTTCGGTCCCCGCCGCGCCTGCGCACAGAGGCCCGTTCCACCGGCGCGTGCTCTCAGGGCCGCCGCTCACCCCAACCTCCGCCTCTCTGCGCAGGCGTAAATCGTGACTCCCAGCGTCCGCTGGCTGCGGTGGCGGCTGGGAGCAGAGCTGGGCTTCTCTGTGGTTGCAGAGCGTTCCTCTCAGGGAAGGCCAGAGCTGGGCACTGTACTGGGTAGAGAGGTTTCCACAGTGACAATCACAGAGGCACTGTTCAAGGACTTGATCCCTGGCTGGGAAGAACTCAGTGGAATGGGCAAACAGGCTGAAAAGGATGATTACTGCATGCTGTTTGCTCTGGGATACAAAGGAGGAGCCTCCAAGAAGAGCAGTAACAGAAGCGAGTTCATCGAAAGAGGGCAAGGGAGAACATTCAAACGGCGTAAAAATCCTGAGGCACGAAATGCCTTGTACCTTTGTGGGGGCTGCAAAAACAGCATGACTGGAGGGAGAGTGCAACCCTAAACAAGTCTGGATGAAGGGTGGAGCACAAGAGGTTGGGATTTGATCTTAAAAACCATTAAGTTTGAAAGCAGCCTAGTGACCAATCTTTAACTCACCACTGGTGAGTAAAAGCCTTTAATTCACACTAGTGAGGAGCCTGGCATGCTGCAGTCCATGGGGTCACAAAGAGTTGGACGTGACTTAGTGACTGAACAACAAATGAGTAACAAGGAGTTCGAGAAGGTAGGAAATATTGGGGGTGAGGGGTGGACTCAACAGGACGTTGGGAGGGTAGAGAAAAGTAGATTGTAGTATAATTTCCCCCCAGGATCTGGAGTAGGACAGCAATTAAGTCAAGGCGGAGGAACCGTGGGACATTATGGGAAAGAGTGCTTGGTGAGCCTGAATGGAACTCTGATCTAAGGAGACGTCCCTGCTTTTGCAAGCAGAGCACTTGGAATTCAACAAGAAATTAGAAAATAGAAGAAGAGGGAACAGTACTCAATCATAATAAGATATAAACAATCAAATCCAGGAATATGTCAAAAAGCATAATACATCATGACCAAATAGGATTGGTCCTAGAAATGCAAGGTTGGTTTAAAACATTCAAAAAATCAGTAAATGTAATTGACCATATAAACAAAGGTGAAGAAGGTGAACCGTCCAATGAAGAAAAAGCATATGACAAAAATTCTCACAAACTAGAATTTAAAACATTTTTAGTATGTAGAAATATGAAATATTTCATAAAATATGAAAATCAACTATATACTAATTTTGAAATATATTACTATTTGCTATAGCATCCAGAAGTATGAAATACATTAGAATAAATTTAACAAGATATGTGCTGGATTGGAACACTAAGATCTCTAAAACATCACTGAGGAAATTAAAGATCTAAATAAATTAGATTAAAACATGTTCATGGACTGTTGACTCAAAACTGGGATGGCAATTCTCCCCAAACTGAACTACATTCTACAGGATCCAAATAAAAATCCAAGAAGGCTTTTTTCTTTTTTTAAGAAACTGGCAAGCTGATTCTAAAATTTTTATGAAAATGCAAAGAACCTGGAAGAGCCAAAATATCTGTGAGAAAGATCAGCGTTGGAGGATTCAACTGCCTGATTTCAAGGTTTACTATCATGCTACAGTAGCCAAGACAGTGTCGTATTGGCACCAGGATAGACAGACCAGCGGAACAGAATAAAATCCACAAACAGACAAACATATATGGTTAGCTGACTTTTGACAAAAGTGCCAGTGTAATTCAATAGAGAAAGAACTGTCTTTTCCAGAACTGGTGCTAGAAGAATTAAATATTCACTTGAGGGGGGAGGGGAATGAACCTCGACCCTTACCTAACACCATGCACAAAAATTAACTTCAAATGGATCACAGATGTAAAAGTAAAAGCTAAGAGTACAAGGCTTCCAGAAGGAAACTTAGGAGAAATTTTTCACAACCTTGAGTTAAGCAAAGATTTCTTAAAATATCAAAAGCATGATCCACAAATGAAAGAAAACTATTTGACTTCATCAAGTTTTAAAATTTCTGCTCTTCAAAAGATACCATTTGTTTTTTAAATGAAAAGGCAAACCATAGACAGGAGTGAAAAATATGTATGCCTAACACAGTCATCCGAGTATAAAGAACTACAATAAGAAGAATAACTGAATTTTAAAATATTTGAACAGATTTTATTTCAAAAGAAGATACACAGATGACCCATAAACAATTGAAAAAATATTCAACATCTTTTGCTATCGAAGAAATATAAATAAAAACCAGAAGAGATGTCACTATAGACATCTACCAGAATGACTAAAATTAAGAAGATTGACAATGCCAAGTGTTGACAAAGATGTAGAGCAACTGGAATTTTCATACATTTCTGGTAGAAATGCAAAGTGGTACAGGAAATTTGGAAATAGTTTTACAGTTTCATATAAAATTTAATATATGCATACCAAATAACCCAGCAATTACACTCCTATGTATTTATCCTAGAAAAACTAAAACATTTCCATGCAAAGACTTGCTCTCAAGTGGTACAGCATTTTTATTTATATAATCTAAAACTAGAAACTACCCAAATATTCATCAACAGGTTTATCAGTCAGGGATGTAGCACAGGGAATTGGCTAATGCAATCTTGAGCATTGGCTAGACAAGTCTGAAATTGGTAGGACAGGTTGTCAGGAAGAGCAGTCTGGAAGCTCTAGCAGGAGCTGAAGCTGCAGTCCAGGCAAAACATCTTCAGAGAGACTTCAGTTCTGCTCTTAAGGACTTTGAACTGATTGCACCAGGCCCACCCATGGTATTGAAGCTAATCTTGACCTAAAGGTAACTGATTGTGGATGTAAATCACATCTATAAAATACCCTCAGTAGAAACTGCCACATAGAAGGTGTCAGCCACACCCTCATTTTGATCAAATAACTGGTTGCAATAACCTAGCCAAACTGACACCTAAAACTGACCAGGTGTCTGGATATACAAACTGTGGAGTACTACTCAACAATAAACAGAAACAAACTACTGATACAGCAACAATAGGAATAAATAAATCTCAAACACATTTTGCTCAGCAAAAGAAGGCAAAAATACCCTGTATGAATCTGCTTATATGAAATTCTAGAACAGTCAGTACAAATCTACAATGTCAGAAAGCAGAGAAATGTCTAATGCCAATTAGTAAGGGGAGGATATTGACTGCAAAGGGAAACAAGGAAATTTGGAGGAGTACCAGAAATTGGAGAAGGCAATGGCACCCCACTCCAGTACTCTTGCCTGGAAAATCCCTTGGACGGAGGAGCCTGGTGGGCTGCAATCCACAGGGTCACTAAGAGTCGGACACGACTGAGCGACTTCACTTTCACTTCTCACTTTCATGCATTGGAGAAGGAAATGGCAACCCACTCCAGTGTTCTTGCCTGGAGAATCCTAGGGATGGCAGAGCCTGGTGGGCTGCCGTCTATGGGGTCGCACAGAGTCGGACACGACTGAAGCGACTTAGCAGCAGCAGCAGAAATTGTAACTTGGCTGAGGTGATGGCTACCTGGTGTGTTGGTGGTAGTGTTGTTGTTTAGGCACTCAGTCGTGACCAACTCTTTTGTGACCCTGTGGACTCTGGCCCATCAGGCTCTTCTGTTTATGGGATTCTCCAGTCAAGAATACTGGAGTGGGTTTCCATTTCCTCCTCCAGGGGATCTTCCTGACCCGGGGATGGAACCCTCGTCTCCAGCATTGGCAGGTGGATTCTTTACCACTGAGCCTGGTGTATACATCTGTGAAAATTCAAATTATATGCTTTAAATGAGTACATTTTTGTATATGAGTTATTTCTCAATAAAGTCAGTATTTTTAAAAAATAAGCTCTTTCCTGCACAGTAGAAGCTCCACTCCAATCCAGGTTCCAGAGGGATTCCTCCAGCACCATTTGTGGAAAAGACTATGCTTTTTCCTTGACGCCTTTGTTGAAACTCTCTGAAGCTTATATGTAGGTGAGAAGTTTCCAGGATAGAAGTGATGCATAAGAACACAATGAGAGAGGTTCCTGGTTACTTCTGACTCCCAAACAGAGGTATCACTTGGAGGAGGGAGTGTCAACCAAAAACCTGCCTCCTGTTCACTACCCCCACCCAAACATTTCAGTGCTTCACTGTGCCGAGTGAACTGATGTTTGTTAAATGAGTGGCCCTCGTAGTCACGTGCCCCATGGTGTATAGCTCACCAGCTGCGTCTGCTGTCCCCTTCCTCATCTTCACTCCTTCCTGGCCTTAGGAGAAGTGAGCCTTTTGGAAACTGGGCTCTTCATCTTTGGGGACCACAGCCCTGGGGGTCCGGCCCTCTGGGCCTGGGGAGAGGGCCGTACTTGGCATCGAGGGAAAGGAAACAAGCAAACAAGGCAAAGGAAGGGCGGACAAGGCTATGCTTCCTACCCGCGGCAAAGCGTCTCCATGGAGGGCGCAGGCGGGCTCCCGCAGCAGGCCGCAGTCAGTCCCCAATAGTCAGGACCGCGGTTCTCACGGTATGGGCCTAGACCCGCAGCATCCACCTCACCTGGGCACCTGTTTTGAAATGCTAATTTTCTGGATCCCTCCGTAGGAAACGGTGGAGGTGGGGCCTAGCGCTTGTTATTTTAACAAGCTCTCCAGGTGCTTCTCAGGCTCCAAGGGGAGGAAAGAGTGGAAGAACGGGATGGGGGCTGATTAGACCCCTCCCATGCCCCCTTCCCAGGCTTCATAACGACCCGCTGTGGGCGGCGGGCCCTCAGGTGAGGCCGCGATAAGGCCGGAGTAAGGAAGCCCGAGAGGGAAGCGATCTGAGGAGGAGCCGATGAAGTGAGTGGAGTTAGGGACGGTGAGGTGGAGGAGAGGTTGCGAGAGGGCTCGGTCCCGGGGTAGGGTGGACCTGAGGCCGAGCACCGAGCCGCCTTCCCCGCAGGTGCCGGGCGCTGCACCTCGGGGTGCTGGGAGGGCCGGCGGGGCAACCCTTCCGCTCGGGGCGCTCCGCGCGGGGGTCTCCAGCCAGGGGATTGTAACGGGCCTTTCCTCGGCAGCTGCTCGGCCCCCGCCCGCATCATGAATCGCAGTCCCATTAGTAGCACCTCCGAAAAGGAGACACTAAGCCTGCTCTGGGGTGAGTGAGGCCCCAGGGTGTCCTTGGAGCAGCGGGGGTCCTGGTGGCGGGGGAACGTCTTGGGGGTAAGAGAGAGGGCTGGAGGGAGAGAGAGGACGCCTCTCTGGAGCCCGCCCTCCGCCATCTGTCTCCGTCTCCCTTCGCAGGCTGTGAGCTAAACCAGGAGCGGCCGACTTGGACCTTCAAACCCCAAAAGGTGGGGAAGCAGGACTGTGTGCTGTTGCTCAGTACGGTGGGTACCGCTCTTCCGAGGAGGGGAGAAAAGGTGGGGCAGGGAGGAGCCAGACACGCAAGAGCAGGTGGCATTGCCTGGTCCCCACAGCTGGTGCCAGGCTTCCCTCCTCCGCCCTCGCCCTGGGGATGAGGAGGCGCCCTGCCCCTTTTTCCACCCCGCTCAGATTTCCCTGGGGGAGAAAGCCAAAGAGGAGGTGAACGTCGTGGAGATCCTGCCCTCGGCAAGCCCGGACGACAAGAAGAGGAGGCCCCTCACCCTGGCCTCGCTTCGCGCCTCAGTCCTCCCCATGGTGAGCTTCCCCGAGGGCCTAGGAAACCCTGGCTCCAGCCCGCGGAGGCCCTGCTCAGGCCTCACCCCTTGTGTGCAGACGGACGCAAAGGTGGGGTACAAGCTCCTGCAGACTTACGGCCGGTGCCGGAGAGAGCTATTTTTTGTTGTTTAGTCGCTAAATCGTGTCCCATGTGACCCCATGGACTGTATGTAGCCCACCAGGCTACTCTGTCCACTGGAATTCCCAGGCAAGAATACTGGAATGGGTTGCCATTTCCTTCTCCAGGGCATCTTCCCAACCCAGGGATCAAACCTGTGTCTCCTGAATTGGCAGGTGAATTCTATACCCATGAGCCACCTGGAAAGCCCTAGAGAGGCATATAGCCCAGCACTAAAAACCTGGACTCAGGAGCAGGGAGCCAGGTTTCCATCCTAGTCCACTCCCTTTTAGGGGGGAAGAGGGGTGCTGTGCGCATTGAGTCCTAACCACTTGACAGCCAGGGAACTCTAGTCCACTCTTCACTAGTTGTGTGACTTTGGGCAAGTTAAATAACTTTTCTTCAAATCCCATTTTTCAACTGTTTACTGCTGGTGATCGTATACTGTTGGTAATTTACACACTGTTTATGTATCCAGATTGTGTATCCAGAAATCCTCACTTCTAGTCATTTGAGTTTTCTGTGTAGATCTTTGTGAATAATGGCAGTTTTTGTATTTGTTTTTTTTTTAATCCGGTACACAGGCTAGGACCTCCAGTATAATAATGGATAAAATGATAATGGTAGATATCCTTGTTTCATTCCTTTAAAAAGGAATGCTTCTCACATTTCTCCATTCAATATCAAGTATGTGCTCGATACCCTTTGTCAGGTTAAGAAAGTCTCCGTCTAATCCTACTCTATTTTGAAAAATTGACTTTTCTTCTTTTTAATCATGATTGGTTATTGAAAGTGTTTCTATTCATATGATCAGGACACTCTCTCCTTTAATCTGTTAATGTGGTAAATTATAGTAATAGAATAATATTAAACCAACTTTGCATTCCTGAGATAAACATTACTGATTGTATTATAAACTTCTAGATTTGCTGTGTTAATAAGACACTTTTTTAAAACTTACATACTCATAAGTGAGCTTGGCATGTAATAAATTATCTTCTTTGGATGTCAAAGCATATTAGCCTTATGAACAGAGGCATGAAGTGTTCCCTTCTTCTCTGTGGACAACAGTGATTTGAAGACCAGGATTATCTGCCCTTAAAGATCTGGGAGGTTGATGTGTAAAACTGCCCTTAAACCTATTTTTTTCTCTATCAACAAGATCTCCCTAGATCTATCCATTCCCATAGTTTTACAGACCACCTGTACAAATGAAGACTTGGAAATTTATCCTGTAAACCCAGCCTCTCTTGTGCTCCAGATACTCTGTCCAACTCAATACGTTAACAGTTATCTGATAGTTATCCCTGGTGGGTCAGCCAGTAAAGAATCTGCCTGCAATGCAGGAGACCCGGGTTCAATTCCTGAATCAGGAAGATCCCCTAGAGAAGGAAATAGCCACCCACTCCAGTGTTCTTGCCTGGGAAAATCCCATGGATAGAGGAGCCTAGTGGGCTACAGTCCATGGGGTCACAAAGAGTTGGGCACGACTGAGCAACTAACACTTCAATAGATATTACAAACTTAACCTATTAAATCCAAATTCTTAATATTTATGTATGACCTCTTCCCCCATCCCCAAATCTGATATCCTCCCAGTAAATAGCTATTTAGAGCAGCCATAGCTAGGACTTCAGAAAACTATATTGAATAAAAGTGGTGAGAGTGGACATCCTTGTCTTGTTCCTGATCTTAGAGAAAATGTTTCCAGCTTTTCACCATTGAGTATGATGTTAGCTGTAGGTTCAGAAATGGTATGTTAAATTTTTATTTTATTATTGTTCAGTACTAGCATATAGTTATATAAGTGGCTTTTGTACTAACTGACCTTGCTAAATTTGCATATTAGTCCTAACAGCTTTTTATTGATGCCACCGAATTTGCTATGTGCTTATTCATGCCATCTGTGAATAAAAGCAGTTTAACATCTTCATTTTCTATCTCTATACCTGGCATTTCTTTTTCTTGTCTTACTTCACTGACTAGGACAGCAAGTACAGTGATGAATAAAAGTGGTAAGAGCAGGACTTCCCTTGCCTTTTTCCAGAGGGCAAGTATTCAGTCTTTTACCATTCGGACAGATAAAAGATTTTTGTAGATACCCTGTGTTAGGTTTAACAGTTGTATCAGTCTTTTTCAAGAACCAGATCTTGGCTTCATCAGTCTTTCTCTATTGTTTATCCATTTTTAATTTCTTTCTTCTGCTTCTGTTTTAATTTGATCTTTTTCTGGTTTCTTACAGCATAATCTTATATTATTCATTATGAATCTTATATTATTTTTTAGACCTTTTTTGGATATAAGCATTTCATGCTATGATTTCCTTCTGAGCATCTTTCTGGCTTCATCCTACCAATTTTGCTAAGAATATTCATTTTTAATTTAGTTCAAATTATTTTCTAGTTTTATTCTTCACTCCCTGGGGTACTTAGAAGTATGTTTGCTTTTTAATTGCCAAATAATTAGAGATTTTCCATTATTCATTCTTTAATTGATTTCTATTTTAATTTGATTGTGGTATGAAAATATATATTATTCGATTTCCATCTAAATAGGGTTGTGATTTATTTTATGGCCCTTAATATATTTTGTCTTGGTGAATATTTTATTTATACTTGGAAGAACATGTGTTCTCCTGTGGTTGGGTATATTGTGATGTAAATGTTGATTATATCATGTTGGTTGATGATTTTGTGTGAGCCTTCTATATCCTTACTCATTTTCTGTCCACTTGATCTCTTAGTTACTGAAAGAGGAATATTGAAGACTTCAACAATAATTGTGTCTTTTTTCTATTTCTCTTTTTGATTATCAGTTTTGCTCCATGTATTTTGAAACTCTTTTGTTAGGTACATCCTAATAAATTCTGTGTTCTAAGATGATTAAATCCTTTTGGTTAATTGATCCATTTATCATTATGAAATGTTCCCTTTTTCGCTGACAAATATTTTGAAGTCTACTTAGTTTGATTAATATAGTCAGTCTAGCTCTCTGTATTAGTGTTTGTGTATTTTTCCTATTTTATTGTTATTTTACTGAAACCTCTGTATCTGTATGTATAAATTGGATTTCTTTTCTATAACACATAATTGAGTCTTACCTTTTGTTTTTTTACACTTTGATCATCTGACTTTTAGAGCATTTGCAAACTTTTGAGCATTATTTCTTCAAACATTTTTTTTCTGTTCCATCTCCTCTCTCATCTCTACTGAGGAATCCAATTATCAATACCTGCCCCACACTTCATTTTGCTCTGTCTTCTTAAAGTATTTTTCCTGTGTATTTCATTTTGGATAGTCTTTATTTATTCAATGTCATTTTTCTTTTCTTGCACAGTACCTAATTTGCCGTTAATCTCATTAGTGTATTTTCATCTAATTAGATGATAAATCCACAGATCTAAGAAATTCTATGAACCCCAGTGTGTCCTATAATAAAATTGTTCAAAACCAGTGATAAGGAGAAAAATCTTAAAAGCAGCCAGAGTTAAAAAGGCATCTCACGCAGGAGAATGAAGACAAGGATGTAAGTAAACTTCTCCAAATAATGCAAGCTAGAGGACAATGGGGAAATTTCAAGTGTTTCATCTTGACTGTATCTGTTATTATATTCCTCTTTTTAAAATTCTTAGTAGTGCTTATCATCTTTCCTTTTTTCCCTTCGTTTCAATCACTGGGTATTAGCCTTTTTCTTTTCAAAGAGCAAGCTTTTGTTTTTGTTGGTGTTTTCTATTGTTTCCTTATTTTCTATTTCATTAATTTCTCTGGTTAACTGATTTATGGCTTGCTTTGTTCCTTTTTCTTACTTCCTGAGTTAGCTATTTAGTGTATTCATGTTCTAGCTTATTTTTTCCAAGTACATTTTGTTTATTTTGAATACTATAAATTTCCCTCTGAAGATTTTTTTAACTGCATCATTTAATTTGTGCTTTGTGATATTTTCACAATTTTATTTTAAATGTTTTCTGATTTCCATTATGATTCTTTTTTGTTTTGTTGGGGTTTTTTGTTTGTTTTGCCCGTGCCTCAAAACTTTTAGGATCTTAGTTCCCTGACCAGATATCAAACCCACGCCCCCTGCAGTGGAAGCATGGAGTCTTAATCACTGGACTGCCAGGGAATTCCCCCTGTTAACAATTTATCTGATGCATGAATGAATTAAGAGTTTTTAATTCCCAAAGATATATATATGTATATATATAAATTCTGTGGTATTTGAAACTTGATTTGTGGCTTACTACAAGGTAGTATTATAGGATTATATGTATGTCCATTAAATCAAGCTTATATAGTCAAACCTATACATTTTTTTTCCTCCCTGATCTGTTGATTACCAAAAGAAATGTGTTAAAACTTCCTACTGTGATTGTGAAGTTTCAGTAGATTCTTCTCATAATTTTGTTTACTTTGTATATGCTTATTCTTTAATTGAAAATTTTTTAGATAATTACAGATTCACATGCATTTATAAGAAAAGATACTGAGAGATCCCTGTATGTTTTGCCTAGTTTTCTCCGGTGGTAACATTTTACAAAACTGTAATATAATGTCAAAGCCAAGATATTGACGTTGATACAATGCATGGGTTTTGTTCTATACTACTTTATCACCTGAGTTTCTTTTTTCTAATTTTCTCTCTCTGTTTTGGCTGCACTGTCTTTGTTGCTGCGTGGGCTTTTCTCCAGTTGCAGTGAGTGGGGTTACTCTCTAGCAGCAGTGCACAGGCTTCTCATTTCTGTGGCTTCTCTTGTTGCAGAGAAGCCTAGGGTGCACGGGCTTTACCCTAGGTAGTTCAGCTCTCGGGCTGCAAAGCACAGGCTCAGTAGTTGTGGCCCACAGGCTTAGTTGCTCTGCAGCATGTGGGATCTTCCTGGACCAGGGATCGAACCTGTGTCTCCTGCATTGTCAGGAAGGACTCTTCACCACTAAGTCCCAGGAAGCCCTCACCTAAGTTTTGTATCCACTATCGTAGCCAAGATACAGATATCATAGCCAAGTTTCAACAGCCCAGAGATCCCTCATGTTTTCCCTTTATAATCACATTCACCTGTCTCCTGTTTCCTCACCCACCCTCAATCCTGGCAACCACCAGTCCTCCATTTCTAAAATATGGCCATTGAAACATAATCAGACATATGTAACTTCTTAGGAACTGGGTTGGGTTTTCCCCCCTCCTCAGCATACTCCCTGGAGATTCATCCAAGTTGTGTGGTTTTTTTTTTTTATTGCTGACTGGTATTCCATGGTACAGAAGTACCACAGCTCAACCAGTCATCTGTGGAAAAACTAGTCTAATTCCAGTTTGGGGCTCTTAAAAATAAAGCTTCTATGAACATTTGTATATAGGTTCTTGTATAAGCCTGTTTCCATTTTTCCTGGGATAAAAGTCCAGGAGTGCGATTGCTGGGCCATATGGGGTGGGTGCACATGTAGTTTCTTAAAACTGCCTGTTTTATAAAGTGACTGTACCATTTTGCATTTCTACCAGCAACGCACGAGTGACTGAGTTTCTCTGCATCCTTACTGACATTCATGTTGTCACTATCTCTTATTTTAACCATTCCAATATGTGGGCTTCCCAGGTGGCACTAGTGGTAAAGAAACTGCCTGCCAATGCAGGAGACATAAGAGACATGGGTTCAGATCCCTGGGTTGGAAAGATCCCCAGGAGGAGGGCGTGGCAATCCACTTCAGTATTCTTGCCTGGAGACTCTCGTGGATGGAGGAGCTTGGTGGGCTACAGTCCATAAGTTTGCACAGTCAGATACAACTGAAGCGACTTAGCATGCAATATGTGTGTAGTTATGTCTCATTGTACTTTGATCGCATTTCCCTGATGGCTAACAACGTTGATCGTCTTTTCATGCAGTTTTTGCCATCTGTATGTTCAGTTAAATGTTCATGTCTTTTGTTCACTTTCTAATTGTATTGTTACTGTTGAGTTTTGCTAATTCTTTACATACTGTAGACCCTAATCATTTGTCAAATACATGGCTTGCAAATATTTTCTCCCCAAGTTACAACTTGTCTTTTCATCCTCTTCATGCAAACTTTTACAGAATAAAAGTTTTTAATTTTGATAGGGTCCATTGTATTAATTTTTCCTTGTATGATTTTTGATGTTAAGTCTAAGAATGCTTTACTAGTTTGAGATCATGAAGGTTTTCCATGCTTTTTGTCCAAAAGTCTTACAGTTCTATGTTTTATGCTAAGTCCATGATCACTGTCACATATGCCATGAGGTTTAGGTGAAGTTTCATTTCTTTGCCTGTGGGCGTTCAATTGCTCCAGCTCCATTTGTCGGAAAAGCTTCCTCCCTTTCATTGATTTCGCACTTTTGTCAAAAAGGTTGCAAGTATTTGTGTGGATCTATTTCTAGGTCTTATGTTCTCTTGATGTCTGTGTCTATCCCTCTAATATCACACTGTCTTGATTACTGTAGTTTTATGTATGTCCGGACTATGTTGATGCATATAATTTACAGGTTTATCTTTCTTGTAAAATTGTTACCTTCCTTGTATAATTGTAAATATCTTCCTTACCTAATTCTTTTCTTTATGTGATCTTCTTTATCCCTAAAATGTTTATTGAATTAAAGCCTGTATTGTTGTTGTTCCGTTGCTAAATCATGTCCAATTCTGCCACTCCATGGATTGCACCATGTCAGGCTTCCCTATCCTTCACTGTCTTCCCGACTTTGCTCAAACTCATGTCCATTGAGTCAGGGATGTTTTCTAATCATCTCATCCTCTGCCGCCCCTTCTCCTCTTGTCCTGAATCTTTCCCAGCATCAAGGTCTTTTCCAAAGAGTCGGCTCTTTGCATCAGGTGGTCAAAGTATTGGAGCTTCAGTATCAGTCATTCCAATCAATATTCAGGGCTGGTTTCCTTTAGGATTGACTGGTTTAATCTCCGTGCTGTGCGAGGGACTCTCAAGAGTCTCCTCCAACACCACAAAGTCTGTATTGTCTGATAATTATTTTGCTTCCCGGGTACCATTAAAACATTGACAATGTCATTCCATTCTTCTGATTTCTGATGTTGCTGTTGAAATCCTCAGTGTGTCTGATTATTGTTTCTTTTTTGAAGATGTGTCCTCTCTAGTTGATGTTAAGATCATCTCTCTGTTCTTATGTGTCATTTCACCATGATATGTTCAGGTGTGGGTTCATTTTTATTTACCTGTTCATGGCTGAGGATCTGTCTTTGATTGTTTCTGGAGAACTCTTGGTTGTTATTTCTTGGAACACTGACTCCATCCTCTCCAGTCCCTAACTCTGATTGGATGTACAGTGGACCCTCTCATCTGTCTACCATGTTCGGTTCTTCATATTTTATTCATCTCTCTCTCTCTGCTGCATACTGGGCTTTCTACCCAGCACTTCTCCAGCTTATCAATTCTTCTTTCAGCTGGTTCACTCTGCTTTTTAACCATTTGTTCACTTGATTTCAATGCATGTTTTTTTATTTAAATGTATTTTTAATTGGAGGATAATTACTTTATTGTGTTGGTTTCTGCCATACAGTAACATGAATCAGCCATAAGTATACTTATGTCTGCTCCCTCTTGAACTTCCCTCCCACCCTCCTTGCATTCTGCCCCTCTAGGTTGTCACAGAGCACCAGATTTGAGCTCCCTGTGCCATACAGCAAATTCCCACCAGCTATCTGTTTTGCATATGGTAATGTGTCAATGCTGCGCTCTCATTTCGCCCCACCCTCTGCTTCCCCCACTGTGTCCGCAGTCTGTTCTCTCTGTCTGCGTCTCCACCGCTGCCCTGCAGTATTTCAGTGCTTACGATGTCTAGAAGCTGCTTTTGGTTCTTTTTATTTTTGTTAATATCTTGTTCTTATGGTTCTGATTCCTATTTTACATTTATATAAATATATTCCTATTTTATATTTATATTGGTTTTCATCAAACTTATCTCATGTTGCTTAGGTCGTTATTCTTTCTCAGATTCATGATTGTACTAGGCCATCATTTTGTTTCCGTCTGGTACCTCCAGCAGCGTTGTTCCTCGTGTGTTTTGTAATTTCAGATGGTGAACTCATCTTCCGGTTGGGTTTGGTTCTGTTTTCTGAAAGAATTCTGCATGAAAAGAACTCGGTCTCCCAAGAGACGGGTTTCATTTGCATCTGCCATTTGCCCCAGATATATCACAAGCCTAGGGTTTTTATACAGCTCTTTTAACTTGGCAGTCCCCACCAAGTAAATTCAGACTTGGTGTAAGTGAGAGGTACAACCACAGCTCTTAGCTTCTCACAAGAGACTCTGTTATCTCACACAGGAGTTCTTGCTTCCCTCCTTTGATGGTGGGTCGTTCCTGGTTGGATGGCTTGGGGTCCTTCAGTCCACTCTCCTCAATCCTTTACTGAGATGTAGGCATTTGAGGATGCCAGCCTGCATGAGGGGGCTCCATTACAACCCCCCTCTTGAGCCCAAGCCCTTTGTCTCCTGTCCACATGACTGTCACAGCCCAAGGACATTTTCTTCTTTTGGGAGCCTGTGCTGGGTCATCTTTGCTGAGTGCAGGCTTTCTCTAGTTGTGAATGGAGGCGGCTCCTCTTGGCTGTGGTGTGCGGGCTTCTCATTGCAGTGGCCTCTCTTGTTGCCACTCGGCTCTAGAGCACAGGCTCAGCATGGGCTTGGTTGTTCTGTGGCATGTGGGATCTTCCTGGACCAGGGATGGAACCAGGATGCATTGCAAGGTGGATTCTTGACCACTTGACCACCAAGGAAAACATCTTTCCTTCTGCTGTGGCATCAGCCCCTACAAGGGCTGCTCTTCTTTCTGACCACGGGGAGCCTCTTTTCTGTCTTACTGTTCAGGCAAGCAGCAAAAACATCAAATTACATTTTGTCCACCATTTCTAGGTGTTTGTGGCTGCAGAGTTTGTTTTCACTTATCTGCTCCCTGTCTGAAATAGGAACTCTAATTTCTCTAAGCCTCAACTTCCTTCTCTGTAAAGTAATAGCACCTCCTTTGTGGGCTTCTTGTGAAGATTTAAATAAGATAAATGAGGTAAAATGCTTAGCATGGGGCCTGGCACATAGTAAGAACTCAAGGAATTTAAGTATCATTATTGTTACTCTAGAAAATTTGCAAACTTTGGAAAAGTAGAAAGAAAATCAATACAGTACTGTGTTGTGCTTAGTCACTCAGTCGTGTCCGACTCTTTGTGATCCCATGGACTATAACCTGCCAGGCTCCTCTGTCCATGGAATTCTCCAGACAAGAATTCTGGTGGGTAGCCATTCCCTTCTCCAGAGACTTTTCCCAGCCCAGGGATCAAACCCTGGTCTCCTGCAGGTGGATTCTTTACTGTATGAGCCATCAGGGAAGCCCTTTAAGACAATAGTAAAACTATAACATAACTTTGCATCTGCTTTTCTCATTCGATCAGTGCTTTAGTCAGCTTGGCTACCATCACAAAATACCAGAGTAAGTGGTTTAAACAGCAGACATTTCTTTCTCACATCTCTGGAGACTAGAAGTCTGAGATTGGGGTGCCCACATGGTTGCTTTTTGATCAAGGACCTCCTCCTGGCTTGTAGATGGCCACCTTCTTTCTGTGTCCTCACACAATCCAGGGAGAAAGCAAGCTCTCTGGTCTAGCCTTCTAAGGGCACTAATCTCATGATGAGGGCCTTGCCCTTGTGACCTCATCCAACCCTGATTATGTCTCAAAGCCTTCATCCCCAGTTACCATCACATTGAGGGTTAGGGGGCTTCAGTGGGAACATTTGAGGGGATGCAGTACAGTCCATGGCTATAAGATTTCTCTGTTTAACAGCTGCCCCCTAGCTTGGAAGCCCACCTATGATCTTGGCAGGAATGAAATGATCAGATCCATGTTCTTCTCTGACAGAGTCCACCTCAGCAGGGAAGGCCAGGAGGTTTGAGAGTGCAGAATGGTTCAGGGAACCCCTGAAGTGTGTGGTGGAGGGGAGGGAATAAATTGAGTATTTCTGCCTGAGGCAAGCTCCCCCACCCCCCATCTCAGGTGCCAGGTCTCAGTACCTTGTCCTGTCTCCCCCTCCTCCCCTCGCCCTGCCCCTCTTCCTCCCCCTTCTCTGCCTCTCCTTCCCTCCCCATGCCCCTTCATCTCCCCCTGCAGGTCGTTCTGGGGTTGGAGTTTTCCCCTCCAGTCACGTTCCAGCTCCGGGCTGGCTCTGGACCTGTGTTCCTCTGTGGCCAGGAACATTACAGTAAGTCCAAGCTTGGACCCTATAAAGGTCTTCGAGTACAGTGCCCAGCACAGGGACAAGGACGGACGTAAGAGGTCCTCAAACACTTGATAGATTCTTGAATGGTTAGAAAAGATTGCCAAGGCAACAGGATCACCAGCAGCCTGGACCGAAGGCGTGGGCACAGGTCTTAGACCTGGTTCTCCTTTACCCCTCCACCACATCCTCTGTGGACCACGGACCCCTCAGCTGTAACACCAGGGAGGGTGGGGGTATACTTGGTTTCATCTTCCAAGACTAGTTGTAAGGAATACATGCCGTATTCAGGAAAAGCACTCAACATAATTCCTGGTAGCAGCACACATTTAAACATTACCTGCTGTGAAGTATTGTTGTTTAGTCCCTGAGTCGTGTCTGATTCTTGGTGACCCCATGGAAAAAGCCTACCAGGCTCCTCTGTCCATGAGATTCTCCAGGCAAGAATACTGGAGTGGGTTGCCATTTCCTTCTCCAGGGGATCTTCCCAACCCAGGGAGTAAACTCACCTCTCCTGCATTGGCAGGCAGATTCTTTACCACTGAGCCACCTGGGAAGTAATGAGTTGGTCAAAAGTTCCTTCAGGTTTTCTGTATGCTGTTATGGAAAAACCCAAATGAACTTTTGGCCAACCCAATGTGGAGCTGTAGCAGTACCATGGTCCCCAACAGATGACTTTGTTTGTCACGTCCCTTTAACTGCCTTCTTCTCTGTCCAGTGGTGCCTCTTTGATCAGGGTTCTCTCCTGCTCCAAACCCCAGGCAGGTTCCACCTCCCTCAGGATCAGATCTGAGCTCCTTGGCTGCTGTGTCCCCACCCTCCCCCTCCTCCTCTCGCATGCTCCTTCCTGGCGTGCATCCGCTTCCTGCCCCCAGAGCTGTACCTCACCCCGTTCCCCCACCCTCCTGCCACGGCCTCAGCCTCACCCACTTGAGCTGCGCTTTGTCAGGGAGGCCAGAGAGTGTCTGTGGGAGGCGGGTAGGCAAATGCTTCCCACTCCCAAACTGGGAGATCTGGGAAGGGGAGCTGGGCAGAGATCCCAGGGCCCCGAGGCCCTGCCCCATCTCCCATGCCATCGCTGACATTTCAGATCGATTCTGGGATGAAGTGGAAGAGGAGGAGGATGACCTGGAGGAGGAGGAAGATGATGATGACGACGATGAAGATATTGATATGTTCCTGGAGGAGACGCCCGTCAAACAAGTGAAGAGGCTGGCACCCCAGAAGCAGACAAGTGCTGCCAAGGTGAGGGAGGGGTGCCCCAGGACTCCCCAGAAACCTGGGCAGAGGCTCCAGGCAACCCCTGCCAAGTGCTCAGCCCAAGTCTTCTCTGGCCCTGGCCTCACCCAGACTCCCCCTAATGCTCGTGTTGGTTTCCAGGAAAAAAAGATGGAAAAAAAAGAGGAGGCAGTAAGGTAACTCTTTCCATCTATTAAATTAGCCACAATTAGTATCTCTTTTAACTGAGATACACAGTGCTTGAAAGAGAATGCTACATGTGTGTGCAGGTGTGTGGTACGTGGGGGCACGGTGGACTGCTGCTGTTGGTTGGCAGAGCCTTTTTGAAAGGATTAGCAGTTCTTCTCTTCTGATTTCATTCCACTTATGGCAGTTCCTTCCAAAGAACCCCATCTGAAATATGGGGGAAATTATTCCCAGGTGGCTCTGCCTGCCAGTGCAGGAGATTCGAGTTCCATCCTTGGGTCCGGAAGATCCCCTGGAGAAGGAAATAGCAACCCACTCCAGTATTCTTGCCTGGGAAATCCCATGGACAGAGGAGTCTGGAAGTCTACAGTCTATGGGGTCACAAAGAGTCCAACACAACTTAGCAGCTAAACAACATATGCACTAAGAAACTTATCACTTCATTATTCTAATAATAGTATAAAATGGAAGCATTTTAACATCCGTCTATGTAACAATTGCTTAAACTGTCACGTCTTCTCAATGGAATGCAACATAATGCCCACGAAGAATATAGCAAGCTGAAAAGTGTTTATGGAATTCAGACAACAGGATATTATTTTCATTTTATTTCACATGTTTTCAGAACAAAAAGTTCTGAAGGGAAACAAAATGTTAATATTGGTAGGAGGTAAAGAAAATTATAGGTAGTTTATTCTCATCTCTATTTGCTATATTTTGTGCAAGGTGGTTAACATCTTTTATGATAAAGAACTATTTGTGTCTTATACACAAATAAAGCAGATAGAAGTTTAAGAAAAAAAAAAATCTTGTTTTGAAAAGAGGAACTTCCACTGGTGGTCCAGTGGTTAAGACTCCATTCTTCCACTGCAGGGAGCACAGGTTTGATCCCTGGTTGGGGAACTAAGATCCTGCATGCTTTGTGGCACAGCCAAGAAATAATTAAAAAAAAAAAGAGAGAGTTGGTCCCTGGTAGGTGACAGGTGGAGAAGTGAACCTCTAAATCACAGTCCCTGCTTCCTGGAAGTGTCCAGGGCTCAACTCTGCAGCCTGGGCTCTAGTACAAGGGCCTGAGGCTATTGGCATGGAGCTGAGTCTCTCTCTAATCCATATTCCCACTCCTTGTCCAACCCCACTCCATTCCAGACAGCATCTTAAAGGGAGCCCTGCTGGAAAGTGAGTATTGCTAAGAGGCTGTCCTCCTGGGGAAGTGGGGATGGTCTCTGGGAAGGCGCTAGGATCGGGAGGGGGTGGGACACTGGAGCCCCCCTTCTCTCCTATGCCAAATCCACACCCAGACCTAAAAAGCCAGGACGTTAAAAAGAGATGAGGAGCCAGGAGCGCCTGGCTGCAGTGACCAAGGGAAGGCCCGTGAGACCACCGTGTTGAGTCTGAATGTGATGGACACGATGGGGGGGCAACACAAGAGCCTCTCACCCCAACTCTCGGCTGCTGCAGGAAGAGCCCTGACTCACAGTCACAATAAAGTTTGCTTTGCTAGGACCTTGTTTCTGCAGTGTCTCCCTGTCCTGAAAGTGAAGTCGCTCAGTCGTGTCGGACTCTTTGCGACCCCATGGACTGTAGCCTATCAGGTTCCTCCGTCCATGAGATTTTCCAGGCAAGAGTGCTGGAGCGGATTGCCATTTCCTTCTCCAGGGGATCTTCCCGACCCAGGAATCGAACCTGGGTCTCCCGCATTGCAGGCAGATGCTTTACCGTCTGAGCCACCTGGGAAGGCCTCCCTGTCCTAGCCGGCTGCAATGAGCCCACATGTCCAGCAGAGGGAGGCCTTGTGCCAGCACACCCGGGCATGCCCACACCAGCCATCTGTGCTCTGCTCTTTACCTTCCTGTCTCTCCCTGGCATCACCCCTATCCCCACCTTTGGGGGGAAGAACCAAGTGCCTCAGCCCCTTCCCTAGCTTTGGGAGAAGGAGCTAGAGCTGGGGTGGGTCTTCCTAGGTCCACAGTCCCTTCTGGCAGGGCCTGGCTGTCCAAGATACACAACTGAGGGGTGATAGCTGCCCACCACCCCCCACCAGGAAGGGGCCAGCCTGCATCTCAAGGGCCCGGCCTAGACCTGCTCTCCCAGGTCTGCGTCCTGTTTGAGGGGAGCTGCTCACAGGATGAAGGTCTGTGTCAGTCTGTACCTTCAAGGGAACCTCCCAAGTAAGGAGACAGGCAGGCTTCCTGAAGCCTATAGAAGGTCTCTTCCAGAAGGTGGGCATTGAACACTTTCAGCTCCCAGGCTAGCATTCCCTGAGGGCAGCAGCCAGAGCCACAAGAACAGGGCTCAGTAAATTGCTGGCTTGAGGCCAACAGAGGATTGGAAGGGGGGTGAATGACTCATTGCCTGGCTCTGGGCTTCTGCTCCCAGCAGCCTGCAGAGCCACTTTGGAGCCAGGTTCAACCATGGTGACACGCAGGTGGCTGTCCCGTTGGGGCCTACTTGCACAACCTCTCTGAGCTGCTCCCTGCCTCAAATCGGCACCCCACTGGCCAGGCTGAAGTGGACCAATGGGGAACTGGCTCTGCCCTCCCTCCCTAGGACCCCCCAAGTATGGGTCCCAGGAGGCTAGAGGTCTCTGAACACCTGCATCAGAAGGACAGGCTTCAGTCTCCCTATTCAGCTTCTCTTGATGCCAGAAAGAGGTAGAGGTGGGCAGGGCTGGCATTGTTTTTTTTTGACTGTGCTGGGTGGGTGTTCACTGCTGTACGGACTTTTCTCTGGTTGCAGCCAGTGGAGGCTCCTCTCGTTGCCCTGCTCAGGCTTCTCCCTGTGGTGGCTTCTCTTGTTGCATAGCGTGGGCTCTAAGGCATGTATGCTTCGGTAGTTGTTGGTCACAGGCCCTAGAGTACAGGCTCGGCAGTTGGGACACATGGGCTTAGTTGTTCTGCAGCATGTGGGATCTTTCCAGACCAGGAATCAAACCCATGTCCCCTGCATTGGCGGGCAGATTCTTCTTCACTATACCACCAGGGAAGTCCAGGGCTGGCATTCTTGCTTCTGCTTTCTACACCCCATGAGGCAGATGTGAATTTTGTCCTGCCTTCTAACAAGGGAGAACACTGACCTCAGTCACCCAGAGTGACAGGGGACATCAGGTCTGGCTTCAGGTAGGCAGCTGGCACTGACTGTGGCCTCATGCCACCAAGATATGGGGTGGGCAAGACAACTTCCTTCAAGTGGCCTAGAGTCTAGTAGAAACGAAGAGCCAACAACGTAATTTCAATGACCAACAAGCACTGCGGAGGAAGTAGAACAGGCTAATTTCGATGGTGGGGGTAGGCTGTTTAGTTAGATCTGAGAAGGTGCCTCAAAGGAGACCATGGACAGGAAAGGGATGATGGGTACGTGTGGAGCTGGCAGAAGGACATTCCCAGGAGCAGAGGGTGCAAAGGGCCAGAGGCGGAACAAGCACAGAGATATGGGCAGAAAGGAGGCTGATGTGATTGCGGTGATCACACTGTTAGCTGGGCACTGCTCTGAGTGCCTTCAGTGGATTCACGCCTTTAATCCTCATGACTCTGCCCAGAGGAGGGTATTATTAGCCCCATTTCTCAGATGTGGAAAGTGAGGTACAGAGAGGTTAACTTGCCCCAAAGTCACACAGCCAGGATTCAGGCTTAGATAGTCTGGCCCTGTTCTTAACCACCCTGTGGGTGAGAGGGAGACATGAAACTTGGAGGGCATTGGGAAGTCTCAAACTGAGAGCAGGGGTTAGCGTTGAGTCCGTGCGTAACTGGAGCCCAGGACGGGCAGCTTCAGAGCTCAGTTATAGCCAAGCCCATGTTCCCCTCAGGGCCTTCTCCCCTGCTCCAGCCTCAGGCAAGCGCCCCTGTTGTTCTCCTTTCCTCTGACTCAGCCACAGGCAGTCAACAGCTAGACTGCTGATACTTGATTTCCACGTGCTGGCTGGTGGTGGGGATCAAATAGCAAAGATGGGGGGATCCGCATTGCTGCAGAGGCCTTTGCCCTTCACCCTTCCTCAGCCCAAGCTCTTCTGTTTGTCAACAGGAAAGGGGTGGGCTGAGGTCGAGCAGGTGGTGACGAGGGGCAGGCCTGCAGGTGGCCGCCTGTCTGCACGCCTGTCTGCACAAGCTGGGCTGCTAGTGGCAGGCGTGAGACGTCCCCGCTGGGGGGTGTTGAACTTGGCACTAGGGGATGGGATTAACCACCAGGGCCCAGGCTACTTCTCACTCCCCTTAGCACCTCCTGCCACCCCCCATAAATGTTAATGAACTCTACCCTTCTGGCCCCTCCCAGCTACCTCGAATCAGGGGAGAAAGTCAAAGTTTAGGTAGACTCAGGCTGGACTACATAAGAGGGTCTCTGCCTCTCTCTCCCTCATTCCTGTAGCCCTTGACCCTTTGCAGGAAGTGTCCTTCCTCTTAGCTGATGTGATGGATGGTAGTTTTGACATCATCGCTTGTGGCCATTTCCTTTTGAAAAATTAGGAAGCTGAGACCAGAGAGGTGAAGGAACTTGCCACAGGTCACACAGCCTGGAAGGACCTGGGCCAGGGAAGAGGGATAAAATTCAGAGGCCAGGCCTGAAAGATTCCTCACTTGGGGCCCATCACTAGGGTTCCCACGGGGTAAAGAAGCAAACAGAGTCAGAAACCAGGCCTGCAGGTGCAGAATAGGAAGGGATGAAGAGCACAAACAGGCTACCCAGCAGTGCCCCAGAGTCCCTGGCACCAGCCCCCTGGCTGAGCCCCAAGGTCAAGCTTGACAGCGGGCATCTGTTACCATGGAGACCCAGGCTGGGCTGGGGGCTGGCCAGTTAGAGCAGGCCCTTCCCCCACTGACAGGAACCAGGCTCTCTGGCTCAGAGACCTTGGACCTGGATGGAACTCCTCACACCTGGCTCTCCTCACTACCTTCCATTCCCCGAGCTTACCCCACCACCCCAGACCCCAAGTTTAAGCCTCTCCGCTCTTACCTGTGAGTCCTAGGGATTGAGGTCAGAAGAAAGTAGCTCTTAATACTCTTCCAGGGAGTAAGAACAGGTGAGGATGAGGGCATGGCTTCCATAGAGGGAGCCGGCACCAATCACAGTGGAGAGTTAGAATCAGGATGTTGCCGTGGGAGAGACAGAGTTTAAATGGGGCCCCCAGTGATGGTGCCAATGTGGAAAATGGAAATAACCAGGGGGACTATTGGTACCTTGTCCCAACTGCTCTGCTAACTAGCTGGGAGACCCTCTCTGGACCTCGCGGGTGAATGAGGAGGTGGGACCAGATGAAGAATCTCTTAAGATCCCTTCCAGTTTTAACATTCTTTCTGATTGCTTCCGGGGCTTCCCAGGTGGCACAAGTGGTAAACAGCCCACCTCTCAACACAGGAGACTTAAGAGACATGGGTTCCATCCCTGGGTCGGGGGGAAGATCCCCTGGAGGAGGAAATGGCAACCCTCTCCAGTAACCCTCTCCAGCAACCCTCTCCAGCCTGGAGAATCTTACGGACCGAGGAGTTGGGTGGGCTACAGTCCATATGGTCACAAAGAGTTGGACACAACTGAGGTGACTGAGCACGCAAGCACGCATGCGGACTGCTTCCAACCCAGGGCACGTAGTTAGAGACATCAGGGCCGGGGACAACACTGCACCCCCCAGGCCAGCTCAGGCTCAACTCACCCTTGAGCCCCCAGCGGGGCGCCTGGGGTGGAGCTGGGAGTGAGCATGGAGTTGGACCCGAGGTGTCCCTGCTTGTTGGTGGGTGGGGAGGGGTGGCAGACAACTTTGTGGATTGTTCCAGCTCAGGAAGGTGAGAAGGAGGCCTGAAGGTGAGAGTTTCTCCCTCTGCCTCATCTCTTTAGGTAAATAAATCCCCAGCCAGCACTTCCCCTTCTCTTCCCAACCTGGGGGCACTGTGACTTCCAGGGAGCCTAGAGCTGAAGTGTGAGTTTCCCCCAGAGATGCCCCCTAAGCACTAGCCCCCTCCCACAGCCACCATCAGCCAACTTCTGCAGGGAAGGAACCCTGGTGTAGAGTCCCTGCTCATCAGCTTCCAGGACCGGGGATATTGGGTCATCTTGAATGGGTGCTGTGCTGGGCCGGGAGGGCATGGACACAGTAGAAAGAATGCATGTGGAAGAGAAAGAGCAGGGACTTTGGAAACCTGACCACATCATTTGCTAGATGGGTATGTGGACGTGTGTTAGTCGCTCAGTCATGTCTGACTCTGAGACTCCATGAACTGTAGCCCACTGAGCTCCTCTATCCATGGGATTTCCCAAGTAAGAATACTGGAGTGAGTTGCCATTTCCTTCTTCAGGGGATCTTCCCAACCCAGGGATTGAACATGGGTATCCTGCAGTGTAGACAGATTCTTCACCATCTGAGCCACCAGGGACTAGCTGGGTGATCCTGAACAAATGACCTATCCCTGTGCCTCAGTTTTCTCACCTGCAGAATGGGGTGATACTTGGCATGGTACTGGGCAGTGTGGGACCACTGGGAGGTTGCTGGGCACTTTATCCCAGACAGCTGCTGGGGGACGAGAGGAGGAGGCCCCAGGCTCCTCTCAGCTCCCAGAGGCACTAGAGATGGCTTCTGGCCTGGGGGGAATGCCAACTGGGGCCCAGGAAATATATCTCTGGCTTCTGCTTAAGCGTGACCATCCCACTGGGTCCTCTAACATCCCGAGGCATCACTGTGCCTATCTCTCAGAGGAAACTGCGGAGACCCAGAGGCAAGTGGCTGATGCCTGCTTTCCTCCAGGGGATCCACCCAGAGCCCCAGCTGTGCGGTCTCCCTGCCCCTGGCTCCCAAGTTGGAGCACCCCCTATTTGCTGCTAGTCTGGAGAGCCTTAACCCCTCCTTCCCGGTGACCAGACAGCAGATAGGGGGAGCAAGGGGTGACAGAGGCAGTGGAAGCGCCTAGCCAAGCCCACCTCCTGCCCCCTGGAGGGAGGTTCCTCCTTTTAAGGCTGCTCCTGGTAATTTCCACCCAGAGAGCCAGAATCAGCGACCCCAGGCCTGGACTGATTGATACCTGCGGCTCACCCTTGGGGAAGTGGGCCAGGAGGAGGAGAGAGGAGGAGGGGCCCTGCTGTTGAGGTCCTTGAGGGTCTGCAACAACGCAGGAGCCTGTCTTCCTGATCCAGGAGCCCCCATCAGCTCCATCCTCTGTGCTTGGGTAGCCCCCCCAGAGGCTGGCAGCGCCCCACCAGTGGCTGCTTTGCAGAGAAGGTGGATTCCTCACACCTCAGTCTCCCAATTATACCCTCCTCCCCCTCCACCCTCCGCCCCTCTCTCCTCCTCCCCTCTCTCTCCTCTTCTCCACTGAAAACCTGTGGCTCGAAGAGACCTTGGCTTCTCTGGGACTCTGCCCCTGGGGACTGCCCACATCTGCTCCTGACTTTGGGGGCAGGAGGGCAAACGGCCCCAAGAAATCTCTCCGGCAATGGGAGCCGCCCGCTTGCTGCCCAACCTCACACTGTAAGTGCACTGCTCTCGGACCCCGCTGTCTTGTTGCCATTTCCAGCCTTGGGGGCAGACTTAATGGTCCCGGGACTGCCACGAGGACTGAGGGGTGGGCACCTGGTGTACTCTTGGGCTGGCTGTTTTGGCACCCACAACCAGGTCCACCTTGTCTCCCACACAGGTGCCTGCAGCTGCTGATTCTCTGCTGTCAAACTCAGGTAGGTGGGCATCCCCCCACTACCCCCACCTAGCTTTTTCCCATCTCTCTCACCCTACCAATGCGGGGGTGGGGGTGCAGTCTCCTTTCGGTGGACAGAGGCATATCCTAGCCTCTTCCCGGTGCAGGAGACTCTTGAGGTTTGGGGGGCTGGAATGGCATGGGGTAGGAGATTTGGGGATTGACAGATGTTTTCATTTCAGCCCAGTTCCCCTGGGGTCTCTTCCGCTCCCTGCATCCCTCCACACTGGGTTCCCCCCAAGGCTAAATGCACAGGGGCAGCCAAGCCTGAGGGATGGAGCCTGGGAGTGGTCGGAAGAGGGCAGAGGTGATGGCTCAGGTGAGGCTTGTATCAATACTTGCAAGTTCCCCAGAAAGGACAGGTTTCCATGCAAAACCACCTGTGTGCACCACGCACCCCACCCCACTCCCACCAACACATGTCCTGCCAGTCATAGTCCTGGGGGGCATCTCGTTGGCACTCAGAATGCCCAGCCAGGGCGGGCGACTCCTTACCTATAGGGCAGTGAGGTCAAGCCCAGAGGTTTGTATGGCACAAGATTCAAGGGTTTGCTGCTCCACACCCCCAACCCCAAGTCAGCCTCCCCCCAGCCTCAGCCCCCGTGCGAGGCTCGGTCCCTTTTTGTGATCCTCCATAAAAGTGCAGCTATTAAAATGCACTGGTCCAGAACCGCTCTGGGGAGACATCTCTTGGCTTTCCCAGGCCAGAGGCCGGCTTCTCTTCATAGCCAGTGGGGACTTTTTTTGAAGGTAAATGCCTTTTCTCTGAGCGAGGGAAAGGGGCTGCCTTTGAAGCGGTGGGGGGGTGGGAGAGAGAGAGACACCCCCCCTTTTCCTTCCCCCTTTTGCTCTAGCCCCCGTTCCAGGCCTTTTGCTTCACACATCCAGGGAGAGCAAGAAGAAAGCCCCCAGCCCAGCCAGGAGGGGGCTGGGGGTGGGCCCAACCTGTTCAGGAGGGGGAATTAGCACAATGGTGCGGCTGGCCAAGGCGTTTATGGCCTGGCTGAGGCCCCATTCAGGACTCCAGGAAGGTGGCAAAGCTGTCCTTTCCCCCTTGAAGTGCCCCCTCGCCCCCCTTGGTGGGGGGGCCAGCAGGCCGGACCACAGCCATGCTTGAGGAGCCGTCTGACAAGCAGCTGTCTGCGGCAGGGGAAGGGGAGGTCCCCCACACCCCCACCCCGCAGCGGGAACATGAAAGGGACAGGCCAGGTCCCGCGGGGAGAGCGACTTGTGGGCTGTGGGCTGTTGGGGGGGCGTGGGGCTGCTTTTGTGCAGGGCTAGAAGGGGGATGGGGAGAGGAGGGGGTTTTGGGGAGGGGGCCCCCTCTCTGCTCCTGACCTGGAACAGACAGACAGGAGGAGGCTGCCCGCCAAGAGGGGCGGAAGGTCTGAACCTGGGCCAGGAGGCTGGGGCTGGGGACGGGCCGGACCCCCTCCCCCTGGCACGGAGGCAGGTCCCCCACCCCAAATGCTGGCCTCAGGTTTTCTCAGGGCCGTGGAGAAGTGGGATGGGCAGACCCTGCTCCCACGGGCTGGGGTCTTGGCAACACTCCCGGGCTGTGGGGAGCTGGGGTCCGCCCTGGGCAGTGACACACACACATGAAGGGTTAACCCTGCGCAGGTTCCCGAAGGTTCCGCTGTCAGCCTGGAGCTGCTCCCTCACCTCCCGCTTCCTCCAAGCTGATACTTCCCACCCCTCCCTCCAGGAGATACAGGCCCCTTACAGATGCGGGGGCTGGGGGGTCTAGCTCTGTCCAGATGGTTGCGATTGAGCTGGGATCAAGGTGGACTCAGGAATCTGGGGCATGGAAAGGCGGTCCCAGCACAGGCCGGCAGGATCCATGTGGAGAAACATTTTAGAGCTAGAGCCGGAGCTGTCAGCTGAGAAATGTCATCCAGGTGTGCACCTTGCCGGAGAGTGAGCAGGCAGGAAGTGGTCTGCTTCTTTCCCATTCAGCGCTGCAGATGGATAAGGAGAGACTATGCTGGAGAAGGCACTTGTCCTGGCTTTGTATGGAGCACAATGCATGGTGGCAACAGCCCCTTTCCCCGCTGGGGAAGCAGTGGGAGGCAGTATCACCCCTGCCTGGCAGACAGCCTCCCAGAACAGCCCCTGGGCCCACACTGATAGTACCTCTCTGCCTTCTTCCACGAAGGAGGCCTCTCAACCCTAGAGCAGGGAGGAATGCTGGATGGGGCAATGGCTTCACCGAGAGCCCTGAGCACCTAGGGGGAGTGGCAGGGGAGATGGGCGTGAGCTCAGGAATTCTTGGTTAGCAGTGTAAAGAGGTGTGAAGAAATGCTTCCAGGGGACCAGCAGGAGCTACAGAGAAGAGTCTTAGTGTCCCCACAATGGTCCGTAGACCAGCTGCTGTGTGTGCACGTACATGTGTGGGAGCGTGCACACATCTATGTGTGTGCATGTGCTAGGCGTGGGCTGTGCAGAGGACTGGGGAGAAATCTGGTCACCCTGGCTAACAGAACCAAGCCCCTGGCATTTTGGAAAAGGGACAAGCTCCCATCCTAGAGGCAGGGCAGGGGTCTGTCACTAACCAGCTGTGTGGCCCCATGCACCTCCTCCCTAGATCATGGAGATCATATAGCACCAGCTTGAAGCTTCCTTCCAGCTCCCAGGGTCACCATTCCAGACCTGAACTGTGTCCCCAAGTGTCCCTCGAGCCTGGGCAGCTACCAGTCCTCTGCTTCAGGGCAGATGAGGACCCATGAGGTCATGATGACTGGCTTACACACTGGCCTGGGAAGGTCACGGCCAAGTGCCCCCTTCCCCCACCCCCCCTACTTCACAGGGCAAATGACCTGCCCCCACCACACTCACCTCCGCACCCCTCCCCCGGATGGACCTGCGGTGGTGTCACCCAAAGCAAATTGACACTATTTTTCCCTTGGTAACCGCAAAGGGGGAGAATCACCCGTCTCCTAATTTTAACCAGTACGTGAGGGACCAGGGCGCCATGACTGACCAGCTGAGCCGGCGGCAGATCCGTGAGTACCAGCTCTACAGCCGGACCAGCGGCAAGCACGTGCAGGTTACCGGGCGTCGCATCTCCGCCACCGCCGAGGACGGCAACAAGTTCGGTGAGACCCAGCCCTCCTGGGAGGCCACCCACACCCCTGTCTGGCCTCGCCTGCTCCAAGGGCCTCCCCATGCCCCTCACCCCCACCCAAATTCAGAAGTCAGGCCCCCTGCTGCACCCCTGGGCTGGCAGCCCCAATGGACGGAGGTTTCTCCCCCTCCCCACAGCCAAGCTCATAGTGGAGACGGACACGTTTGGAAGCCGGGTGCGCATCAAGGGGGCTGAGAGTGAGAAATACATCTGTATGAATAAGAGGGGCAAGCTCATCGGAAAGGTGAGGCCTGGGGGACAGGGAGTAACAGATGAGTCTGTCTTCCTGGGGTGAGGGCAGGCCAGGTCCCGCAGCATCCCACCACCCTCTGCCAGGCCCCACCCAGGACTGTGACTTCTGCTCTCATCCCACCATTCAGCCTCTCTCTGATCCCTTTAGTCCCTGTGGGTCTAGAAGCCCTCTGAGAACACTGGCTGATCCATAAGGATCCTTGGCTCTGGTTTATGAGGTAATTTCTCAGTATAGTGAGGAAGAATTTTAGCACCTACATCACGTGCCGGCCCTCGTGTTGAGGGCTAAGGTCTGATCAGTGTTGAGAAGGCCAGAAGTTCCCGTCTTAACCCTCGCCCAAGGTAAGTGGAGTCCACAGGCTCCAAGTGGCAAAATTCATACTAACCACCTACTAGTGTAACCGCTAGTCACTCTCTCTGTAATGGTGGGTCCAGAGTTGTGCAGGGAGAATTCCATTTCCTTTTGCATCAGCCCATCCTGCATTCTGATTCTGGCTGTTCTCAAATATTTGCTTATTTTTGTCAAGTCCCAGTCTTCTCATCTGTAAAATGGGCATAGTGTCAAGATTATCTACAGAGCCAGATGGGTGGATGCCTGGTTCTTGACATAGTTGGTGTTCTACACACGTTTACCCCTTCTTTCCATCACACTGTTGCCTACCCTCCCTCCACCCACCAACACCATTCACCCAGATAGAGGACTGTTCTGCTTTAGGAGTGCCCATTGGGTATGCACTGAACTGCATAGTTACCTTGATCATTACACCCAGCTGGATAAACCAAGGCTCAGTCTGGCTACATACCTTGCTCAAGGTGTACAACTTAAAGGACAAGGTTGTATTTAAGTTCAGATCCGACATCAGCAAAGTTTGTTCCTCCCTCCACCTCTGCCTCTCCATCAAGGGTGCCCACCTCACCACGCAGACATTCTTGGGCTCCCAGTCTCTGTGGTTCCTTCCTTGGTCCTATAACACAGGCCCATAAGGCAGATGCCAGCGAGGGTGGGCAGACAAACTCCCCTTCTCTCCTTCCTACCCCCGGCAGCCCAGCGGGAAGAGCAAAGACTGCGTGTTCACCGAGATCGTGCTGGAGAACAATTACACGGCCTTCCAGAATGCCCGGCATGAGGGCTGGTTCATGGCCTTCACACGGCAGGGTCGGCCCCGTCAGGCCTCCCGCAGCCGCCAGAACCAACGAGAAGCTCACTTCATCAAGCGCCTCTACCAGGGCCAGCTGCCTTTCCCCAACCACGCCGAGAGGCAGAAGCAGTTCGAGTTCGTGGGCTCGGCCCCTACCCGCCGGACCAAGCGCACGCGGAGGCCACAGCCCCTGACGTAGTGGGGACCCGGGCTACCGCCCCTCACTCTCGGGCTTTCCCATTCCCCTCCCTTCCTAATCCAAAGACTGGGCTGGGGGTGGGGGCCGGGGAGCCAGAGCCCCCAAGGGGGATGCTGAGGACCACCGAGCATCACAGCCACCCCCCCCCACCCCACCCCCGCTGGAAAGGAGCAGGACTGCCACTAACTAGGGCGGCTCCCCGGGGCCCACGCTGGAGTCTCCCCTGAGGGTGGAGCGGGCTCCCGGGAAGGAAGGTAGAAAAGTCAGGCTCCCTGAACCGAATGGGAAAGTCAGCGGATTCAAGGCTCCTCAAATTCTCCTCCCCGCGTCTCCCTCAGTCTGCCCCCAGCCTCCGAATTCCTCCTGGCCAGACGGTAGGAAGAAAAAAAAGAGGGAGAAAAAAAAAAAGAGGGCTGGCCATTCTTCACATTCCACTACCCAGGCCTGCACCCCCATCCCTCAACTCCCAGCCCCGGAATAAAACCATTTTCTTGCAAACAGGTTATCTGAAGGGGTGCGGGGGAACGGCAAAACTGAACTGGGGACAAACTGCGACAAACTTCTCTCCGAGAGGAGAGGAGCCGAGCGCACAGGCCCGGGCGTGGTGCGACAGGTGGAGGCCGGCTGGGCCCCACACGTCCCCGCAGGGGCAGGGGACAAGGACAGGGGCAGCCAAGAGGGAGGGATGGCCGGCAGGCCCCGCACCTCCACCCCGCGGGAGGCCGGCGGCCCACGGCGCGCCCCTCCTCCGCGGGCTCGAGTTTCCTGGCTGGCACCGCGCATCCTGTGCGACCTGCTGGGGCGCAGAAACCCCAATCCTGGGGCCGGCCGGAGCCACCGGGGCCTGAGTCCACTGGCCGGGCAGCCGCGGGCGCTGCAGCCTCCTCGCCGGGCGCCAGATTGCTTTTTTCCGGTGAGGAGGTCAGGTGGGGGAGGAGCGCGGAGGGGCAGAAGGGGAGGGAGGGCGAGCCCGCGTCCCGAGCGCCCAGGTCCCCGTGGGGGGCGGGGCGGGGGCCACACCTAGGGGAAAACGCGATTAGAGGCTGAGGCTAGAGAGGGCGGGGTGTGCCGGGCGGCAGGGGCAATTCACCCCCGCCTTCCTCCCAGCCCGGAGCTCCTCTGGTGGGCTTTCCAGACGCCTCCAGGTGTGCATTTGGGGAGTGGAACTAAGAGGCCATAAAACCCGCCCCTTTCCTCTTTTGCCACGGCTTTTAATCTTGTCAAGGGGGGAGGCCCTTCCTAGCTATGGCCCCTTCTCTGCTCTTCTCTCGGAACACTTCCCTGAGCCTTCCCTTCTGCGTATGGACCCCCCCCCCCCACCCAGCCTCAATTTCCCTTCCCTTTCTGCGAAAATGTTAAGGGGAGAGGGGGTGTGGATTTTGGAGAGAGAAGAAAGGATGAAAGACATCCCTTTTTCCCCTCTTCCAACAGTGGCCTAAAAATAAGGAAAGAATGGAAAGTGGGTGGGGGATGGGGGCTGGTTTAGTCAAAAGGGGAGGTGAGTGGAGTGTGGTGCAAGTGGATGGGGGTGGAGGGATCAGTCACCTCTCCCTGGGTGAGCACTGGAGCCCAGGCTGACACCCCCAACTCCTGGGGAATTTAGACGGCCATAGCCAAGAGGGAGGTCCCCAAGCCATTCTCCCTCCAGCTTGTCATAATTGCTTTTCACTAGGTTGCTTTTTCCTCTTCCCCCCCAATCACAAAGAGTCTTAATCCTGGCGGGGACTGCGGGAAACGTGTAGGGGTCGTTTTCTGCGGGGGAGAGTAGGGAGGGTGGTCTGGAACTACTGCACATAACAGGCGAGTTCAATGGGATTTTCAGGGAAGGGGCAACGCCCCGCAATTACCTGAGGACAAAGGGTTGGGGCCCCAGGTGTGGAAGACTGGATTTGGGGGGCTAAGGGAGGGGGCTGAGAAGGAGGTGTGCTGGGGAGGGGGAGTTCTTACAATCCCTCTGATTTCCGCAGGAATTTGAGACATTCTTTAAAACTCTGGACCATTTCCCCCCAGCCGGGCTCTCAGGCCCACCCCCACCACTCCCTGGCTGGGGTTAGAGAGAGCTTCAAAGGTGCACGGGGCCCTTTGTCTTGCCTCCCCTTTCTTCTCAGCCTTTCTCCGGCCCCTCCCTCCCTCTCTGTGACCTCCCCAGCTCAGACAGGCCTCTGGGGGCCGGCTCCAGAAAGCCCTCACTGTTTCCTTTCTTGCTTTTTGAGGTGGTGAGACCTGACGGGGAGGGACAGGGAACGGGGAAGGGTGAGAGAGGAAGGCAGCTGGGGAGGCCTGTGCCACCTCAGACAGTGCCCTAGCCCCACCCCCACCCCAAGCCTGGCAGGTCTCGCCCCCACTTGTGGTCATGGGTCCCCGGCTGGGCCCTTGGAGCCATCTCACCCCACCTTTTCGTGCCTCTGCAGAATGCAGGCTCTGTACCCGGCGGTGGAGGGGGGGGGAGGGGGGCTCTTCATGCTCTGTAGAGATACGGAGAGTGCGGAGAAAAAAAGAGTATGTTCAACTCATTCCCTCCTACTTGGCAGTGATTTTCAAGATGCTAAAAGGAAGAAAGCAAAGGAATGGGTCTCTAATAATGGGACCTGGTGTGGGGGCATGGGGAGGGGGTGCAGAGGTGAGATTGAAAGTATCTGTGACTGTGGCAGGAATTAGAAGGAGAATTCCCGTGGACCTCCGACGGCTGCAGGAGCTCTGGTTGCTTCTGGGCGCACTAAGTATTCCAAGCCAGTGTGAGGGTTGGGAATGGACATGGTGGGTTGGAAGACACTTAGGGTGAGTTGAACACATCCGCTTCAGGGAGGGTGTGGCAGGAGGCGGGTGGTGGCAGCTCGCCTCAAATCCTGTGCTCCGTTTAGGATGCCCAAGAACTCTGGCTAAGAATAGCCTACCTATTGATCTCACCTTTTCTGTCCTGTCCTCCAAACAGCCAGCTGAGGCAAGAGGGCAGCTGAGGCAGGAAGTCAGGGCAGAGATCCTCTCACGCTTTAGCCGTCCAAGCTGGTTTCTAACTAATGTCTGTCTGTTCAGTCCCTCTGACTCCCCTGGCTGTGACTTCCCAGTCACCCAGCCCCAGTCTCACTACCCTAGACACCTGGAAGGATCACCTGTCCTGGAAGCTCTTTCCTCCCCGGCCCCCCTAGACCATCCTTCCTTCCTTCTCTCCTTCTCAGACTGTTTCTTTCCTGGCCCTGCTTCATAGAAACGTGCCCTGAGATTTGCGCCACTCTCTTATTCCCCTGTCTCTTTCTGAGAAAACCAGCATGTCAGTCTTGTACCCAGCTGCTTTCTCCACCAAACTCTGCACCTTGGCTGGACTTCCCAAGGTGCAGAGACACTGAGCTCTGTCTCAATGACTGCAATGGCTTTCCACTGGTCTCTCTCCTACACACACATTCCTCAGGACATCACATAGTTTGTTCAACTCGCCTTGCTTTCTCTTACACCACAGCTCTGCCTCTATCACACCATCTCTAGCAGACTCAGCATGGCTTGCAAGCCCCTGCCCAGTCCTGCCCAGGCCCCCCCTTCAGCCCTATCCTTCCAGCTCCCCTTCAAGAATGCTGGCCAAACTACAACCCTTGCCATCCAACAAGCACACTGAGCCTGTCTTTTTTTTGGCCATGTCACGCAGCTTGTGGAATCTTAGTTCTCTGATCAGGGATCAAACCCTTTCCCTCTGCAGTAGAAGCACAGAGTCCCAACCACTGAATTGCCCAGGAATTCCCGCTGGACCCATCTTTGCTCATGAGTTTCCCATTGCCCAGGATACCCTTCACCAGCACGCTGGCGTGTCCAGACCACAGCCATCTCCTCAGCTCTACAGATGCCCTTCACTCCCCCAGGGACAGTGGCCATCTCTGCTGTCCCTGGTTCCTCTGACCATAAACTTGCCCTGGCTTTAGGGCACATATCACGGCTTTTCCAGAACTGTACTTACTATGCTCGTGTCATGGTTCTGCGGGACAACAAGGGACTCCGATGTAGATTTAGTCAGTCTTTGGCTCCCCCATAATACCCAGCACGGTATGTTACACAGAGTATTTATTGAAGAAATAAACCAACTGGAGACCCAGAAAGAAGTCCAGCACCTTGTGGTCCCTGAAGGTGGAGGTGGGATGAAAAGTCAGAATCCTGCCTCTAAGCTCCATCCTTAGGTGGACTTGAGCAGGAGGGGTCCTAAGCAGTTAATCCAAATATTTATGTATTTCCTACAACATACGCCGCCGTGTTAGCCCTTCAGTTACTAAAAAGATGGACAGGACACTGTGTCATCCTCTGTCAAACTCAAGATGCTGAAAATTTAATTGAGGCGGGGGTGGATAAACCTATGGGGCTTCCCAGGTGGCTGGAATGGTAAAGAACCCACCTGCCAATGCAGGAGATGTAAGAGATGTAGGTTCGATCCACGGGTTGGGAAGATCCCCTAGAGGAGGTCATGGCAACCCATTCCAGTATTCTTGCCTGAGAAGTCCCGTGGACAGAGGAGCCTGGCAGGCTACAGTCTACGAGGTCATAGAGTCGAACTCAACTGAAACAACTTAGCACATAGGCTATACCTATAAAAAGACAGTTCTTTTAAGGACTGTGGGAATGTCTCTTACCCCTAATGGATGTACCAAAGATTGCAAAGCGGCATTTGGTACATTCGTGGGAATTCCCTAATGGTTTAGTGATTAAGGATTCGGGCTTCCACTGCAGGGGCGTGGGTTTGATCCCTGGTCAGGGGACTAAGATCTCACATGCCACAGTGTGTTAAAAAAAAAAAAAAAAAAAAAGGGTGGTACATCCCCAAAGAGTGAAAGGGGAGGAAGTAAAGACATTGATGGGTACTGAACTCCAGAGATGTGCCAGGCAGCACACAAGGCCAGCTCACATGGAACCGCTCATTTAGTGGGTGAGATTATTCCCATGTCATGTGTGGGTGGGCTCAGACTCCGAGATGTTAACTCACCTACGCCCACAGCCAGGGAGGAGGACAGTCCAGATTCTCTCCTGTCTGTGACGTCTATAGTGCGATGTCCTCCACTCCTTGGCCAGGCACAGTGGCTCCAGGGATGTATACAGGGGGGCGGTGCTGGGAAGGGCTGGGGTTTGCATGATCTTGAAGAATGAACAGGATCTCTGTTAGCAAAGAGGACCCGCAAGGGGGAAATATTGAGAGTGAAAACAGCAGGGGAAGAAGGGCTTCAAGACAGGGAAATGTTCAGATTTGTTACAGGGCAAGGAGGAGCTGTGAGCAGTGAATGGGTTTGTCTGGCACTGAAAGTTTGCATTCAGGAAGCAGCAGGAAAGGATTGAGCCACGTTATGGCGATTAGGTCTCTGCTGTGGCAGGAGGAGATGGTGAGGGGCTTTGAGAAGGGAGGTGACCAGGTGCAATTGTGGGGTAAGGGATTGGAGGAGAGGGGCTGGTCTGGGGCAGCCACTGGGACTAAGATTCTGGGGTCTGACAGTCAGTCCAGTGCTCGGAGATAGGGGATGTATCTTCCAAACTGATGAGAAAGGCTCACTCGGAGGCCCTTGTCTTTCTTTTTGTTCCCGCTGGTCCAGTTCTCTGGCACTGTCCCTTCTTAGCCGCCTAAGGGCCCAGCTAGCCTCTCCAGGAGTTAATGTTTAGACCTCCTCAGCAGGTCATGCAGGGGGCGGGGCAAGGGGTACTGGAGTGAGACCAGAGGAGGGCATAGGCCCCAGGGAAGGGGCAGGCTGCAGGGCCAGCATCCAGTCAGGACAGCTGGCACCAGTGACCTTGCTGGGGAAAGAACCAAGAACTAGGTATCTTGGGCCTGGGACCACCCTCCTGAGAGGGGCAGGAGCCCCCGCCCCCTCCTGTGGACTCCAGCACCCATCCTCAAGGCCTTGAGGCACTGCTGAGCTGAAAGGTAAGCTTGCTCCTCCTGTTAGCAGCCTCCTGGGTGCAGCCCAGCAGTGCCCAGGAATCCTGCCCGGGCCCAGCTCACAAGTAACCTGGTGTTCAGGGGTGCTTGCTTCTGGGATTGAAGCTTTTGCCTCTAGTCTCCTCCCAGCCTGATGGGGTGACCAGCAAGCAAGGGGGAAGACTGGACCATTCTGCTGGCCTTGAGGAGTCTGGGGCCTCCCCAAGAGGAGAGGGCTAGAGGCAGAGCAAGTCTCCCCATAGGGCAAGACCAGAGATGAAGGGAGGCAGGCGAGGGAAGGGTCTTCTGGCCTGGCTGTGCCCTCGCAACACACACACACATACACACACACATACACGCATCAGGATCCCTCAGCAAGGAATGACCTTGACAGCTACCAAGCCTTGGGTCGACAGAGGGAGCCCTAACTCCGCAGTCCCCTCGGCTCCAGGGCTGGCCCTTGGGAGAGTTTCACCCATGGTATTGGCCTGCCCCTGGATGGACATTCCTAAGGACTGAGGGACAGTGGGGATGGGCCCTTTGGGAATGAAAGAGCTCTCTTTCTAGTGCCGACCTTCCTCTCAGTCGGGGGAATGAGAGGATCTATGGCTGGAAGGAGGTGCTCAGAGACAGTGGAGGGGTGGCACCGGGAGGCTTCTGAGCCCCGTGGCCTGCGTGCCCAGCCCCAGCCACACCCAGGGCCTCTCCTTCCTGCCAGAAGCCGCCCTCTGACCCTTCAACAGAAGCCATCCCTCCCTTGTTCCTACCGTTCTTCCCAACTCCACGCTGAGCTTTCTCCACTGGGGGATGTTGCCCAGTGCCGACTCCCTCCCCAAGATGGGCCTGTTATCTGGCCCTGAATTAAGGTTCTCCTGAGGCCGCCCCGGAGCCAATCCCAGAGCCTTATGGAAGGAGAGGGAAGGGGAGAGTGGTGGGGCTCCTGAAGCTCTCCCACCCCCACCCCAGCACTGAGGCCCCCTCCATCACCGAAGAGGAGGCAATAGGAGTCACAGCCGCCTCCTCCCCCCTCCCTGCCGCTGCTGCCTCCTCGGCTGAGCTGGCAGGTTGTCTTGGCAACGGGAGGCGGAGAGGAGATGCGCCGAGGGATGGAGGTGTATGTCACAGAGGAAGCCGCTGTGCTCCTGCCCCACGCCCCAGGCCCTTGAAGGTACCAGAGACCCCCCCATCCCTTCCCCCTCCCCCTGCCCTTTCCCCTTGGCACCCCCACTCTCTATCCAGTGTGCTTTTTTCCCTGGGGAATGCTCCACTCCTATCCATTCCTCCTGAGCCACCTCATTCCAGGCCCCTGACCCCAGCTGTCTTTCCTGGCAACAGCTCATTCCAGCCCTACCTCTGGGGACCCTGGCACCGGAAGGCGAATCTCCTGGAATGGGGTCTGGGGGAGGGGGTGGCACATGAAAACAGAGAAGGATCCAAAGTAGTGGGAAAAAATGAAGAATTCTAAAGGGCTATCTGGCGTTTGGTCTCCTGGAGTGGGAGACGGAGGCTGTGCAGGACTAGGGTGGGGCCAGGGCAGTAAGGGTGGGGCTGCAGGGTCAGAAAGCTGAGAGGCCAGGCTGGCTGTCTAGAAAGGCCTGTTCCCCTCTGCTGGGTGTGTGGCCTGCTCCTGCCACATCACGGGTGCACCTCTTCCTGCAGCATCTCCTGGTCTTTTTCTCAAGGTTCCATGGATCCTGTGTTTCTCCCTGTCTTCCCATTCCGGGGTACATCCAACAGCTAAGCCCAGATTCTTTCCACTCTTCCTCAGCCATTCAGTGACCTGTCGTCTTAATTTCTTTCTTTCTGGAGCCCATCCTTCAGGATTCTTTCTTCTCTGTCTCCCACTAACCCAGACACATCTCTCCCTTCCTGTCCCTACCTGTCCTCTCCTGCCCTACTCTCTTTGAGAAAGAAGTCCCAGAGCACACTCTCACCTGTCCCCTCAAGACCCTCCCCCTTGTGATTTTTCCATTCTGTTAACCCAGAGCCCCCTCCCCAGATTCTAGATTTCCCCAAGGACAGCTGATAGCATCAGCTGAACGGCTGTGGGCAGTGGTTACCAGGGCAACGGTAAGGACTGCCTAGGTAGGCAAGTGCACAGAGGTGGAGAGGGGGCAGGGCTGGGGCCAGGGTCAGCTGGCAGGTTTCCCTCACCTGCTCCCAGGGGTCACACGTGAACCAGACTCTGCGCTGAGCCCAGAGGGAACCAAAAGGCCAATGACAGGGTCCCGGAGTTGTGGGTGGTTTTCCCAGTGTCTCTGTTCCCACAGTTCTACACAGGGGCCTGGGCATGCCCTGGCAAGAACTTCTCTTTTGAAGACCCTGCCCTGGAGAGAGAATTGCTTACTTCCCACTAACCACCGCTGTGCTCTATCCCCCAGAGATTTGGGTTATGGAAGGGCCAACCTGGTCTCTTGTCCTGAGGACCTGGTCTCCTGAATCCTCCCATTCTGTCCTCCCCAGGAGAGGGTTAATCCTCGGGTAACCAATTCCGGCATCCAGCCCACACACCCATCCCCTTTGCCATCTATGGGCTTTCACACCCTGGGGGGTGGGGGCGGGGAGGGGGAGGCAGGGACCCCAGAGGCCACGCTGGTGGTGGGTGATGAGTGGGAGAGACAGGTACTTGGAGAAACCAAGTGTCGTCACCCCTTCTGTGATCAGTAAAGCCCCCTCCCCCCGTCCCCGACGCAAACACTGGCTGTTTAGGAGGCTCGAGGGGCTGTGTGTGTGAGCATGAGTGTTGCTGGGCAGGGGGTGGGTGTGGGAAAGGGAAAAAGGCCAGCGGCTGGCCGTGTCTGCTTCCGATTCTGCTTCGTCATGATGCCTGGTTAATGCTCCTCTTGTTTGAAATGGATTGAGCTGCAGCGAGCAAGCGAGGTGGAAGAGCCGACACACAAACACACACCCGCAGGCCAGCGGCCACACGCTATCAGCTGAAGGTGGGGAGGGTGCAGGAGTGGGGAGCTGCGGCCCGCCCTGCCGCCGCCGTCTGCCTGGCCTGCCCACCCGCGCACACGCCCTCTCGCCTGGCCAGGGATCGAGATCCGGGATCAGCGGAGGAGTAGGGTGGGGGTGAGGGAGTGGGGGCCCAGAGGGTAGGTCCCCTCCTTCACCAGCTCCCCACCCACTCGCCCACCCCAAGCCGGCTTTTATCTGGTTATTTGTACTCCGGGAGAGCACGCTGGGTTCCTGGAAGAGTCTCCTATTACCTGGACTCGGAGCAAAAGCTGCAGCCCCGGATCTGCGTCTGCCCCTGCCGGCTTGGGGCCTCAGAGCATCTGGGCCTCAATGTCTGGGAAGAGGTAGGTGGCAGGAACCCCGACATCCCTCCCATTCCCCTCCCCGCCTCTCTTCTCCTCTGTGGGCATTTTGGCCACAGCACCTGCCTAGAAGTGAGGTTCTGAGTGGGGGTAGGAGTCCCTGGGGAGGGGTCAGCTGTGGCCCCTTGTTCAGTGGGAGAATGGGCTGGACCCCAAGGCTAGCCGGGTTTGGTCTGATCTACCTCCTTCTGATTTGAGGGGCTGGGGTGAGCCACGGTATCACCGAGTAGCCCCCTTCCCCTAGCTATGCTGGCCAGACGTCCCAATGATGGTGGGTTGTAGGGGGTGGGGTATCGCCTGGTTGGGTTGGAGAGCTTTCTGTCTTTGCTGAATGTTGGGAGGGGAGTGGGGGTTGCCGGTCTGCCAGTCTCCTGCCACCTTGCCACAGATGCTCTTGAGAGGGGAGTAGTTCACTCGGAGGCCTGAGTGCCATTGGTGTAGGGCCCGCTCCTTGGGGGAGGGGCCCAGGGAGCCCCCTTCCAGCCCTTAGCTGGCCAGACTAGGTGGCAGGGCGTGGCCACAGGCCTGACTACGGTGCTCTTTCGGTGTGGGCTGTAGAAATGCTTGAAGGGGAGGTGGGTGCGGGGGAGCTGAGCAGATGCAAAGGCACCCAAGGAGGATCAGAAGTACCCCCTTGCTAGCTCTGCCCCTCCCTCTGCCTGGCAGGCCAGGCTCCCTGCCCTTTAGGGGCAGAGTGTTTCCTTCCCAGGGGACTGGGTTGCCAGGATGCGCGAGTCAGGGGAGCAAGGACAGGTATGGGAAAAAGCAGGCAGTCTTGCTTTGGGAAGGAGGGGACATGGGGAGTGCCCACGGGATGGGTAAGTGGGGGCTCTGTGTGCCTTGCCATGCACATGCTTGGGGAGGGGGTGTCAACCCATGGGGCGGGTGACTGTGAGCGTGGAGAACAGCAGACAAGGTGGGGGGTGTGAGCGGGTGTCAGAAGTACCGCATGGCAGCGTGGGGGGGGCCTTGCTGGGAAAGTGGGGGCGTGATCTTGCAAGCAGCATGTGTTTGCTCTGCAACTGTGTTTCAGCGGGGGCTGCCTGTGTAGGTGAAGTGCCTGTGCCCCTAAGGGGGGGTCTGCGCTCCGTGCTGCCAGCCTTGCCATGGCCACATGTCCAACACCTGAGCCAAACTGTCCACCTGGGGGTGCAGGTCTGAGGAATTCCTCCTTCAGAGCTTATGCGTGTATGTAAAGACCAGAATAGGGATGCCCCCAGGATTCAGGAAACTGAATTTGGGAGCCCATCTCCCTTGCATCTCCCCCAGTCCTATCCATCCAGCTGGTTAAAGTGACACCACCACCTGCCAACAGGACCAGCTATAAATAGAGGCCAGAGCAGGAACAAGCTGAGGACCAAGCAAACCTGAAGGGCTGGGGAGCATAGCAAGAGGAGCCTCTTCAGAGCTGGGGGTGTAGATTGAGGATACAGAAACCCAAGAGAGAGCTAAAAGAAACCGGAAGATGAGATGCATATTTAAGGGAGGGGGAGGAAGGGGGAGCCTAGGGCCGGGCCCTGCTATCATCAGAAGTAAGGGGCAGCAGGACCTTGAGCAGATGGGTTCCCAACACGGGACCCAGATTTTGGGCCCTCCTGCCCCTGCGTGATGATGCTTCACCAGAGTGTGAGAGGGTGCTGTTGGGGGTTGGCATTAGTGGAAGCTCAACCCTACTCCTAGCAGATAGAGCAGGGCTTAAAAATAGGGTGGGGAAGAAGGATAAAATAAGAGGAGGGGAGTGGGGACTCCAACAGTCTTAAAAAGGTGCAGGCGCAGGCTTGGCCAGGATGTTTCCATGAACCACCAGCCCAGGGTAGGGGGATTTGAGGGGCGACTGTGGGTGTCCCCCGCTACCCAAACACAGACACAGACCCCAGCCTCAGGGCCTCCCCTGTAGGGCCAGGCTGCTCTGGCCCACCCTTCCCCTCTCCACCCTGGGATGCTGTTTTGGAAACTGGTGACCTAGCTGGATCCTGCCTTTATTTCTGGCATTGAGTTGTTGCCACAGTAACTGCGGGGGTGGGGCCGGGAGGGGGAGAGGGTGAAAGGGAAACAGAGCCAAGGGAAGAAAGATGAAGAAAAGAAAGAAAAAAGGGATGGAAAGCAGAAAGAGCGGGATGGGACTCAGAAATGGGGTGAAGCAGGCAGGGACACTGTAAATGAAATTGGTGAAAAAGGAGAGGAGTAGAATCGTGCCCACCTGACCCCTAACCTACGGGGACAGCCTGCCCATTGCGTAACCCGTTTAGCCGTTTACTGTCTGCACAGCCAGCCTCTAGCCTGGCTTCTCCCTGCCCCAGGGCACAGAGCCCGTAGGCCAACCCCCTCCCCCAACCCCCAGCCTCTCTGCTCCTTGTCCACAGGCCAGTTCAGCGAGCAGGATTTTGGTGGCTCCGCAGTATAAGGTTAGAGCACGGGACCCCAAATCCCAAGTCCATATTAAAGTGGGATCTTTGGGGACCCACGGAAAAGAGCATTCATCGGCTTTGACCCGAGATAGACCTGGGTAGGAATTCCAGCTTGATTTTTATGGGGAGGTGCGGGGGTAGGGGCGGGGGGAGTTGGCAAGTCAATCTCTCAGCCGTATTCTCATCGCCTAATGGGGAGACGTAAGCGTGTGTGAAGCTAGAGAGGATGGGTGCAAGTCCCTGGCCCAGAGCAAGTGGTGGTTGGTTTAGAATGTGGGCGGGGGAAAGCTGACTAGAGGATCCAGACCTCAGGTCGAGCCTCCGTTTCTCAAAGTCCAGGGAGCCGAGGCAGGTTCAGCTCCTACCTGGAACCGGCCCCCGCGAGGATGGGTGGGCGGGCCTTATCACCCAGGCCAAGCGGCTCTAGTTGCTATGGAGACGGGGCGGGCGGTGTGAGGTGGAGCCGGGCTGGGGGCTCAGATAAGGCGCAGTTGCACAGCTTGGGGAGGGTGGGGCAGAGATGGAAGGACTGGGAGCCGCGGACCAGCTGAGATGGCCCTTCCGCCACCTGGGCTGGCCTTCCTCCGCGGCGCTTTCCCTTTCCTCTCATTGCGCCCTCCCTTCCTGCTGCAGCCTGCCCTCTTGGTCTGTACACCGGAGGCAGCCCGGACCTGGGAGTGCACGTGCATAGACGAGGGCTGTGCACCGGTTGGAAGCAGGCGCGGATCGAGCAGGGGCAGCTGGTGCGGACGCGCGAGGAAACTGGCTTTGGGAGGGGCTACGCGTGGGTGGAGTAAGCGGTTCGCGGGCGTAAAACGTGATTTGAGAGAAGCTACGAAAATACTCCCTCCGTCCCTCCCTTCCCCCTCGCCCTTCTCTTCCCCCACGCCCCTACTCCACCCCGAAACATTTTCTCTGCTGGCTTAATATTTCACTAGTAAGACCTTCACTCCTTCAGGTTAGTCCCGAATTAACATGCCAGGTCCCCGAAAGGGTAAGATATTAACAATTGCCGCAGGGTGCTTTCCAACACACCAGGCGCTGTGGAGAAAGAAGGAGGCTCAGAGCAGAAAGCGAAGAGACCCAGCCCAAGGGATGAGGCGGGCGCTGTGCAGAAGGGGCTGGGGCCAGAGCGGGGACATCGTTATTCTGAATCATTTGAGTGGCTGCGCCTGTAGGACCATGTTCATGCAGGGGAGAGTGGGGCGTCTCAGTTCAAGACCTTGTAACCTGTGACCTGGTTCACGGTGGCCCCCTTCCCTCCCTCTTTGGGCAGTGACCACTCTGATGGGCAGTCACTGCCCCACGCTGTAGCCACCCGCAAATGGTGTTCAAGGGAAGGTTGCCTGGGCCACCCCCAGCTTCAGCCTGAGGCTCCAGGACACGTAGAAGGTCTGTTCTCCCAGATGCTCAGCTGTCCACAGGCCCCACCATGACCCTTACAGTCCTTTCTACTCTCTTCAGCCTCTGCCTAACCCACCTGGGCTTCCCTGGTGGCTCAGACGGTAAAGAATCCTCCTGCAGACCAGGGTTGCATCCCTGGGTGGCGAAGATCCCCTGGAGGAGGAATTGACAACCTACTCCAGTATTCTTGCCTGGAGAATCCCATGGACAGAGAAGCCTGCCGGGCTGCAGTCCATGGGGTCACAAAGAGTCTGACGCAACTGAGAGACTAACACAACTGAGAGACTAACCCTTTCACTTTTAACCCACGTGTTGGGTCTGCATATGCCCTTCTCTCGATTTTCTCGGGAAAATAGAAGCCTCCTAATTGGGATGTGCTACTGCTACTGCTAAGTCTCTTCAGTCGTGTCCGACTCTGTGCGACCCCACAGACGGCAGCCCACCAGGCTCCCCCGTCCCTAGGATTCTCCAGGCAAGAACACTGGAGTGGGTTGCCATTTCTTTCTCCAATGCATGAAAGTGAAAAGTGAAAGTGAAGTCACTCAGTCGTGTCTGACTCTTAGTGACCCCATGGACTGCAGCCTACCAGGCTCCTCTGTCCATGGGATTTTCCAGGCAAGAGTACTGGAGTGGGTTGCCATTGCCTTCTCCAATCAGCTCCCTCTAAATGCCCCTAGGTTGCAGTTACCAACTTCCCTTTCTTCTCCTTTCAGAGGAGCCATAATTTCTTTCTCTGTACTCTTCACTCTCCACTGAGAGCCTTTACTCCTCACTCCCCACTGCTTACAAACCTTTTCCTGAAAAACCTTCAACCAGGCTCACCTCCTCCATAGTTACTCTCCTGCCTCCTGCCTGCCTATCACACTTCTCAGAACTGCCCCTCCCTGGCCTATGCCTCCTGGCCACCTGCACCCCTCCACCCTGCACCCCATTACTAACAAGGAGGCTTCACGCTTCCTTTGCGGATGCTCTCAGAGGCTGCCAGGCCTTGACAGCCAAACTGGTGAGCTGTATCTCCTGTACACACATCTTCCCTTCTCTGGGCAATGGACTCTGGGCTTCTCGACATTCTCTCTCTCTCTTAAAAAAAAAAAAAAATATATATATATATATATATATATATACACACACACACACACACACACACACACACTTGGCTGCACTAGGTTTTAGTTGGAGCATGCAGGATCTTTAGCTGTAGAATGTTCCCTGACCAGGAACCCAGCTTTGGGAATATAGAGTCTTAGCCACCAGACCACTTGGGAAGTTCCTTCATGACATTCTTTCTCAACCTCTCTTTCCCTCCCCAAATGCCTTTCTTTCCGGGTGGCACAGTGGTAAAGCATCAGCCTGCAATGCAGGCAACTTGCGAGTCAGGGCTTCCATCCCTGGGTCGGGAAGATCCCCTGGAAAAGGAAACGGCAACCCACTCCAGTATTCTTGTCTGGAAAATTCCATGGACAGAGGAGCCTGGTGGGCTACAGCCCATGGGGTTGCAAAGAGTCGGGCACGACTGAGCACAGCACACACCACCCTTTCTCTCATATTTATTGTACCTTCACTGTTTATTAGGTCCTTTACTGAAAATACAAAGAATCACTAGGTATACCCCCAGCCCTCGTCTTCGCCCTCCCTTTCAGGCCATCTCCAGCTCGTTTTTTCTTCTAGTCCTCTAGGTACTTCCCAGAATGCTATTTTTGATCTTCTTTCTCCATTGGCAACCTCAAGTGCAGACTACCACCTCTAGCTCAAATGGCTCCCAAATTTGTGTTTCCCGCTACTGCCCCCACCTCAATATCAACCTGGCAAGAAGTGAACTCATTGCCTCCCCTTCTCCTGTCACTACCTGCCCCTCCTTCTGTGGGGTTTCCAGATCCAGTTCTGTTTTGCACATTCTGCCTCTTCGGCCCCAGGCCCAAGTCTAGCACCTCACCATCCCCTGCCTGGACTACTGCCATAACTTCTCGGCTGGTCTCTCTGTGGACCTGTCTAATCCATCTCCCAGTCTGCAGCCAGACTCATTTCCCCAAAGCACTGCTTAGATCTATCACTTCTTCATTTTGAAAAAAGTTCCTAAGCCTTCCATAGCCCCAGTTGCCCACAGAATATATTCGGAATCCTCTAGTCTAAACTCAAGGAATCTACAGTCTGGTCCCCAGCCTCCTGCCCTAAAACTGTCTCAGCCTCTTGAGCTCCACAGTTCAGCCGTGTTTGCTGTCCCCAGACAGACATAGCGCTTCCCCGTGTCTCCAGTTTCCATCATGCTGCTATCTCTTCCAAGGATCCCTTTTTGGTTTTTCCAGGATCTCCAATTAGGCACCTTTCAAGGCCTGCCTTAAATACCTCCTCTTCAAAGAAAGGGTTTTCTTTGTGGCTCAGTCAGCAAAGAATCTGCCTGCAATGCATGAGATGCAGGTTCAATCCCTGGGGAGGGAAGATCCCCTGGAGAAGGAAATGGCAACTGACTCCAGTATTCTTGCTTGGAAAATCCCATAGACAGAGGAACTTGGTGGGCTACAGTCCATGGGGTACCAAGAGTCAGATGTGACTTAGCAACTAAAACCACCAACACTTCTAAGAAAATTTTTTTATTCCCCCCTCTTGATACTCCATTAGGAGTGATTCCTCTCTCCTGTGACCTCTCACAGCCCCTTATACCATCTTTTTTTGTTTTGGCTGCACTCCATAGTTTGTGGGATCCTAGTCCCTCAACCAGGGATTGAACCCTGGCCCTCAGCAGTGGGAGTACAGAGCTCTAACCACTGCATCACCCCTTATACTATCTTATCGGCATATGTAACTGTTTGTTTGCAGAGGTATTATCTACACACATGGTCTCATTTCTGGAGGGGCAGCTTAGCTTCTTTGACTCATCATTCTATTCTCCATAAGACCACAGTGGTCTGTGGTCATTGAAGAATAGGTAGATGGGTGGATGGATGGATGGGTAGGTGGGTGGATGGATGAGTGCTTGCCTCTAGGACTAAGTCAAGTGTATGGCTATTTTGATACTGTCTGTTAACAAGGTAAAGATGAAAGAGGAGTGAGAGGGAGCTAATAGCTCTTTGAATATATACTAGAGTTTATTCTGGTCCTCAGACACCTAGTTAAAAGCATTACAAAATAAGTGTTAAGAAAGCAAGAGAAAGATGAAGCTCTGGAATGGAGTCTTTCCATGGGCACCAAATACCTAGTGTAACCCTGATGGTCAGAGTCTCGTCTTAGAAATGCCTGACTCTAAAATTCCAAAAAGACTTACGAAATGTGGCAAATGCTAGCCTGTCCACACCGTGAACCTGACACAGTACTGGGAAGGCACTATGAATCATGCCAGTGCTGAAGACACAGTCATTTTCACCTCCACGATGCTGGAAAAGTTTTTAACCTCTTTGAACCTCTGTTTTCTCATCTGTAAAACAGGTCAACTTTATAGGGTTGTTAGGGGGATGAAACAAAATAATCCTTGTAAAGTGCTTGTCAAAATACCCAGCTTGAGTATTCAAAAAAATAATAGCTATTATTATTGTAGAAATTAGCAGCCATTCTAGTTGGCAAAAATACATGTCAGGCAACATATAATCAAGGACTGAGTTACATGGTCTCTTTTTAAGTTCCACTGGAATTCAGAGTAGAGTTTATCAGTGAGGACTAGAATAACTGGGAAGGTCTCCTAGAGGAGAAGTGTTAAGGATGACCCTTGAAGGATGGGTGGGATCTGAGAGAAGAGAATAGTTCAAGGGCATGCACAAAAGCAGGGGAGTGGGAGTGAGCTGCCTGTGCTCCAGGAGGCAGTTTGGTGGTGGAGAGACAGTGAGAAATAGAATGGCCTGATACAGAGTAACAGATAAGACTGGGAGCACTAATGACCTGTCTTTCATGACCTTCTGTGGCAGAATGGCTATGAAAAAGCCATCTAAATTCATCAGTCTTCAGGGAGATGGACATCATGCTGCTGCTGCTAAGTCGCTTCAGTCATGTCCGACTCTGTGCGACCCCATAGGCAGCAGCCCACCAGACTCCCCCATCCCTGGGATTCTCCAGGCAAGAACACTGGAGTGGGTTGCCATTTCCTTCTCCAATGCATGAAAGTGAAAAGTGAAAGTGAAGTCGCTCAGTTGTGTCCAACCCTCAGCGACCCCATGGACTGCAGCCTTCCAGGCTCCTCCATCCATGGGATTTTCCAAGGCAAGAGTACTGGAGTTGGGTGCCATTGCCTTCTCCAATAGACATCATAATAGTTAACATTTTACATAGAATTTATATTTCAAACACTTCACATGTTATAACTTGCCTAATAATCAGAGCAACCCTATAACACAGATATTGTAACCATCTTCCAGTTTACAGATGAGAATATGAGTCACAGAGAGGGTAAGTAACTTGCTCAAGGTCACACAGCTTCTGAGTAGCCGAGTCTCCTCTCCCCAGTCATTCCAGGCCAGAGCCCACACTCTTAACCACTACGTGATTGCTGCCTCTTCCCTGTACCTTTTGTGGCCATCAGCTTTCTCATTCTGTGGCTTACTGCCAGCAGCGGGAAGACAGTCTCACTGTCACCATCACACTGGAAACTCAGCCAGGCCTTAAATGAATGGTTATTATGTGTTTGGTCCAGGGGTGTGCAGGGAGGATGGGAAGATTGCTAAGAGAGTTACTGAGGAAGCAGATCTGGGCTGTGCCCCCAGGGGAACTCCTAATCTTTGCAGCAGATAGGACCCAGCTCCCCAGGATCCAGCCCAGAGGCCTTCCTGCTGAACCAGGGGGCCCTGGCTTGCAGCAAAGTAGTACCTCAGAGGGCAGCCTCAACTCAGGCATTCCAAGATGGTAGGCAACTGGGATGTGGCCTTGGTCCCCAGGGTGCTTTACCAAATGCCTGCAAGTGAGATTTTCTGCTGTACGGGGACAGGCACAGGGGGCTGTGGCTCCCCTCCCTTCTCCACTGGTTAGGGATCCTACCCAGGGCAGAGAGACAGTTCCCAGTCAGTGACCTGATTGCTTCCCATCAAGTTGCCTTGGCTCTGTCCTTCCCGCCTGCTGTAGCCACCTCATAGTATTACTAAGACCTTCTGTGTTAAAGCTTTCTGGGGTGGCAGGGGACTTCCCTGTCAGTCCATGGAAAGTTAAGCCTCTGTGCTTCCAACACTCGGGGGCATGGGTTCCATCCCCTAGTGGGAGAACTAAGATACTATATGCCATAATGTGGGGCAAAAAAATAAAAACAAAAAAACCACCACACCTTTCTGGGCTATGAGAGGGTGTGGTACCTTGGACAGTAGGTTAAGAGGGAGAGGGGCAACGGCCCAAGAACAGAGCCAAGGAAAGGCCATGGCAAAGGAGTGAGACCCTGGGCCTGAAACTGACCACAGGCCGGGCAGGGCAGGTGTGAGGAAGAAGGGATGTGGAGACTGCCTTGGGAAGGGCTGACCCCTGCCGTCATTTCCTTTCCAACCAGAGAACAATGGCTTAAAAACAAGTGCAGCCCGTCCGCTTTCCCGTCTCGCCGAGGGCGACGGGCGGCTGGATGTCCCCGCGGGCTGAGCAAATGAGAAAGCCGAAGCCCTGCTCCCCGGAGATAGGCTGGGCCAGAGGGGGCTGTCCTCGCCCCCGCTCTCGGAGATTACGGGTCCAACAGACCCGGCTGGCACGTTCTCCCTCCCCTTCCAGGCCCTGCACTCGGCCAGCAGCCTGGACAGTCACCGAGGGATGAGGGCGCCACAGCCCGGGGGAGCGCCCTCTCTGCTCTCGCGGCCCCGAGCGCGCAGCACCCAGGAGCCGGACAGAGCCTGACGCCTGCGTCGTCTCCCCTCGCGCACAGGATCCCGAGAGTGATCCGGCCGTCTACATCCTTGCTGCATGGAACGACTGCAGAAGGTGCGCGGGGCTGCACCCACGCAGGGGCAGTGGGATGCTGGAGACAGAGGGGCACGCGGTGGGGGCCCGGCTCCCTGCAGAGGGTCAGGTCCGGGAGTCAAGGGTGCCACCTGGTGGTTGCCCGTGGCACCGCACCCCGGGGCCCCGAGGCCTAGGGAAACCCTCCCCTTCCCCAGCCCGCTTGCTCCAGCCCGGCCCTGGCACCCACGCACATTCCCACCTGCTTGCCTTCTCGCTCTCCCCAGCAACCACTTACCTCCCCTGGGAGCGTCAGCTCCTCCCGAGACTCCAGTGTTCCCGGCTCTCCCTCCAGCATCGTGGTGAGTACCCGTTAGCCACCAGCGTCCTCAGGCTGGGAGGAGGGAGGAGTCGGGGACAGGCTGTGTGCTGGGCAGCTTCACTCAGACGACGATGGTCCTGCCAGGATGGCAAGCAGAGAAAGCCCCAGATCCAGAGAAGATTCCGTGTACCCCCTCCTGCTGGTCTGGTCCTGTCTCCTTGTACCCAAAGTGCTAGGTGAAGGACTATCATTGTTTTAAGATCACTCTAGCGTCACCGACTAAATGGACGAGTTTGAGTAAACTCTGGGAGTTGGTAATGGACAGGGAGGCCTGGCATGCTGCAGTCCATGGAGTCGCAAAGAGTCGGACACGACTGAGCGACTGAACTGAAAACCCCTTAGGGGCTGCCCTGGTGGCCCAGTTGGTAAAGAATTCGCCTGCAATGCAGGAGATCCAGGTTTAACTCCTGGGTTGGAAAATTCCCCTGGAGAAGGGAATGGCAACTCACTCCAGTATTCTTGCCTGGAGAATCCCACGGACAGAGGAGCCTGGTGGGCTTCAATCCATGGGGTCACAAAGAGTCGGACACGATTGAGTGACTAATATTTTCACTTTAAACCCTTAGAATGAAAACAATAGAAATGTTAACTTATAGGAGCTGATCTCTATCATGGCTGCCCATCTTCTTCCTAATAAATTGCAAATCGGGCTTATAAGGTCAGTATTCTAGATGAGGCTTTTGGCTCCTCTGTTCCATGGGTACCATTTCCCTTCAGGCCAAGATGGACAATCAAGTGCTGGGCTATAAGGACTTGGCTGCCATCCCCAAGGACAAGGCCATCCTGGACATCGAGAGGCCTGACCTCATGATCTATGAGCCCCACTTTACCTATTCTCTGCTGGAACACGTGGAGCTGCCCAGAAGCCGGGAGGTAAAGGGTGGGAGGGTCCTCTTGGACGGGACTCGGGGCAAGGACTCCCCCAGTCGCACTGGGTGGGGGACAGAATCCCTCTCACACTTTCTTTCCTGGAGGCCAGATGCCAAAACAAGAAAGAGAACCTGTGCACGGGAATCACCAGTCAGCTGGTGACTGAGTGTTTGTACTACAAAGCAGGCAGAGATGGACTGGCCTCCAGCTGGTTCCAGGTAGAGAGCAGGAGAAGCCGTGTTTGAATGGTAGCAGCACGGAGTGGGGTCATGTAGGAATGGGGTGCGAGTGGGCAGAAAGTGAGCACATTTGTGGAAAGCATGCCGAAGCCAGCAGCTCAGAGGCCGAGTTTAGCAGCCTGAACTTGGAGGCCGGAAGTCCTAGCTGAGTGTGACCTGTGTGATGGTGTGGTCTCAGTTTCCCCTCCTCCAAAATAGAAGTGGTACCTTTGCCGGTCCACCTCACCAGGTAGTCAATGCACGAGATAACTCGGGACAGGTACTTTGCAAACTGTATTGGAGAAGGGGACTGTGTCATGGCTGAGCAAAGAGAGAAGGCCAGGCTATGGGGAGACTTAAATGCCTGGTGAGGGGCCCTGACTCCATCCTGGATACTGTGGGTCTTGTCCCTTCCCGTCGTTGCTCAGCTCTGGGATCAGGGCCAGAGCCACCTTCAGAGCACACGGACACTGATCCAGAATCCTCAGCTTCTTCTGCTTCTTCATGGATCCTCAGGAAAGTTTTAGGACCCTCTTCAGGAAAGAGAGGGTGGAGGGCCAGCCCTGAGAGCTGCCAAGGACTGAGAGAGAAGAGGTGGCCCAGAAATCAGCAGAGCAATTGCAGGATTGGGCGAGGGGGAAGAAGTAGCCCACGTGGGGTCCTAGGGACGAGGGTTTAATCCCACCCTTGTGGCTCTGACCAGCCTCCTCTCCATTCACAGCGCTCGCTGTCACCCAAATCCACATCCCCCCCACCATCCCCAGAGGTGAGTCTGCCCCTCGCCTGACACTGGTCCAGCCCTGCTCTGATGGAGCTAACCCCTGCCCCACACACATCCAGGCTGGGCTCGGCAGAACCTAGGGGGTGATGGAATCAGTGGACCTTGTC